>NC_134483.1:12718602-13067352 GCF_040206685.1 Ascaphus truei
CGCCGGAGTTCCGGGGAAGAGAGCACTCAGGGCTCTGCCATATTGGGATGCGCACGCATGCGCAGTAGCTGCCGAGAGTCGCGGCAGCCAATACGAGGGTCGCGCATGCGCAGGGAAGATTGTGGCGGCCATTAGAGGTAGCGCACGCGGTGCCAATGATAAGAGGGTTCCGCGTGGACTACAGCCCCCAGAAGGCAACAGGGCTGAGAGTCAGGAGGCTAGGTCTGGCCAATGGAGTACTAGGATTTCCCTGCTGAGGCAGTTGAGACATTTGGCGCTCTGAGGGCTTGCTGGCAGTTGGAACTGGGACGCAGCTTGGGGAGGTTGTATAGGTGCAGGGGTCTGTGACCCTCTGAACTAGGCCAGAGATCCCTTAGGCCCCAGTTATGCCCCAACTCACTCTAAGATTGTGGCTGCTTTAGGGAAGGCCCGTTCAGTTAGGGATCCTGTCCTTTTAGTAATTATCAGTTTAGGGCCACAGCTGCTTCATTGAACTATTGCTGCTGCAGTCTGTGACCAGACTGCCAGAGAGGGAGCGACGATTATTGCTGCGGTCACTCCAGAGTGAGACATCCCATCCTGTGGAGGATATCGTTGGATCGGCGGATCCCCTACTTCTCTTCATTTGTGCTCCCTGGTGTGGACACACCCGGCAATTTCCGTTCACCAAACGTGAACCAACATCTGTACAGTAGGGCGCTGATCAAGCCTAAAGGGGTGGGCATCTTTTGGGGACACTTATTGGGTGAAGTGACCAAGGGACACCTCTGGTAATGTGGACACGGTGTGGGGGAACACAGTGGTGAGACAACGCCCTGTGTGGCGAGGTATAGCTGTAACCATTAGTATTGCTATTGCCTGTATGTGGTTTATGGTTATTGCTCACAGTAAAGGTTATTATTGTTATTCTTATAATCTGTGGACTGTTATTAATAGTTCCTGCTCGGGGTTATCCCATCCAATTGGAATCCCGTGCAGGTGGAGGCGCTGCCACTCAGTATATTTGTTACCTCAGGCTCCCAGTAGCGGAGGCTCAGATCCCTGTGAGCTGACAGGTAACGCCAGTACTAGTAGACCTTCACACTAGAGGGAAAGAGGTCTACATATAGCTACTAAAACATTTTATCTGAGACTATCTGCTTAAGCTACCACATGGCATGTTATATAGCCATACAATCTGGTCTAGTAGTTTATCTAGATACCTCCGCCACACACATTGGTTCTCTTCTATATTTTTAAAGTTCTGGATAAGAGCTGTGAGTTTCTCCAGGTGGGCACTCCTCACTTCAGAGTATTGTGTGCAGCAGAGCAGGAAGTGTGTTTCATCTTCTACCTCTCCAAGAAAAACAAACGCTGTATGGTGCTCCAACAAAGATCAATGGCTATGTAAGCCTAACGTGATGAAATACATACTGTGCATAATATCCTTGAAGTATCCCACATGAATAACCAGACCGAATTTCATAATGATGACTACACCAACATCCACTATATTTCAAATAGCTGGATAGAGTTACACTTCTTGAATAGTGAGAACTCTCACTTGCTAGTGTCCAGGCATAAAGGCATCGATGTGGATAAATGGGTGTAAAAGAGTAGAATAACCCACATTTGTTGGGTCTTTGGTGAGATGTGCCTCCACAGGCGTGTGCTTCCAATACTCCGCAGGATCCAATAGAGCAGGTAAAGGAGAATTGGAGCACTACTTAAGACAGTAGAAACAGGAGAAAAACTGCAGGAGAGTGGGTCCCATGAATAAAACCATTGAATGGATCAGTGCATAAGCTACAAAAACGAGCCCAAAGGCCCCCACCAACGCGTTTCGAGCTACACGCTCTTTATCAAGGTGCATATTGATCCCTACTAACCAAGTACCTGATATACTTTCCGTTTCCCGCCATCTGTCGCCCTCCATCCGTCAACCAGAGCATGTCACAAGTGACGCGTCATGCGCGGCGTGGAGTGGTGACGTCAGCGCGTCCACGAACGTATACTAACAAACAAAAACTTTATTAACACTTAAACCGAACATAATCCCTACAATGAAAACCTTATTAATAAACAAAGACCTGGCAATGTACAATGCCTTTATCTCAACAGTAATTTAAAAACGAAGAAACACATAAACAAAACATACAGAATATATAACGATAAAGAAAAAACAAACATATATGTGACTAAAAACACATGAAAATAATAAAATGTAATTTAATTTGAGAAGCATCTTGTAGATGAACAGTTGGACCCCAGCTCTTTAAAATTGAAAAGAATTGAAACATGAACACATACATAAAAGAAAAAGAACTAAGAAGAATGTATATATATGTACACATATATATCCCAATCAAATCATAAAGAACAAAGGGTCACGACTGCTCAGATCATATCTATGTAGCTGATGCACGAGAGAAATTGAGAATGAGATTTGGATGTAAAAAAAAAAAAAAAAAATATATATATATATATATATATATATACAAGAGATGTTAAATGACATGATTTAATAATCATCCACTAGATGTATATCATCTGATTGTATCAATACCATCTTTATCATTTTTCCTTTTTATTATTATTTATTTATGCCTCATTATAAAAAACAATAACAATTAATGAGAATAATGATAACAATGATAAACATGGTATTGAAAAACAGGCTACCTGATCCTGAGAAAGAAATTCACCAACAAAAGCTACTGTCTTAAGTAGTTCTCAAATTCTTCTTTACCTGCTCTTTTCTACCTCTCCAAGCTCACATCGCTGGCACAGCCTCACCTTCTGGGGCTTCCAGTTCTGTCTGTGTCTCTCACACACCTCTCCTAGCTCACATCACTGGCACAGTCTCATCTCCCGTGGCTTCCAGTTCTGTCTGTGTCTGCCTGTGTCTCTCACACACCTCTCCTAGCTCACATCGCTGGCACAGTCTCATCTCCCGTGGCTTCCAGTTCTGTCTTTGTCTGCCTGTTTCTATTTCCAGGCTGTGGGCACTATTCTGTACTGGCACAAGGTCTGTTTCTGCTTCAGTAAGTAGGGTGCCAGAGTGTTTTCTCTCTGTAGGCTGTGGTAGGTCTCCAGCTTCTTTGAGCACTGGATATCATTTTCCCACATACACTACCGACACACTTTATTGAAGTGTGGTCGGTACCGCAAGCCGGGAAATCTCCCGGCTTGCTAGTGGCCGCCCCTCGGCGTGCCGCGCGTCATAGACGCGCGGTCACGCGTCATCGGGAGCGTGCGCCCGCTGCACGCGTGTCCAGGGGCTCCCCGAGGGAGCCCTGGTGTCCCGCGATCGCGGGACAGCAGCAGGGGGTTCCGGGGGACCCGGCGGACCCGGCAGCGGTAGGGAGAGCGCCCCGATCGGAGGGCGCTCTTCCGCTGCTTCGGCGTGCGCCCGTCACACTCGGGCGCGCGCCAGGCTACTGCTGCGGCACAGAACGGGCAAATGCTCGAATAAACTGTGCCGCAGCAGTAGTCACATACTGCTCCTTCATCCCGCTGGTGATTGAGTTGATTTGTTTTTTTCGGCACACTGTTCATCTGTGTGGGGTTTTGTTCTTGGAGTGAGAGGAGAAGTTGTTTGATGGCACAGGGTTTAGGGAGGAGCTTCTGGCTTCTCATTGATGTTTTTTAGATTTTTTTCTGGAAGATCATTATTCTGGTTTTGTCTAAGTTCACAGAGAGTGCCCAGGTCTGGTTGAATTTTTCTAGTATTGCCAGTTTCTGTTGGAGGCCTTGTTCTGTTGGTGACAGCAGGAGCAGATCTTTTGCGTATACTTAATCTCTGTGCCAGCCAAGGGGTGCGAGGAGGATTCTAGGACTGCTGCAAGCTCATTGATGTCTATGATAAAAAGTGTGGGACTTAGGCTGCAGCCCTGTCTAACTCCATGTCCTTGATGGAAGAAGTCTGTCCTTTTGTTATTTACTTTCACGCAGCATTTGTTTTTGGAGTAAATACTTTTGATTGTACCGTATGTTTGTTCTCTCTCTCTCCGTCTGACACTCTGTTTTTTATCCAAATGGTCCAATCACTGAAGGATCTCCAATCCGGGGGTCCGGTACATAGGGACAAAAACAAAAAGAAAATAATAGTGTAATACGTAATATTAAAATTGAACAAACAACATAAAACACATAACAAGAGACATAACACTAAACAAACAAGCTGAAAATAAAATAACTATTTATTAAAACAAACGGAGCCTGCTGCAGCGGGTCATCAAAGGGTTAAAACCCCAAACCCTACTTACAGCAGGACTGGAATAACACGCGTGTGTGACCAAGTAAGGCAGATGCCGGCAGCAGTAAGGGTCCTCGCGGGCTCCCCGATGTGTGGTATATGTCCCTCTGACATCGGAGCACTCTCCAAGATGGATGCCGAGTAAGGGAAATCCACACACACATGCATGCATGCACAACAGCCTATCTCGCGATATCTCGATGATGCTGTTTCCTGCTTCACTTGACTGACACGTTCTCAAAACCAGTACTTCTCCAAGGCGTCGTGACCTCTGACCATACATACATACACCGCAGTCTCTTTACTGATATGAAAACTTATGTATTAAGCATAGCACAAAACTCCAATGTTTCGATCTCTCTGGGGGATCTGAGGAAGATCCCCCAGAGAGATCGAAACGTTGGAGTTTTGTGCTATGCTTAATACATAAATTTTGATATTCACCCTCTGAGTGCTGTCGCCTCCTTGCCACTTCTGGATTCTCCAAATTCAGAAGCAATTACCTGGCATAAAGCAAAAAGGTGTCAACATCTGCAGCCAATCAGTAAAGAGACTGCGGTTTATGTATGTATGGTCAGAGGTCACGGCGCCTTGGAGAAGTACTGGTTGTGAGAACGTGTCAGTCAAGTGAAGCAGGAAACAGCGTCATCGAGATATCGCGAGAGAGGCTGTTGTGCATGCATGCATGTGTGTGTGGATTTCCCTTACTCGGCATCCATCTTGGAGAGTGCTCCGAAGTCAGAGGGACATATACCACACATCGGGGAGCCCGCGAGGACCCTTACTGCTGCTGGCGTCTGCCTTACTTGGTTACACACGTGTGTTATTCCAGTACTGCTGTAAGTAGGGTTTTGGGTTTTAACCCCTTGATGACCCGCTGCAGCAGGCTCCGTTTGTTTCAATAAATAGTTATTTTATTTTCAGCTTGTTTGTTTAGTGTTATGTCTCTTGTTATGTGTTTTATGTTGTTAGTTCAATTTTAATATTACGTATTACACTATTATTTTCTTTTTGTTTTTGTCTCTATGTACCGGACCCCCGGATTGGAGATCCTTCAGTGATTGACCATTTGGATTCTCTCCCCCTCCATTTGTTTGGACTCTATTTGGGACTTATTGGACTTTTTTGGGCGCTGGTCTGTATATGTTCTTTGTGTTTTCTCTGGTGTTGTTCTGCTAGTGTTCCTGGCTGCCCTATACACACTGTGTACTGTTATATATTGGTTGTATTTTTATTTTAAATGTATCTTTACTTTTATGGTTTGTAGCACCTAAGCACTTTCTTTTGTGTGACTCTGTTTTTTATATACAGTATATATAACAAAAAAATGCCTCTCTGTGGTCTCTATTCAACATGTTGTGAAGACTTCATCTTCGTGATAGAGAAGAGTCCACAGACATCCAATGACATTTAAGTAATTCAGAGACAATTGAATGGGCCTGAACTCATCTCCAACCTGGTGAAGACATCTTCATGGCACAATGAATAGAAGACTTCGCATAACTGTAATGGCAGATTCGCCTTTTACAATGTTTCAGACAGTGGGGCCTACTCTAGTAGCTCCAAAGTTGTGAGTGCCAAACTGAGCAGTGTGACATGTTTAGAAGCAGCGGAATGAAATGCGAGAAAAAACCCTATTCTCTGTTGCAAATCGCATCTTCTAAACCATTTCTACGAAAAGTGACAAACCGCATAGTTTAACAGCCAAAACACATGGATTGTACTTTCTTTAGAAGGGCAATGACCTGAGGTCATCCCCAGTCCGACTTATGCGTTTTGATCTTTCAGCCAAACTCATATTTCAGGCTCTGGATATAATTCCCAATACTACTTTACTCTCCTAAATCTGTGTCAGCGTCTCCTGTGCTGAAATCCATCCCCTGGCTTCATATCAAATCCCGCATCTCACACGCATTTCTCCTCCTCACTTTTAAAGCTTTACACTCTTCTGCCCCTCCTTACATCTCAGCCCTAATTTCTCCCTATGCACCATCCCGACTCTTGCGTTCTGCTGAAGGATGTCTTCTGTCTACCCCCTTTGTGTCTAATGCCCTCTCCCGCCTTAAACCTTTCTCACTGACTGCCCCACACCTCTGGAATGCCCTTCCCCTCAATACCTGACTAGCACCCTCTCTATCCACCTTTAAGACCCATTTTAAAACATACCTCCTTAACTAATCATATGAGTAGCACCGTGGCTGACAGTGTTCACCTCATACATCGACCTTAGTCCCTTGCAAACGCTCTTAATAGAACACCTTCATACTGTCTCTGTACAATTTTTCTACTTACCGCTTAGATTGTAAGCTCTTCGGGATAGGGACATCTTTTCCTAAATGTTACTTTTATGTCTGAAGATCTTAATACCATTATGGGTTATATTATTATGTCACGCTGTGTTACTGCTGTGAAGTGCTATGTACATAAATGGCGCTACATAAATAAAAGATATACACACCAATCTCGCCACCCTGAAGGTGGCGTGAAAAAAATGCGAATTTGTAGAAGTGGTTTGCATAACGGAGCCACGAGAATTGACGTCTTTTGGCATAAAATCCGAGTTGGAGGCTTTTTTGACAAACCGATCGGATCGGCGGAATCGAAGTGAAACCGCTTCTAAAAAAAGTCATGGATTGGACATGCGAGAAGGGCTTACAGAATAGCAAACCATGCCAGTCGGCTGGTAAAGGGCACTTTAGACTCAGTTTGTCACACTTCTTAGGCTACTAGAATGGGGGCCACAGCCGCTGGGAACCTTCAGTCTATGGGGGGTTTGCTGTAGTTTCAACATCCTTATTTTGCCATTTCTCAGCCGTGAGAAACTGCGTACAGATCACAGCCTTCCACAGTGCACAATATAAAATAACCTGAGCAAACAGGGCACCCTGAAGTGCTATTATCTAAAGGCCACTGGAATCCAGTTTTGATGAGATTGCACTTACAAGAAAACTAATTACTTTCTGCACTGAAGGGCGGAATATTTATAGATTTAATGTAAATGTGCGACGGTGAAAAGCAGCAAACTATTTCCTTTGTTTATCTCAGTCGCATCATAAATAAGGAAAATGTATGAGAGCCCTGTTAACCCCTGTACTAACAGGACGGCTCCGGAATACGTGCAGAGAATTACGGCGACGGGGTGAAGGGGAATGGCTCGTTGGTTTTATGGACAACTTAAATCTTTAATTCTGTATAATTTACAGGACAAATGAAGAGTAACTCACAACAAACTGCTTACAAGTGCTAATAACGCAGACAGGGGAAATGATGAGTGGAAGGAGACAGCATGGACACACTGGGGCCTATTCTCATAGCTCCGAAGTGTGACAACCTGCTTCTAACGGGCTATTCTGGAAATAGAGATAGGTGAAGCCGCCTAAAACCTTTTCCTGGATTTTCTCACATTTCCTCCCCCCCCCCCCCCCCCCCTCCCTCCACAAAAAAAAATCCGGATTTTACACCGCAAAACGGATTTGGTCCGTTTTAATTCACGCGCATTCATCAAAAACCGCCATTGGATACAACCCGTGGACAGATTTGTAGAATTCAATCCCCGAATTCAGCAATCCGAGGCGGATTCTTAAAAATCCATCCAACGGGTGGCTGAATCCGCGGATTGGATTCTACAAACCGGTCCTCGGGTGGCGGAATCCATGGAGTGTATTGGTAATAATAATTTGAAAATCCGCAAAACGCGACTCGCAATTTTTGAGATTGATCCACTGCAATCCGCGGCCCGAAGGAACCGCCCGATCCGCTGCGGGTCCAAATGCACCCATCTCTATCTTTAAACCTTTCTCGCAGGTCCAAGCCGTCTCTAAAAGGCTTTTTTTTTATTTCAAATGTTTTTATTATTTTTTTGGTGAAAACAATATAGGAGTTATAGGAATTATCTATACAACAGCACAGTAAATGTCACTTTTAAAATTTTTCTTTTTCAAACTTCTGGAAACATACAGTGACATTAGATCAAAATAACTTTCAAAAGAAAAAAAGGTTAGAACTTATTTGCGCCACTTTCTCCTATTCACTTTGTTCTTGTGTTTTGCATATTTTTGCTCTATTAAATTAAACATGGATGATATTATAAAAAGAAAGGAAGTAAGAAAGGACAGAGGAGAGGGGAAGAAGAGAGAGGGGAGAGGGAAAAAAAATAGTCCCCAATCCCCTTCTTAAAAGCTTTTTAAGAAGTGGTTTCACTCCGGCTCTGCCAATCCAAAAAAAAAACAAAAAAAACAATGCCAAAAAAACCTCCAACTCACATTTTATTTTTACTAAAACTGCTATTCTTGTAGCTTCGTTATGCAAACCACTTCTAAAAACATGATATTTTTTTTCACGCCACCTGAAGGGTGACAAGATTGGTATCGCACGTTACACCCAGAGCCTGAAATATGGGTTTGGCTGTGAGAGCACAACCCATCCGTCAGACTGGGGACTGGGGACGGAGATAGCGCCAGCTCAGGTCATTCCGCTTTTAAAGCACGAACAATCCGTGCATATATTGGTTCATCACTTTTTATAGAAGTGGTTTAGAAGAAGCAGTTTACGATAGAGAATAGTGATTTTTCATTTTCCCTCCCATTTCATCACGCTGAGAAAGACCTATCTAGGTCGAAACGTTGTGTGGCACAAATAAATTAATATTATTATCAAGTCCGTAGAGCGTTGGATCCCTTTTTCCTGAGTGTTGCCTTGGAATAACTCTGACAGGTGCTCCTTGAACCAGCAGCACCGGTAGACTGTATGTATTGATTTTTTCCTTGTGGTGTGCAGCATACTCTATTATTTAAACCGCACATATTGGCAGTGACAACTTCGGCGCTACTAGAATACGCCTCATTGAATTCTAGGTTAAATCGCTGAAGTTCGTCTGCCTGTACTGTACAGTGAGAAAGAAAGCTGATTGTTTAGGAGAACATCTGGTACGTTGCAGATATATAACATGAAGTAATGTGTAGGAATGAGAAAGGGTTTCATCCCCAAAGCACTGCACTATACTGTACATAATCGTTTTCCATTGCAATAACACTTTAAATATCCTAAAGAACGTTGGTGTGTGTCAGACAGCTTCCTGATTATGCAGCGGTGCTGAAGATCCATGCTGTGCTTCTGCCGGTACTGACCCGAAGTTACACTATTCACAGCTGCATATTTCGGTGATTAGGTGATTAGGCTTCAAGAAGTTTTACTCCTGAACAAATTACACGATAGAGCAAGGAAGCTAATTAAATCTGTACAAAGGACTATGGGCCGTATTTAATAAGCATGCAAGGTGTTGTCAGGTGCAGTAAGGTTTCTTAGTAGCACTGCGTTATATATATATAATAGTATTACAGTACAGACGTAGTCAGTCTTACCGTTCGTGTGGCCGCGGGTGAAACGCTGAAGTGTAGACGCTGGGAGAGGTGGCTGCCACAATGGCGCTGTGGGGTGTTCCTTCTTTACAATGGGACCTCCCGCAGTGTTAATACTTCCGGGATGCATTCGGTGTTGCCATGGGACCACGCGCGCTGCCAAGCGACCGGTAAGTCTAGCAACATCTGTACATCAATATTGTATTGTATGTCTTTATTTATAAAACGTCAAAAGTGTACTCAGCGCTTCACAAAGAATACAGTACAGGGAATTATAATTATACAATAAGAGCAGCAAAATCAGACAACAGGAAATGAAATCCCTGCCCCGAAGAGCTTACAATCTAAGGGGTTTAATGGGAGCAGGTGAGGGAGTAAGTGCTGTAGATGGCAGTGCTTGGTCACAATGGGTGGTAGGAGTGACTGAGTGTGGGACATTAGCCATGAGGGCAGGCTATTGGGATGCTTGATTTGTGGGGTAAAATTTAAGAAAACACTGGAGAATTCCCAAATAAAGTACAGTACGTGCTGATGATAAAAAAGGAAAGTAAAACCAATATATCTGCAAACATCTGTGTTGGCTGAGTAAGAATATTTTCAATAGTCTGTACCCCAAACAGTATGGAGGTGCCCTGAGATTCAGGAAATACAAGTCCCACATTGCGAGCACAGTCACACGTCTCAGACAGGTCTGCAAACCCGCCCTTCCCCATTATCTCTTAGCACACAGTGCTTCCACTGCAGCAAGGGATTCTGGGTAATGACATGCAAATGAGCGCACACAGTGTCATCTTTACTGCTTATCCATTTTCACGTGGCCCCCATTTGGACATAAGCTTATGCCTGCCGCGTGACACCGCGTTTCAGCGCAGCCGGTAATCGTGCTCCCATACCGCTGTTTCCACCTTTTTGGTGTTGTCAGTGTGAGGCTGGTTATACCGGCTTTGCCGTGTGAAGCGGGGACAGGTTTCAGCCACACCTTAAACAAGGTATGGCGGGTATAAGAGTGACAAAAACCCATCACCGCGCCGCGTACAGTAAATAAAAATCCCCCCCGTGTGAGCACATTCACGTGTCTCAGACAGGTCTGCCACCCTGCCCGTCCCCATTATCTCTTTGCTTACTGCGCTGAGACTCCAGGTAGTTTTCCCTTTTGAATAAAATCAAAAAGTTTTAATACTTCATACCCAAAGCAGATGGGGATACAGAAAAATGGCTGCCACAGCCATGTTTGCTATGGTGGATCATAGGCCAGGATTCATTCAGCTCCAATAAGGTATGTAAATCCTCTTCCCCGATTGCTGTTAACGGAACATTGTATCACGGCAAACGGTGCAATGCTAATTTCCAGTCACTAGGAGAGAAATGTGGACGTTTGTTTTTTAATATTTCAGAAAGCTGGCCTAATTTTTCAACTAAAATCCATAAAGTATATGTAACGGTGTTTCCCCCACACGATGGCAGATTCTGCCATTACCGCGTGTGTGGTGCATGCTACCTGTTGGTAAGTTGGAGGACTGAGTCGTCCGTCGATGGTTGTGGGGACACAGGACAGGTTTCTGGGGTACATACCCCACGTGGTTTTCCAGCAGTGCAGCGAGTCCATCAGGACACAGGCTCCAGGTGTATGGAGGCGATCTCCTACAGTAGAATTACTCCCTCTCCTCCCCCCAGTAACATCACACACCCGGCAGGAGGTATACTAAAAAGGAAAGGTTTTATTGGGTCAGGACTCACAAGCACGGCAGTGGCCTGCCCAACACAGTCTCTGAGTTGGCTATACAGCTGTAAGATGGTGCCTGGACAACAACTATGGGTCAAGGGCCCCCGCAGCTGTCCTTGCTCTTCCCTGCCCCTCTAGCAGAGGCAGCGGAAAGGTTCACACTGACTCTCCAACTAGGGAAAGAGGAACAGAGAAGACCCAATGCTCAGGCAGTCTGCTGTGATACCTGCCTCTCTCAAGTGGGGAGAGGCACTACTAAATTTGGGCAGCAATCACCCTTAAGTACAGCCAGGAGGAGGGCCCCAGGTCTGATCAAGGATTGGATATACTCAGGCCTAGTTCCACCTCCTCCCCCTGTCACTCAAGGGTACTGCAGGGAGTGGGGAAAACCCATGATTACTACTGGCAGACCTGATCTTACCAGGGCTTAATGCCAGTGAGGGCAGACTGGTAGCCAGAAACCAGTCCTGGCTGCATATAATAGCAACAACTGCAGAGTAATGTATTGATGCCAGTGAGTACAGTGCTTTACATAGAATCCCTGTCCCAAAGTGCTCACAATTCCATTTTTGTCTCACTACTCAATGATAAAGTGACTCGCTCAAGGTCATACAGACAGCTGAACCAGTTCTCCATCAAACAAACGCTGTGTCCTTACCACTAAGCTATTTCTTCAGCCAGTAGCAGTGGGAATTAACCCTTCCACTGCCAACGTGACCTGTAACCTGGCAAGCCCTGTTAGCAGTGAAAGGGTTACTGATTTGGAAACGTATGGATATCCTCTTTCAGGTCGAGACAATGTCTGATTTATTGCTTAAAAAAAACCACAAAGGGACCGTATTATTAGTTGCAAACACATACATCTCTTTTTTTGCCAATATTTATTACATTTTAAGGAGGATTAAAGTATTTCCATTACCGTAAGCTCTTCCAATGTGAATTGCATATTGTGTTGTTTAATTTCCGATTGTCACGCTGCGCATCCGTGGCAGCAAAATCCATAATCCCCATCTCAAAGCCCACAATATATCGGAATAACAGGAGACACAATTAGAACTGTAAATTGAATAGAAATGAAATGTGCGCAATCTCCATGCTTGTTGTAAGGGACACAGCTCTTTACACAAACATTAATATTGGGGTGGATGGGAAAACTTTAGGGCAGCTATCCCTTCATATAAAAGAGAAAGTGACAGCACAATTTCATGGAGTATATTGAACTATTTTGCATTTCCACTGAGTTTTCACTTGACCTCTCGGTGGATAAACGCCCTGTGCTGCCAGAGGGAGCAGTCACGCATTGCAATACCTTGGATGTATTTATTATATCAGAATCAGCGTTGCGTGTGAAATGATGAACTCGCTGTGCTTTATTCAACGCCTTTAGGTGCGACAACAACTGCTTGCTTAATGCATGTGGGCCTCTCCGTGCAGCTGTTGCTCTGATGTTCATGATCTCTTCAGTAAACAGCATCTGCTAAAATGACTTGTCTATGTCCCTTAATCTGCGCAGGGAGAGTAAAGTCTCCCCTGTGTAGATAGGAAAGGGAGTTCGAGTGGTGCTTTAGCTGAGCACATTTGCGTGAGCTGGTACAGGATGTATTTCAGTCTATTCATTTTCATGTGTTGCTTGAAGCTTGAAGCCGGCATGTCCTCAGAGTGGAAATTATAAGTATAACTAATCCTTAAATCCTGGGAAAGATGGGAAGGTTTTGCCTGTTTTACCAGCCAGGAAGCTGAAACATGTGTGATTTTATCTTAACCATAGCGATGCATAAAGAAAGGCTTGGATTCCCTGTGTGCGCACACAATTCCCACTGGTATGCTAGCAGAATATGGGCGCTAATCCTTAATGGGTCAATCCCTCTTAGGACCAAAGTGAATGGCAGTGCTATGTTTAAAGGGTTATTGATGATTGATGCCTTTTTTAACCAAATCTTTGACTTTAATGGGGTCTTCTGAGAACTAGTGTTAAATCAGCGGTATCATACTTTATAATTCCCTATGGGGGAGATTCACTTAGCTTCGATAAGAGGTATCAGAGCTAAATCTGGGGTTAAATTCAAGTCAACGGCAATTCATTCAAGTCAACTTCAGTTAACACAGGATTAAGCTTTGGTACCCCATATAGAAATGTAGTAAGTCCCGGTGTATATGCGACTGCAGCCATGCTTGCACTATAACTATGCATAGTGTGACAATTTCTTACCGTCTTGACCCGATTATAAGGCAATGCTCACACTTCGGTGCATACTACCAATGCAGCAGTCTGCGCATGCGCTCCGCATACGCTCTGTATGGGCTCCACAGGCGCTCCACGTGCTCAAGGACATCGACGTGTTGACTGACTGATTGATCCTTGTGCAAAACATGAGTGACCACATAAAGACAGGGAACAAGAAAGGGCCAAATTACCAGAGGACTGAGAAGGAGTTATGGTGCCAATTTTATGGTGGCCAGTGTGGCAGAAAACACAAACAACTGGGCAGCAGCTAAGGAATTTGCCATAACGGAGAATAATGTGAAGCGTTAGCGAGAACAGAAGACTCAACGCCTAAATGCACATTCTGCAAGAAAGCCATTTTGAGGGCCTGAAACGGGCCGTTGGGAGGACTTGATGGACATGTTGTTCAGTACATTAAGGAGATGCAAGATAAAGGATTTCCCATCAGTTCAAAGGACGTGAAATTGCAAAAGATTTAAAGATTCCAGAAATGGAGTTTACAGTCAGCTTGGGATGGTTTAGGAGGGTGATGCTCCGAAATGGGGTTAACTCAGAGGCGACGTACAAGTCTGGCACCGAGGCTGCATCAGGATTCCAGTTAAAAATGGATTTCATTTCAATGCCATGTTATAGCCCCAAGGAAAAAGCATGGGTATCCTCAAAGTTTCATGGGTAATGCAGATCACACGCCAGTGTTTTTTGCTACTCCTGTGAATGTTACTGTTCACAACAAAGGAAAAAAATCAGTAATGATCAAATCTACTGGAAACGAGACATGTAGCGTAACCGTTCTGCTCACAGTGTTAGCAGCTGGTACAAACCTTCCACCATACATCATTTTGAAGAGAAATACTATACAGGAAGAAAAGTCACCTGCACGAGTGATAGTGCGAGAACAGCGGTGGTGGAGGAGAGACTGGTTTTCGACTGGCTTAAAGTTGTTTGGGGAAGGAGACCAGGAATGTTGTTCAGAAAAAGTTCAATGCTAGTACTGGGTGCATTTAGGGGACACCTAACCCCAGGTGTACACAGACTTCATTGTCATCGGCGGAGGTAAAAGCCGCGGTGACCTGCGGAGGGTCCATACTTCTGTATCAGACTTATCGCTGTGTTAATCGGGGGGTGCCATGAGTTAATCGGGGGATGGCATGAGTTAATCGGGGGATGCCATGAGTTAATCGGGGGATGCCATGAGTTAATCGGGGGATGCCATGAGTTAATCGGGGGATGCCATGAGTTAATCGGGGGATGCCATGAGTTAATCGGGGGATGCCATGAGTTAATCGGGGGATGCCATGAGTTAATCGGGGGATTCCATGAGTTAATCGGGGGGTGCCATGAGTTAATCGGGGGATGCCATGAGTTAATCGGGGGATGCCATGAGTTAATCAGGGGATGCCATGAGTTAATCGGGTTATGCCATGAGTTAATCGGGTTATGCCATGAGTTAATCGGGGGATGCCATGAGTTAATCGGGTTATGCCATGAGTTAATCGGGGGATGCCATGAGTTAATCGGGGGATGCCATGAGTTAATCGGGGGATGCCATGAGTTAATCGGGGGATGCCATGAGTTAATCGGGGAATTCCATGAGTTAATCGGGGGGTTCCATGAGTTAATCGGGTTATGCCATGAGTTAATCGGGTTATGCCATGAGTTAATCGGGTTATGCCATGAGTAAATCGGGGGATGCCATGAGTTAATCGGGGGGTGCCATGAGTTAATCGGGGATGCCATGAGTTAATCGGGTTATGCCATGAGTTAATCTGGTTATGCCATGAGTTAATCGGGTTATGCCATGAGTTAATCGGGTTATGCCATGAGTTAATCGGGGGATGCCATGAGGTAATCGGGGGATGCCATGAGTTAATCGGGGGATGCCATGAGTTAATCGGGGGATGCCATGAGTTAATCGAGGGATGCCATGAGTTAATCGGGGGATGCCAAGAGGTAATCGGGGGATGCCATGAGTTAAACGGGGGATGCAATGAGTTAATCGGGGATGCCATGAGTTAATCGGGGGATGCCATGAGTTAATCGGGGGATGCCATGAGTTAATCTGGTTATGCCATGAGTTAATCGGGTTATGCCATGAGTTAATCGGGTTATGCCATGAGTTAATCGGGGGATGCCATGAGTTAATCGGGTTATGCCATGAGTTAATCGGGGGATGCCATGAGTTAATCGGGGGATGCCATGAGTTAATCGGGTTATGCCATGAGTTAATCTGGTTATGCCATGAGTTAATCGGGTTATGCCATGAGTTAATCGGGGGATGCCATGAGGTAATCGGGGAATGCCATGAGTTAATCGGGGGATGCCATGAGTTAATCGGGGGATGCCATGAGTTAATCGGGGGATGACATAAGTTAATCGGGGGATGCCAAGAGGTAATCGGGGGATGCCATGAGTTAATCGGGGGATGCAATGAGTTAATCGGGGATGCCATGAGTTAACTCGGGGGATGCCATGAGTTAATCGGGGGATGCCATGAGTTAATCGGGGGATGCCATGAGTTAATCGGGGGATTCCATGAGTTAATCGGGGGGTGCCATGAGTTAATCGGGGGATGCCATGAGTTAATCGGGTTATGCCATGAGTTAATCGGGTTATGCCATGAGTTAATCGGGTTATGCCATGAGTTAATCGGGGGATGCCATGAGTAAATCGGGGGATGCCTTGAGGTAATCGGGGGATGCCATGAGTTAATCGGGGGGTGCCATGAGTTAATCGGGGGATGCCATGAGTTAATCGGGGGATGCCATGATTGCCTTCCCGTGGGTTTCCTCAGCAGCGAGGACAGTACGTCTGGCTACATCTTTATGTGACTCCAAACAAAGCCCAATATTAATTGTATGTGTGGAAACTAAGATGGCTAACTACAAGAGACATGTGCAGAGGTACAACCAGGGGGACAGATTTGGGGGAATTAAACCATGGCTTTTTTTCAGCCCGTCACTTTAAACAATGCAGGAAATCACAAAAATAAAAAAATAAACAGCCTAGCCCGTTCTAAGGACTAACTCACTTCCCCAGTCCCTATCTACAGGGCTGGGGGGATAAGCCCCTTACCAACCTATCACCACAAAGTCTAAAGCGGTACCTAAAAGCAGGTGGCCCTTCATGTCAGTCTCTGAGTCTGGGTCTGGATTGGTGTCCGTTGAGGGGTAGGCCTCTGGCAGGTTCCTAGATCCTCTGTGTCCAGGAATATAGGTCTGTTCCGGGTTTCTTGATATCAGCACTGCCTTGTGCTCAAGACATCATCTCCTCTGTCAGCACCGTGGTGACTGTGCTCAGGAGTCTCTCTAAGCAGTTTCCAGCAGGAGGATTTTCTACAGGTCTGATTAACCAGGTGGAGACTGATTAATTGCCTTTAGCTGCATTTAACCAGCTCCGCATTTAACCAGCTCCCTGCTGGATTCCTCAGACCACTACAGGCGTATACTGAAGCCTTATTTAGACAGGGGTTAAGTCCCAGTTACAGTAGCCTTATGGATATTCATAATGTTTCTCATTTTTAAATCAAACAGAAGAAACTTATGAAATTGTATTTATTGTAATTCCATGTACAGTCTACCATTTATTATTAAAATGGATGTGGCCAACAATATGTCGGCTGAACCACGAGAAATTTCAGTTTCCGCATTAAAGAACACACAGAGAGGTTTTGAACAAGATAGTGTATGTGGTGCATAATAATAATGCTTGTGAATTAGGTATACCGTAGAACGTGTGTAATTACAGTACTGTAGATCTTAGGGGTGGTGTCTAGAGATGGGCTCAAGTTTTTTTGTGAATTTGGATCCGCAGCGGATAGGCCGGTTCCGCTGAAATCTGCAGACCAAAGGATCAATCTCAACAAGGGCGATTTCGCGTTTTGCTTTTTTTTTTTAAATTATTATTACCAAAACTCTCCAATCTGTTGCTGAATTCATGGATTAGATTCTACAAATACGTCCACAGGTTGTATCCAATGACTGATTTTGATGAATCCGTGCGGATTGAAACCGCCCAAATCTGTTTGCGGATTTTACACCGTAAAAATGGATTTTGGGGGTAACATCAGCGAAAGTCCGGGAAATGGATTTCGAGGGATTCGCCCATCTCCAGTGGTGACAAATGTCGCTTATTCAGTAACAGTGAATAATTTGGGATACATATTCTATGGATGCTCACATCATATGGTCTAAATGTAGACACTGATTTTAATGCATGAATATGTTTGGTGGCTATATGTAATGATAATATCATGAGATAATAGGTATTTTAATCAATTTGGCATTTCAGGGGTTAATGTTGGTAACAAATTGTTTTAAAAATACAATAATTGATTTAATGTCCTGTCTACACCGGCCTGTGTTGTATTGGACTGATGTGATCTCATGTCAACATCTGTTTTTGTCAGTGATGGGATTGAAATATGGCTTCCCTGGCACTAGAAAAAACAGAACACTTTTAAATATACTTTGAAAGGCAATCATGGAGAGGTTCTACAGAGTATCAAAGGGCGTGACTAGCCTGACCTGTCAAAAGATATTACATATGGAATTCTGGGCCTAACAGCAATTCGCAAGAAAAATAACTAGATATTTGTAACACAAATCAAATTATGCCAAACACTTGATGATTAGGAGGTGCAGGTGTTTAGGAGGTGCCAATGACAGATATCTGTTTCTCCTACAAAAATAGACATTATGTGGTCCTATTTTATGTTGAGGCGTGTACTGTATGTGGAGTGTTCAGACACAACAGTGAAGATGGCGTTTGTCTAAGTATTATAGACACAAAGTTATTAGGTGTTTTATATATTGAACTTTAAAGTCAAAAGAAAAGGTCTCTTTCTACTGTAGTTATAAAACTGTCATTAGTTGACTGATGGATGGTGTGAGTTGAAAACACAGAAAGGTGGGCTTTTGCTCTATTCAATGAGAGAAGAATCTACTATATATTTGTGAAATCACTGTATGTCTGCGTCCCAAGGGTCAATCGCATTGGACCTTGGGCCTGTCACTCCTGCTCAGGCCATGCCCGCCCCCGCACACCTCTCATTGGCCTACGTCCAACACCAATGCCACACTGTCCCACCCCTCACTGACTCTCATTGGCATGTGTCCAATGCCCGCCCCCGCAAACCTCTCATTGGCCTGCGTCCCACCCCTCACTGACTCTCATTGGCCTGCGTCCAATGCCCGCCCCCGCACACCTCTCATTGGCCTGCGTCCAACACCAATGCCCTAATACTTCCACACTGTCCCACCCCTCACTGAGTTTTGGGAACGCTCTGGGGCCACGCTTCACAGCTATCAAAACCTTCACGTCTGCTACCACAGACTGCCGAATCAGGTACAGCAGTGTTTCCCAAACTGTGCGCCGCGGCGCCCTGGTGCGCCGCGGCTTGGCTAGAGGGGCGCCGCGATCAGGGCCGCCAGCAGCGGGAAACAAGGGCTGCTAGCTCATTTAAAAAAAAAAAAAAAACCTCTGAGGGGAAGCAGAGGAGCGGTCACGTGACCGCTCCCATCCAATGGGGCTGCAGCCTGCCCGGCATAGCCACCAGACAGCACCAAGGTAGTGTGTGTGTGTGTGTGTGTGTGTGTGTGTGTGTGTGTGTGTGTGTGTGTGTGTGTGTGTGTGTGTGTGTGTGTGTGTGTGTGTGAAAAACGGGCTGCAGGGTGTGTGTGTGTGTGTGTGTGTGTGAAAAACGGGCTGCAGGGTGTGTGTGAAAAACGGGCTGCAGGGTGTGTGTGTGTGTGTGTGTGTGTGTGTGTGTGTGTGTGTGTGTGTGTGTGTGTGTGTGTGTGTGTGTGTGTGAGAAAAATGGGCTGGTGTGTGTGTGTGTGTGTGTATGTGTGAGAAAAACGGGCTGCAGGGTGTGTGTGAAAAACGGGCTGCAGGGTGTGTGTGTGTTGTGTGTGTGTGAAAAACGGGCTGCAGGGGTGTGTGTGTGTGTGTGTGTGTGTGTGTGTGTGTGTGTGTGTGTGTGTGTGTGTGTGTGTGTGTGTGTGTGTGTGTGTGTGTGAAACGGGCTGCAGGGTGTGTGTGTGTGTGTGTGTATATATATGTGTGGTGTGTGTGTATATATGTGTGGTGTGTGTGTGTGTGTATATATGTATATATGTGTGTGGTGTGTATATATATATATATGTGTGTGGTGTGTATATATGTATGTGTGGTGTGTATAGCTACTATATATTTCTGAAATGTCTGTATGTTTGTCTGCATGCCCTGTGTCCCTAGGGCCAATCGCATTGCACCTTTGGCCTGTCACTCCACCTCAACACTGTCCCACCCCTCACCACACTGTCCCACCCCTCACTGTCTCTCATTGGCCTTCGGCCAACACCACTGCCACACTGTCCCACCCCTCACCCCACTGTTCCACCCCTCACTGACTCTCATTGGCCTTTGGCCAACACCACTGCCACACTGTCCCACCCCTCACCCCACTGTCCCACCCCTCACTGACTCTCATTGGCCTTTGGCCAACACCACTGCCACATTGTCCCACCCCTCAGTGACCTTTGGGAATGCTTCTAAGCACCTAACACTCACCGCACTGCCTCTTACAAACACCCCCCTCCACCACCCCCCCCCCCCCAACCTCATGCACCCCCCTCCACCACCACCCCCCTCAACCTCATGCACCCCCCTCCACCATCACCCCCCCAACCTCATGCACACTACAAACGCACGCCACAGCTCTCCCGCTACTGCAGCCCATCACCAACCCCCCTCACCCAAACATACAACGCACGATGCTCCATCACCCCCCCCCCTCACACCAACAGCAAACGCACGCTGCTGAACATACAACGCACGATGCTCCATCACACCCCCCCCCCTCACCCGAACATCCCCGGAGCACACCCAAAACTACCCCACCCCCCTCACCGATACATCCACCGCACGATGCTCCTCCGGAGCCCCTCACCCCCCCCCCCCCACCATCCACCGCACGATGCTGCTCCAGAGCCCCTCACCCCCCCCCCCCCCCCCACTCACCCGAACATCCACAGCACGATGCTGCTCCGGAGCCCCTCACCCCCCTCCTCACCCTCTGTCCGCCCCCCCCCCCCTTTCCTGGCCGCTGGCCCGCAACAACGGAACTACCCCCTATCACCACTCCGCGGGACCTCAACATCACCCGCTCTCCCGGAGCACCCTCTCCCCCGGTGCTCCCCCCCTCCCCCCCCCCCCAGAGCATCCTCTCTCCCGGTGCTCTCCCGGTGCTCCCCCCCCCCAGAGCACGCTGTCGCCGCTCTCACCTTCAGGCCTAGAGGCCGCGCCCCCAGCTCCCCATCCCCGCGCGCGCTGCTCCGGCTCTCAGGCCTAGCTGTCTCTGTCGGGAGCTGCACGGGCCGCGGCCCACACCCCCCCTCACCTGAGCGTCTCAGCTCCGCATCGCCGGGGGGAACCGCCGAGGAACCCGAGGAGGAGCGCGGCCCGGTGCGAGGTAAGTAACCGCACGGGAAGAGATCTTTCACCCCCGCCCCGGCCCTTCACCCCACCCGGCGCTTCACCCCACCCGGCCTGGCGCTTCACCTGGGCCGGCGCTTCACCCGGGCCGGCGCTTCACCCCCCCCCCCCCCGCCCTGGCCCTTCACCCCCCCCCCCCCCCGCCCTGGCCCTTCACCCCCCCCCCCCCCTGGCCCTTCACCCCCCCCCCCCCCTGGCCCTTCACCCGCCCTGGCCCTTCGCCCTGCCCTTCACCCCCCCCCTGCCCTTCACCCCCCCCCCCTGCCCTTCACCCCCCCCCCCCCCCGGCCCTTCACCCCCCCCCCCGGCCCTGCCCTTCACCCCCCCCCCGGCCCTGCCCTTCACCCCCCCCCGGCCCTGCCCTTCACCCCCCCCCGGCCCTGTCCTTCACCCCCCCCCGGCCCTGCCACCCCCCCCCCCCCCGGCCCTGCCCTTCACCCCCCCCCGGCCCTGCCCTTCACCCTCCCCCCCCCCCCCCGGCCCTGTCCTTCGCCCCCACCCTCCCTGCCCTTCGCCCCCACCCTCCCTTCCCTTCGCCCCCACCCTCCCTTCCCTTCGCCCCCACCCTCCCTTCCCTTCGCCCCCACCCTCCCTGCCCTTCGCCCCCACCCTCCCTGCCCTACACACGTACACACACGTACACACACGTACACACACGTATACACACGTACACACACACGTATATACACACACGTAGGCACATGTATACACACACGCGTAGACACACACGCGTAGACACACACACGTACACATACACACGCAGGCACACGTAGACACGCAGGCACACGTAGACACGCAGGCACACGTAGACACGCAGGCACACGTAGACACGCAGGCACACGTAGACACGCAGGCACACGTAGACACGCAGGCACACGTAGACACGCAGGCACACGTAGACACGCGTAGACACGTAGGCACACGTAGACACGCAGGCACACGCAGGCACGTAGACACGCAGGCACACGTAGACACGCAGGCACACGTAGACACGCAGGCACACGTAGACACGCAGGCACACGTAGACACGCAGGCACACGTAGACACGCAGGCACACGTAGGCACACGTAGACACGCAGGCACACGTAGACACACGTAGACACGCAGACACACGCAGACACGTACACACACGTATACGTAGACACACACGCACGTGTACACACACACACGTGTACACACACACACACGTGTACACACACACACGTGTACACACACGTGTACACACACACACGTGTACACACACACACACACACACGTGTACACACACACACACACGTGTACACACACACACACACGTGTACACACACACACACGTGTACACACACACACACGTGTACACACACACACACGTGTACACACACACACACGTCTACACACACACACACACGTGTACACACACACACACACGTGTACACACACACGTGTACACACACACACGTGTACACACACACACACACACGTGTACACACACACGTGTACACACACACACACACGTGTACACACACACACACGTGTACACACACACACGTGTACACACACACACGTGTACACACACACACACGTGTACACACACACACGTGTACACACACGTGTACACACACACGTGTACACACACGTGTACACACACACACACACACACACGTGTACACACACACACACACACACGTGTACACACACACATGTGTACACACACACACACGTGTATACACACACGTGTAGACACACACACACGTGTACACACCCACACACACGTGTACACACACACACGTGTACACACACACACACACGTGTACACACACACACACGTGTACACACACACACACACGTGTACACACACACACACACACGTGTATACACACACACACACACACGTGTACACACACACACGTGTACACACACACACACACGTGTACACACACACACGTGTACACACACACACACACACACGTGTACACACACACACACACGTGTACACACACACACACACACACGTGTACACACGTGTACACACACACACACACACACGTGTACATACACACACACACGTGTACACACACACACACACGTGTACACACACACACACACGTGTACACACACACACACACGTGTACACACACACATGTACACACACACACGTGTACACACACACACGTGTACACACACACACACACGTGTACACACACACACGTGTACACACACACACACATGTACACACACACACACATGTGTACACACACACGTGTACACACACACGTGTACACACACACGTGTACACACACACACGTGTACACACACACGTGTATACACACACACACACACACACGTGTACACACACACACACGTGTACACACACACACACGTGTACACACACACACGTGTACACACACACACACGTTTACACACACACACACACACACGTGTACACACACACGTGTACACACACACGTGTACACACACACGTGTACACACACACGTGTACACACACACACACGTGTACACACACACACACGTGTACACACACACACACGTGTACACACACACACACGTGTACACACACACACACGTGTACACACACACACACGTGTACACACACACACACACACGTGTACACACACACACACACGTGTACACACACACACGTGTACACACACACACACGTGTACACACACACACACACACACGTGTACACACACACACGTCTATACACACACACACACGTGTATACACACACACATGTGTACACACACACACACATGTGTACACACACACACACGTGTACACACACACACACGTGTATACACACACACACACGTGTATACACACACACACACGTGTATACACACACACACACGTGTATACACACACACACGTGTATACACACACACACGTGTATACACACACACGTGTACACACACACACGTATACACACACACACGTATACACACACACACGTATACACACACACGTGTATACACACACACGTGTGTATACACACACATGTATACACACACACACGTACACATACACAATGTATACAAACAAACATGTATACACACACACACACAAACATGTATACACACATGTATACACACACGTGTGTATATATACACACACACACGTATACACACACATACACTATCCCCAGCACCACCACATCAGCACACCGGTATCCCATGCCCCCCCACCCACCCCAGCACACTGGCATTCTCGGCTCCCCACCATTCCCAGCCCCCATCAACACCATCAGCACCCACACATTGGCACCTTCGCACCTCCCCATCGGCACACCCACATCCGCACCCCCACATCAGCAACAAACCCTCCCAAATCAGCACACCGATACAATCACCATCAGTACAGCCACAGCAGCAGTACCACCGCACACTGCCATGGGCCGCGTGGACCACTCCCCACCCAAATGCCACCCCCACACCACAAACATCCCGGGCAACGCCGGGGCTCTCAGCTAGTATTATATAAATCTTGCCAGGGTGTTATGAAATCAGAATTTAACAGAGGTGTGTTTAGGGATTTGACACGTGAGTTCTCATCTTTCCTATGCCAGTGACCTCTCTGGGAAATACCTATGCCATGGCAATGTATAGGGAATTCTGCTTATGTTCATTCTATTATTTTAAGAAACTGTCTGTGTGAGGGTAGGGGTAAATGTGACTGCTTTTGATAAAGGCTCAAGTCTGCCATTACCCCTATAAATTGAAGGCGCCTGGCCTTATCCCTCCATTAATGTTTCCATGTTGTGACATGAGGTATAAAAGTGGGAAGACCAGGCCCTTGTTAGTTCTATGGCTAAGAGAATTCTAGCCAGAGCCAGTTCCAGCCAGAGCCAGTTCCAGCCAGAGCCAGTTCCAGCCAGAGTCAGTTCCAGCCGGTTCCAGCCAGTCAGTGGCAGTTACAGGTCCCAGAGTTCTGAGCACCTGAGTGTCAGTTGGTTGGGGTCTCTGAAGCTTCACACAGTGTGGGAGCAGAACGGGGAAAACTTCCTCACAGGGGTCCCCACACTTAGGTCTATAGGGTGCTCCCAGTTACCCCAGGTGGGAGTGTAAGTTTTTTGTAATGACAGTTGTGGATAGTTCTTTTTTCCAATAAATGTATTTTATTAACACTATTGTATGGAGAATTGATCCCTGGTGTGACTCCTGGTCTCCCGGGACGGTCTGCCTTTATTATAACTGCATGTTCTCGTAGTAATCTTTTTTCTGTACTCCAAGCACTCTTTTCTTATACAGTATATTAAAGCCAATCTTTAATAAGTAATACGTTGGGCTTTTATTGAACTGTTGCACGCATTGTAGAGAGTAAATTACATTTCCGGACACATTTTGCTACAACAGATTTGTGTGTGTTACGTCAGTGCATAGTTTTCCTCAATAAACAGAGACCAGAGGTTGTGTATATCTTTTAATATTACCTTTGGGGGTGGCAGCGGATATTATTGTAACTGAATAAGAGGAAATATTAACTAATTTGAAGTACCGTGCGAAAAAGAAAGGTGAGGCAGCTAATTTAGCCGTGTGTATGAAGCCTAGTTGTATATAAAAGTCACGTGCTTACAAGTGTTCTGTTCATGACGGTATATTGGGGAGATATTATTAATTTAAGGGACCTTGCAAGGTGAAGATTGAATCAGCTAGATAGCTGTGTGTATTAACTCTTCTCCCCTATACAGTTGTGTCATACATGACACTATATATTGTACACTATGCACTATAATTCCTTTTAATTCTGTAGTTATAAGGTTCAAAATAATAATTTTAATACAGGTATTTATATTTTCACTTCAATTTATGCACATTTTGTGTGTAATATATATATATATATATATATATATATATATATATATATATATATATATATATATATATATATTATATGTATATATATTATATGTATATACACAGAAGTTCTTACCTAGGACATTTTTCATTTCCACAGTTAATCTCTGGAACATAACACCAAAGAGATTTCCCTAAGGGAGGCTCCCCAATATGCCTTCAAACCATCTGTCCACTAAGCCAGTGTGGATGGGGTTAACAGCATAACGACAAGAGCCACTTCCAAGACCAGCTGGAGTCCATCACACTCCCCCCTTCATGTCTGACTGAGGTATTGTGTGTTGCTTTTTTATTTCTACAAAGAATCACCTGAGTCGCCCCAAAGGCGTCAGCCAGAGGGACAGCCGCATTTTGCTGTCGTTCACGGCTGTTTGGTAATGTTACAGCTTCTCGATTGCTTCTGATACTCACCAACCGTCTCATCCCCCGCACCCAATGTCTACTTACCCCGACTATAGGTTGTAAGTTCCCTGAGGCAGGGCCTCTTCTAACACACTGAAGGTCTATCCTACTTCTCCTAACACACTGAAGGCCTATCCTACCTCTCCTAACACACTGAAGGTCTATCCTACCTCTCCTAACACACTGAAGGTCTATCCTACCTCTCCTAACACACTGAAGGTCTATCCTACCTCTCCTAACACACTGAAGGTCTATCCTACCTCTCCTAACACACTGAAGGCCTATCCTACCTCTCCTAACACACTGAAGGTCTATCCTACCTCTCCTAACACACTGAAGGTCTATCCTACCTCTCCTAACACACTGAAGGTCTATCCTACCTCTCCTAACACACTGAAGGTCTATCCTACCTCTCCTAACACACTGAAGGTCTATCCTACCTCTCCTAACACACTGAAAGCCTATCCTACCTCTCCTAACACACTGAAGGTCTATCCTACCTCTCCTAACACACTGAAGGTCTATCCTACATCTCCTAACACACTGAAGGTCTATCCTACCTCTCCTAACACACTGAAGGTCTATCCTACCTCTCCTAACATCATGTTAATCCTGTCTGTAAATGTTACTTATGCTCATAATCATATCTCTAACTGTCCGTGAAATACCTGTAAACAGGATGTATATAACCTTTGTTCATTTAATGCAACAATTTATTATTATACAGTAACTCCTGTTTTTTTTACTGTCTGTCTCTTGTGTAACACAATAATTGTATTTAATTGTAGCTGTTCTAAAACTGACTGTAAAGTTTTGCGATGCTCCTGTATTTACTTGAAAAATAAATGATGATGACAACGTACACAATGCTGACGAAGCGGCGCAAGCTGAGAAACGCGTTGAGTGACCAAACGGAGGGAGGACGTGCGGTAGCAGAGCCACAGGAACAGCCTTCACTTTGCCGTTATACGACAATACCGGAGGCAGGAGCGCACTGGTTAGTGACGTCACACGCCCGGGAGATCGGGGAGATAAGCAAGTGAAGGGGGGGGCTCCTGGCAGGACCCAGAGAGCTGGAGGCTGACAGCTACAGTAAGCAGCATCTGAGTGCCCAAGAACGTTACAGTGGACCCTTATACCTACCAACTCCCTCTATTTACCATTGCCTGTGTTATTTACGCAGTGTGAATATTCTGTGCAATAGCCACTAAAACTTGGTGTCATTTGGAATACACTATGTCTACTTTTTTGTCTTGAGGATAACATTCACATGCAGCACTAATAATAATAATAATATTAATAATAATAATAGCATGTTATTGTATAGCGCTGCTAGTTTTATGTAGCGCTTTACAGAGACATTTTGCAGGCACAGGCTCCTGCCCCATAGAGCTTACAATCTATGCTTTTGGTGCCTGAGGCACAGGGAAATAATCATCCGCGAGTGTGAAGAGGGCCGGGATAGCGCACCATTTCACCGCAGGAGTGTGCCAGCGGCTGCAGTAATGGCACCGTTATCTCTATTGATGCAGATACCTACTGTACTGTTTGTACTTTGTTTTGCTCTTCGTTATAAGAAAAATTACATTTACCATTTTGCATTTTATGCCACGTTTTGCACTTTGAGTAACAAATGTTGCACTTTACTAAATAATGAATTCCTTCTCTAGTATTGATTACACCTATTAATTTGACATCATAGTACATTGAGTTATTGTTTATATTGTTATAGTTAATCTATAAATACATTACTCACTTAATACATTGATTAATTTTTCAATTTGCATTTAAATAAAAATCAATCCATAATAAAGATCACTTGATAGCACTTTTGCACTTGAAAATAATTGCATTTTGCAATAAATTCTGTAATGAAAATAATTCTCCTGTAAATATTTTAGATATTATAATGGATTCTTATATTCACATTGATGGAGATATCCATGTAAGGATACAGAATTAGATGATCCCAAAAAGAAATCAAGAAACAGCACTCAGTAGTAAAGTACAAAAAACCTGCATTAGGAAAGGATGGAAAATTAAAGACAGGTGCTTCGTAACCATAAGTAGAAAAATACAGCAATACAGTTATCGGTGTGCCTGTGTTTGAAGGGTAGCGGTCTGCAGTTAATCCAATGAACATGGTAAGGAGAAGTAACACAAGGCACGTTCGGGTTTTACTTAATCTAATTTATTACAGCCAATACACAATGTTACGACCCATAGGTCTTTCTCAAGTGAAAAAACAAAAAAGTGGCATGTTGCTGCACTTGTTTCTGCACTCCAAAAAGTTGACAGGTGCAGCCCCCCTTCGCCCCTGAAGAAAGTCCTCTCTGGACCGAAACGTTGGCTTGTGTGTACCATCCATTCCTAATACAGGTTTGTTGTACCTTACTACTGAGTGCTGTTTCTTGATTTCTTTTAAGGATCATCTAGTTCTATTTATTTTTATGGGATATGCACCAGACCATACATGCATTACCCGAGTACCAGCTGCCTTCCTCATTTATACATGTAAGGAGATAGATACAGTATAGATATATATGAATTGGAGCTAACTATAAATGTAGCATAAATGAATACTGCGGTTAACATGAGATAATGCACAAAATAACACAGTAAATACAGTAATGCAAATGTTGCACAATAGCAGTAACACAATGCATGCGTCAATAACATTTGCTACATCTGCATCTACATACAGTATGGCTAATATTGATTCTGTTATTATAACTCAAATATACAAATTTATATGAATTTACACGTTTATTACACACATTATAAAAACTATATTTATATTGATTTATAGGTGTATCACAAGACTTAATATTTTGTTGCATTTTCCGTATAAGGCGTTATTGCACCCTCTAGCGCACAGCAGTGGGTTTGCCATAGCGTGGTAGTCCCGCTCCTTTTCCACACACGCGTGTAATGTTATCAAAATAACGGCAGCTACATCTGTATTTTATTGGTATCTGTATTAATTGATATTGGGAATATAGGAAAAGGACAGTTATATAAAGGGTTAAATAGCCATTTGGACAGTACCCCTGATTATAACAATTCCACCCCAAATGCTGAGGTTCTACGTTAGACGAGTGTAACGTCAGGGTGCGTGCTGCACCCTGTGCTTGTATGTTTCGACCTCGCACGTTTTTGATGAAATTTCATATCGGCTTTAACTTGTTTATATAATAGATATTGGACAATCAAGATGCAGTTCACTCTTTCCTCGAGTGCTCTGTCCATGTACACAATGAGCATTACATTTACCATATGCAAGATATCCTAAAGCAGATGTGGCCAACTCCAGTCCTCAAGGGCCACCAACAGGTCACATATTCAGGATATCCCTGCTTCAGCACAGCTGGCTCAATCAGTGGCTCAGTCAATGACTGACATATACAGCCACTCCTGGTCTATATCAGTATGGAATCGAATATACAAAATCTAGATTACATTAACATTTCACAGCTGTTTAATATATAAAGCCCCTGACATACTGACCGCTGCCCAGGATGTCCCTGTCCTCCTACCATACTTAATCTCGCTCCCATACTCCATTCTCAGTCTTTCCTGCCTTCACTACTCCCAACATGAAGATATATTTACTGAAGAGTGACGAACATGTTGAACTGTTGTTTTGTACTACCTGGCAGGGCATGGGATCATGAACATGAACTGTCATCAATCCTCTTGTTTATCACCTAAAGTTTCTTCCCTTAACATGCCAGCATGGCAGATCCCTTATCCAGCTTCCCAGCAGGGGCAGAAAAAGCCTATCCTGTATCCCACGCTGTAATATCTTCCCACTCATACTTAATACTTCTAACACTGAATAAAATATCTGCTGTCCCATCCCACTCGGCACTTCCTCCAACATCAAGTAATTCAGAACCTTCACGCCAACCTAGTTTTATACATGTTAGAAATCCAAGAAGGTCTCTTCTCTCTGGAGGCTCGCATACTTCAGCCAGCTTCCTTAATTATTGGGATGGTCACTCCCTGCTCTGTAAGAATCCCGTGACTGACTCTCCTTCACTTACCACAGATGCAGCACCATGCTCGACTTTCAGCTATCTTTCAAAAACTTGAAAAAAGCTTTATTTGCAAAACGCGCATTGGCTAGGAGTGACGTTAACGCGCATGACGTCACTTTCAGTGACCTAGTGTGGGAAGTTGTAGCGTCAATGCCGACTGGCTTGTTTGTACACCTTGAAACCAGTCTCTGATTCTCCTATTCTAGCTGGACAGTATATTGTTTTACATTAATGAATTTAGTTTAGTAAGCAACAGTATTTTGAACTAGATTTAGTGTCGTTTTTGGTAGGGTATATTAGCGCTGTTTATTTAACACTAGTTTAGTGTAGAGTCTGATTATTTGGGGGAATATTAGGATTATTCACATAATTTCTAACACATTATACTTGATTGTAGACACTAGGGAATTAGAAGTATTTTAAAGGTTGTTGTTTTGGTTAGAACTATTTGTAACAGCTAGACCAGTGATGTAGTAGTTTGGATGCACAACAGATACAGTTGTTTCTGGTAATCACGAGTTAGCAACATGTTATGTTTATATTTATGTTTATATATATAGCGAGAAGGAGTGGCTCAGTGAGTAAAGATACTGACTTACAGTATATATACAACTATAGAAACTACATTTTGAGATTTTCCTGTAAAAACTTTAGAGTAGTGAATGAATACACTTTCATATGATATTTATCTCAGAAAGTGATTTTGGGTGAGAATGCACCTGTAATAAAGCGGTTTGTGTGATCTGCAGTTTGGTGGCTATGCTAATATTTACCCAAACGGTAAATAAAGCGTTTGAGTAGCTCAATGGTTGATGTACAGTATGAGCCTTTCCATGGCAAGCTATTTGTGTGTCTACACTGCTCATGTGTAGTGTTCTTTGTAAATTCTCAGTGTAAAGGCTGCATTCATGCATCACTTTACCCATGCTCTCCAGGGTGCTGAATCGTATCACTTGGCTCCTGTATTCCAAGAAATACAAAGAGAATCTGCTCTGTAGAACATACTCGGTGGAAGTCGGAATGCAACAAAAAAGAACACGTTCTAACTTCAAAGGAGAATGCAACTATAAATATTCAATAGATCTGTTTTATATGGAGCGTGTGTATTTAGCAGTTTCTCAGCTCCTTCTATTGTAACCAAGGACAATTAGAGGCACAGCATATGTTTTATTGAACTACACTACTTTTTATTCATGCAATGTAAATTTATACGGGAGTGTACTTTCTGTTTTCTCCAATATTTACAGCATTGTATTAATTCAGACAGCGAAGCATCTATTTGGCTTTCTGCTGATAATCAGCCTGTTCGCAACAGGGCAGCGACAGAGAGATAATACATCTTGCTTTCAGCAGGCAGCCCGGGTCTGTGTTTACTACATGTATATCATAAATTAGAGAGCAATGTGTAATCACATGGGGAGGAAAATAGCAACATAACCCGACTCCAAGTATGCTGGGAGGGAGCAAGGCAACAGAGGAACCAACAGAATGGTTAAAGGTATGAGTAAGTGATAGAGGAGCTATTAGAGCAGTTCCACTTTATAGAGAGATATGTGGATGTCTTCATATAGTACTGTATGTGCTTCACAATATATTTTTTTTCCACATTTTATTTAAATTAGATTTTTGCTACATTTTTGCAAACAGTCACGTGGCTTAAAGTTTTGCACATTTTACCAGATTTTCACAGCTTTTTGCCAACATGTTGCCAAGTGCCAGTTTATAAAAAGGTCACATGACTTGCACATTGACTTTTAAACCTTTGAGGGCCGGGGGGGGGGGCGTGGCAGCCATGTGCCACATTCCCTTCGTCAATTGCATAGTTTCCGTGGAACCATCACATGATCACGACATCACTAATGGCACGAACGGAATATCATGTCAGATCAGGTTCTGCTACATCGATTGTTCTCAAATCCAGTCCTCAAGAACCGCCAACAGGTGAGGATTTAAGTATATCCCTTCTTCAGCACAGGGCATTCAGCCAGAATGACTGAGCCACTAATTGAGCCACCTGTGCTGAAGCAGGGATCTCTTTAATACTTGATCTGTTAGGAGTTCTTGACGACTTAGTTTTTGAACCACTGTACGACGTTATTGGTCCCCTGGAGCACCAGACCTCATGACATGGTAATTACGTCATGGCGAACTCATGTGGTTAGTGCAGTGTTTCCCAACTCCAGTCCAAAGGGAACCCCAACAGGTCAGGTCTTAAGGATATTCCTGCTCCAGCACAGGTGGGTTAGTCAAAATGACTGAGAAGCTGGTTGACCCACCTGTGCTGGAGCAGGGATATCCTTAAGACCTGACCTGTTGGGGTTCCCTGAGGACTGGAGTTGGGAACACTGGGTTAGTGCATGGCAATTATATATTTCAGTTTTGTGCACATTTTGCAGATTTTCACAAATGTTTTTATGAAAACAGGCAACCTTTGCCTTGTTTGCGAACTTCAGGGAAAAGTTCACACATCTCTAGTTCTCCAACAGCGAAAATCAATCTTTAAGAATGGTAAAACCTTTTAAAACTGTATTATGATTCTGCAGAAGCCCAGCCTTCCTTTTGTACCAGAATGCCCTGTACTATTGCTGTATTAACGCAGATATGGGTGTGTGTTTGTATATATATATATATATATATAAAATAATAAAAATAATAATAGCATGTTCTTGTATAGCGCTGCTAATTGTACGCAGCGCTTTACAGAGACATTTTGCAGGCACAGGTCCCGTAGAGCTTACAATCTATGTTTTTGGTGCCTGAGGCACAGGGAGATAAAGTGACTTGCCCAAGGTCACAAGGAGCCGGCACTGGGAATTGAACCAGGTTCCCTTGATGCAATCTCAGTGTCAGTCAGTGTATTTACTCACTGAGCCACTCCTTCTCCTTCGCTGTATATATATACATATACACACAAATAAACCAACATGTTTCTATATGGTTTAGTAGCATTGCTAATTTACCCAATAGTGAGTTATTTATTTATTTTATTTATTTATTTATAAAATATTTTACCAGGAAGTAATACATTGAGAGTTACCTCTCGTTTTCAAGTATGTCCTGGGCACAGAGTTAAGACAAATAATACATGGTTACAAATAGTTACATAAATGAACAGGGTATACATTATATACAAGTCATTGCATGCACAGTTAAAAATAATAAATATTATGGGCGTATGAAACAGTTACAGACCAGATTAAAATGTGTGACAGCCTTAGATTTGAAAGAACTTAAACTGGTGGTGGATGTGAGAGTCTCTGGTAGGTTGTTCCAGTTTTGGGGTGCATGGTAAGAGAAGGAGGAGCGGCCGGATACTTTGTTGAGTCTTGGGACCATGAACAGTCTTTTGGAGTCAGATCTCAGATGATAGGTGCTACATGTGGTAGGGGTGAGGAGCTTGTTCAGATAGCTGGGTAGCTTGCCCATAAAGTATTTGAAGACAAGACAGGAAAGGAGAACTTTGTGCCTAGACTCGAGTGATGACCAATCTAGTTCTTTGAGCATTTCGCAGTGATGTGTGTTGTAGTTGCATTGGAGAACAAAACGACAAATTGAATTGTAGAGGGTGTCAAGTTTGCTAAGGTGGGTTTGAGGTGCCGAGCCATATACTATGTCTCCATAGTCAATAATTGGCATTAACATCTGCTGTGCGATACGCTTTCTGACCAGGAGACTTAGGGAGGATTTGTTGTTGTCCCTATGGCCTTATAGGGGTTAATTCTTCCCTATGCCTTAGTTGTTACACATTTTTTATTAATGTTTCAAGAAACGTTAGTGTCTGGCACCGCCTTAGTTCTGGATGAGGCCAGAAGGTCACCTGATATGGTGACCTTATTAAGGTTAGCCCACCATTTAATTTGCCCAGCAACAGCAGTAGGGAACTACTGTATGTTACATAAGGCAAGGTTCAGCCCTTTCTGCCTTGGATCCCAGGAGGTACCAGAGGAGGGGGGTCTCAAGGCTCTCCCAGCCGCTAAGGAGGACACTTTGTTATTTTTAATACTAGGGAAAGTTTCTCCATGTTGGGGGGGGGGTGAGCTTAGAGACTGGGGTTCAAAGAAACTATACACTACAGAAGAATATTGCTAGGTCTGCAGCTTTAGCAGAACTCCTACTTAAAGAGACACTACTACAAGTTGGAACTGTTCATTTGTGTTCATATTTTACATGTGCCCCCTATCTTTCATGCCGGAGGGATAGGGGTGTTATAATGTATGTGTCATATGATATTTAATAAACATTTTTAATGATTAAATGAAAAAAATATACTAATTTCAATATCGCAATGTCATAAACTAAACTATTCACTAACACCATTTATTTTTATATAAAACCCCTGGTAAACTATTTCCCTACAAAAGGAATTTCCGGCTATTATAAATGTGTTTTATGGCGAAGCCAATTACTGTATATTCTCTTATTTCTGCTTCAAAGTTTCCTAACGATGAAGGAATAACTGATTTGTCTTAATGTGATTAATTAATCCATGAAGGATTGTCTTTCAGACGTCAGTATATCAGGGATGTAATGAATGTTGGCACAACACATAGTGGGACTAGAAGTTTCGAAATTTACCAAAAAAAAAAAAATCTATTTTTAAATCAAGCAGCTGCCTTGAAAAGTTGGTGAGCTGAAGTAATTTGACTGTCTACAATATCTTAATCAAACAGGAGGCCAATATGTTTGTCAAATATCATATATTGCAATGTAATATCAAGAAGTATTTATGGTGGCTAATGCTAAGTAATATGTTACATAGTTACATAGTACATAGTTACATAGTTACATAGTACATAGTTACATAGTACATAGTTATATAGTAGATGAGGTTGAATAAAGACATACGTCCATCAAGTTCAACCTATGCTAAATTTAGATTTATTTAGACTTATACAACATATACATTTAAATGTATATGTTGTAATATATATAAATGTTTCACGTTGGGGATAGCGTCTGCTGTGATGGAGCTGGGGGGGGGGTGTCAGGTTTCTGAATGGGACCTCCCGCAGTGTTAATCCTTTGGTGCTGTAACCGTGCATAGCTGCAACACCAAGGACACTAACCGTTACTTTATCTATATATCCCTGAACTACATCTCCCATGGGGAGGTTCAACATATAGGAACTAAGCAAAAAAAGCTTGGGACTCCAAGCCAATAGGAACCCTGGAGCACATGGAATCTTCTAGAGTTCATATAAGAAACCAATCCCATCTCTGGACAAGTGGGGAGGAGGCGGGACTCTACAGCAGTGCAAAACTAGAGGTCACCCTGCATCTCTCTGTCTTGGCAATATCTCTCTGGGTGCAGTTCTCATGGGCCATCACTGTGAGGCTGCATCCCTGACCGCTGTCACTGCTGTCTCTTCTCGCTTGCTGCTTCGGTCTTATTTTGGCTTTCACTGGCTAGATTGTGGAATTGGGTGAGGGAAATACCTGAACAAACTAGAGTACAAGCCTGACATCTTGGCCCGAACACAGAGTGGCGAATAAGCCAAGCACTGACTCAAGCTGACCTTCATTCCTGTGAGCACGCGCAGAAGGGCAGGTGTGGGATCGGAGAGCCCGGCTCCATACACACCAGAAGAAATTCACTGTGTGTCGGCAAGCGTTACCAACACTGCTGAATCCTTCATATGGAATTCCTAGTTCATGTAACTATTTTTGTCCATTTTTATTTATCTATCTTCTTTTTTTATTTTTCTGTCATTATTAAAGTACCCTTTTGTTTAGTATCCTAACCTGATTAACACATCCTCATTCATTGTTCCAAGTGAGGGCACTCTCATAAGTGGGATACTCACACAGAATAGCCACTCATACAGGAACACCATCTCCATATCATAGACCAAAGACACTCTAAATGTGAGTATTCCTTTTTATTCACATCCACGTCTTATTGGAGAACAAACAGACTGTGTGATGTGCCTTGTTCTCTTTTATATCTCGATTTAAGATGCAGATCCTGAAGAGTCACCCACCATTGCGCATTACTAGCGGCCCATGCATGAAACTCAAGACAGTCAAAGTGTGCGTTCAAACTCCTATAGGAGTACCAGCAAATTGTACCTTATCTGAACGTATCACACTGCATGTTTTTTTCTTCTTCTTGTTTCCACATATCCACTGGAACAGCCTTTGCCCAAGAGAACCTATGTCTAACTCTGCCATATAATAAATTGCTGTCTTATGGGTAGACTACGCTCAATATTTCAAAAACTGCAAAAATATACTGTACTGCAATTATTTGTATTATTGGAACAGGCACAATGAGTCCCCATCTAAAGCCATTGCTGAAGAGTGATGGTATGACGGGGTACAGAGTGCCAGTACATGTTTAATTTTACACCCAGTTTGACTACCTTTAATTTACAAATTGGTTTATTTTTAAAAGAAAAATTACCCATTTAAACAGCTTCCCTTTCTCCAAATTACTGCCTACATATTGCTGACATCTTTCTGAAATTTTGTCCAAAGAATGTTATCCCAGTGTTTAAATGTTGATCTTTTTTTTAAATCCGGTACAGTGCGGTAATTCCTTGGTGACCAGTGGTCACCTATCAGAGGCAGAGGTGAAGTCTTCCATCTCTGGCGCTCCGGTAAAGAGGGTGAGCTGCATGCTGCCGCAAGGCTGGAGGAGATGCAGGCACCGCTACCCAGAAGAGAGCTATGGGTGGCCACTTGACCCATGCATGGCAACCCAGAGATATAATGAATAATAGTGAAAACAAGGCGCAAACAACTCAAAAAAGTGAACAAATAATAAGTGCAACTATCAATAAGTTCAAAATAGTATATGTGCCAAATGTGGAATAAATATAATAAATAACCCTGCTCAAACCCTCTGGTGGGACCTGTTTCACGGGTTCCAGAAGTGTGATAGATCTCATACAATCCAGGAGGAGCATATATGGGAAACACAAAGAAAAACAGTTAAAATATAAGTGTAGATGTATTGACAATTGGGTAAAATATCGTGGAAATCTTGGCTCTTTAGGTGTGCCTACTCACAAGATGTAGGAGCTAAAAAGGCGTTTTGCAGATAGGGCTGCTACCCATAAAATACTCGTGGTGTGTGGATCTCTCTCAGGGCTCGTCTCCTCAGTGGGATGGTATATATAAGAAAGGGAAAAGCACTACATAGCGCGATCAGGTGTATAACAACTTTATAAAAAACGGATATAAAATGTGCACTTACAATGTGCTAGATAAAATCAAGCATTTCACACAATATATATGTGTAGTGGATTCGCGCAGCTCTCACCGCCTTCCCCTGGATATTCGAAGCCGGAATCAGTCACTTTTGTACTGGGCAAAATGCGTAGAGTGGAGCATCTTGGACCAGTGGGCGACCCGTAGTTCTTTGCCGCACCTCAGAGCCGTGACGTCAGACGCATACAGGGACGCAAAGCTGAGAGTGAAGCTGCGATTCAAACTGCAGGTGAAGGACACTTGGAATATCCAGGAGAAGGCGGTGAGAGCTGCATATTGTAAGTGCACATTTTATATCCGTTTTTTATAAAGTTGTTATACACCTGATCGCGCTATGTAGTGCTTTTCCCTTTCTTATATATACCATCCCACTGAGGAGACGAGCGCTGAGAGAGATCCACACACCACGAGTACTTTATGGGTAGCAGTCCTATCTGCAAAACGCCTTTTTATCTCCTACATCTTGTGAGTAGGCACACCTAAAGAGCCAAGATTTCCACGATATTTTACCCAATTGTCAATACATTTACACTTATATTTTGCACTGTTTTTCTTTGTGTTTCCCATATATTCTCCTCCTGGATTGTATGAAACCCGGAGATATAAAACAGAGCTGGAGACAGAGGAGTCAGTTGGGAGAAGCAGCAGTAAAGAGAGATGCCGGGAGAGGAGGGCTTGTGAAGAGATAAGAGAAAAAGTGAAAAACACGTGAAGGCCGGTTAAGGAAACTGAAAAATATCATCTATCTATCTATCTATCTATCTATCTGATATCTATCTCTAGCAATCTTATCTATCTGATAGCTATCTATCTATCTTCTATCTATCTGATATCTATCTCTAGCAAGCAATCAATCATCTATTTCTATGTAAAGGAGCGGCTCGGTGAGTAAAGGCGCTGCCAATGACACATAAAGGCGCGAGTGAGTAAAGGCGCTGCCAATGACACGTAAAGGAGCGGCTCAGTGAGTAAAGGCGCTGCCAATGACACGTAAAGGAGCGAGTGAGTAAAGGCGCTGCCAATGACATGTAAAGGAGCGGCTCAGTGAGTAAAGGCATTGCCAATGACACGTAAAGGCACGAGTGAGTAAAGGCACTGCCAATGACACGTAAAGGAGCGGCTCAGTGAGTAAAGGCACTGCCAATGACACGTAAAGGAGCGAGTGAGTAAAGGCGCTGCCAATGACACGTAAAGAGCGAGTGAGTAAAGGCGCTGCCAATGACACGTAAAGGAGCGGCTCAGTGAGTAAAGGCGCTGCCAATGACACGTAAAGGAGCGAGTGAGTAAAGGCGCTGCCAATAACATGTAAAGGAGCAGCTCAGTGAGTAAAGGCATTGCCAATGACACGTAAAGGCGCGAGTGAGTAAAGGCACTGCCAATGACACGTAAAGGAGCGGCTCAGTGAGTAAAGGCATTGCCAATGACACGTAAAGGCGCGAGTGAGTAAAGGCACTGCCAATGACACGTAAAGGAGCGGCTCAGTGAGTAAAGGCGCTGCCAATGACACGTAAAGGAGCGGCTCAGTGAGTAAAGGCACTGCAAAATGACACGTAAAGGAGCGGCTCAGTGAGTAAAGGCGCTGCCAATGACACGTAAAGGAGCGGCTCAGTGAGTAAAGGCGCTGCCAATGACACGTAAAGGAGCGAGTGAGTAAAGGCGCTGCCAATGACACGCAAAGGAGCGGCTCAGTGAGTAAAGGCGCTGCCAATGACACGTAAAGGAGCGAGTGAGTAAAGGCGCTGCCAATGACACGTAAAGGAGCGGCTCAGTGAGTAAAGGCGCTGCCAATGACACGTAAAGGAGCGAATGAGTAAAGGCACTGCCAATGACACGTAAAGGAGCGGCTCAGTGAGTAAAGGCACTGCCAATGACATGTAAAGGAGCGAATCAGTGAGTAAAGGCGCTGCCAATGACACGTAAAGGAGCGTCTCAGTGAGTAAAGGCACTGCCAATGACACATAAAGGAGCGGCTCAGTGAGTAAAGGCACTGCCAATGACACGTAAAGAAGCGGCTCAGTGAGTAAAGGCGCTGCCAATGACACGTAAAGGAGCGAGTGAATAAAGGCACTGCCAATGACACGTAAAGGAGCGGCTCAGTGAGTAAAGGCGCAGCCAATGACACGTAAAGGAGCGGCTCAGTGAGTAAAGGCACTGCCAATGACACGTAAAGGAGCGGCTCAGTGAGTAAAGGCACTGCCAATGACACGTAAAGGAGCGGCTCAGTGAGTAAAGGCGCTGCCAATGACACGTAAAGGAGCGGCTCAGTGAGTAAAGGCACTGCCAATGACACGTAAAGGAGCGGCTCAGTGAGTAAAGGCGCTGCCAATGACACGTAAAGGAGCGGCTCAGTGAGTAAAGGAGCTGCCAATGACACATAAATGAGCGGCTCAGTGAGTAAAGGCGCTGCCAATGACACGTAAAGGAGCGGCTCAGTGAGTAAAGGCGCTGCCAATGACACGTAAAGGAGCGGCTCAGTGAGTAAAGGCGCTGCCAATGACACGTAAAGGAGCAAGTGAGTAAAGGCGCTGCCAATTACACGTAAAAGAGCGGCTCAGTGAGTAAAGGCGCTGCCAATGACACGTAAAGGAGCGGCTCAGTGAGTAAAGGCGCTGCCAATGACACGTAAAGGAGCGGCTCAGTGAGTAAAGGCGCTGCCAATGACACGTAAAGGAGCAAGTGAGTAAAGGCGCTGCCAATGACACATAAAGGAGCAGCTCAGTGAGTAAAGGTGCTGCCAATGACACATAAAGGAGCGGCTCAGTGAGTAAAGGTGCTGCCAATGACACGTAAAGGAGCGGCTCAGTGAGTAAAGGCGCTGCCAATGACACGTAAAGGAGCGAGTGAGTAAAGGCGCTGCCAATGACACGTAAAGGAGCGGCTCAGTGAGTAAAGGCTCTGCCAATGACACGTAAAGGAGCGGATCAGTGAGTAAAGGCGCTGCCAATGACACGTAAAGGAGCGGCTCAGTGAGTAAAGGCGCTGCCAATGACACATAAATGAGCGGCTCAGTGAGTAGAGGCGCTGCCAATGACACGTAAAGGAGCGGCTCAGTGAGTAAAGGCGCTGCCAATGACACGTAAAGGAGCGGCTCAGTGAGTAAAGGCGCTGCCAATGACACGTAAAGGAGCGAGTGAGTAAAGGCGCTGCCAATGACACGTAAAGAGCGAGTGAGTAAAGGCGCTGCCAATGACACGTAAAGGAGCGGCTCAGTGAGTAAAGGCGCTGCCAATGACACGTAAAGGAGCGAGTGAGTAAAGGCGCTGCCAATGACACGTAAAAAGCGAGTGAGTAAAGGCGCTGCCAATGACACGTAAAGGAGCGGCTCAGTGAGTAAATGTGCTGCCAATGACACGTAAAGGAGCGGCTCAGTGAGTAAAGGCGCTGCCAATGACAGGTAAAGGAGCGAGTGAGTAAAGGAGCGGCTCAGTGAGTAAAGGTGCTGCCAATGACACGCAAAGGAGCGAGTGAGTAAAGGCGCTGCCAATGACACGTAAAGGAGCACGTGAGTAAAGGCACTGCCAATGACACGTAAAGGAGCGAGTGAGTAAAGGCGCTGCCAATGACACGTAAAGAGCGAGTGAGTAAAGGCGCTGCCAATGACACGTAAAGGAGCGGCTCAGTGAGTAAAGGCGCTGCCAATGACACGTAAAGGAGCGGCTCAGTGAGTAAAGGCATTGCCAATGACACGTAAAGGAGCAAGTGAGTAAAGGCGCTGCCAATGACACATAAAGGAGCGAGTGAGTAAAGGCACTGCCAATGACACATAAAGGAGTGGCTCAGTGAGTAAAGGCACTGCCAATGACACGTAAAGGAGCGGCTCAGTGAGTAAAGGCGCTGCCAATGACACGTAAAGGAGCGGCTCAGTGAGTAAAGGCGCTGCCAATGACACGTAAAGGAGCAGCTCAGTGAGTAAAGGCACTACCAATGACACGTAAAGGAGCGAGTGAGTAAAGGCGCTGCCAATGACACATAAAGGAGCGGCTCAGTGAGTAAAGGCGCTGCCAATGACATGTAAAGGAGCGGCTCAGTGAGTAAAGGCGCTGCCAATGACACGTAAAGGAGCGAGTGAGTTAAGGCACTGCCAATGACACGTAAAGGAGCGGCTCAGTGAGTAAAGGCACTGCCAATGACACGTAAAGCAGCGAGTGAGTAAAGGCACTGCCAATGACACGTAAAGGAGCGAGTGAGTAAAGGCGCTGCCAATGACACGTAAAGGAGCGGCTCAGTGAGTAAAGGCACTGCCAATGACACGTAAAGGAGCGGCTCAGTGAGTAAAGGCACTGCCAATGACACGTAAAGGCGCTGCCAATGACACGTAAAGGCGCTGCCAATGACACGTAAGGGCACTGCCAATGACACGTAAAGGCACTGCCAATGACACTGTGTTTGAAGCAGGGCAACTTGGTTAAAATCCCAGTGTAATCTCCTTGTGTCTTCGGGCAAGTCACTTTATCTCCCTGTGCATCAAAAACATAGATTGTAAGCTCACCTGTGCAGGGACTGTGTCTGGAACATTCCCATGTGCTGCATACCGCACGCTGTACTGTAATTGTGACGCGCTCTGAGTCCCAATGGGAGAAAAGCGCGACATGAAATAAAGTTGTCATTATGTATCTCCATCTATCGCTACCTCCACAGAATGTGCCTGACTCTCTATATATTAAAAATATCCACATTTGCCTGTCTCTGCATAGATTCATAAAGGGAGCCGCAGGGCTGAGAGTCTTTCTAGCTTTACTTAGGAAATTCCTAATAACGGTAAATTTAATTTCAGTGAATTCCACCTGGGAGCATCTGACCTACATGAATGAAGCATTTTCACTGCCATCTGCTCCACGACATTGCCAGATGCGGTGTTTTGCCAGAAATATGCGGCAGAAAGACATTTTCCACTGTTTATTCATATGCCACAGACAGGTTTTTAAATCCACTGCCGAGGAGTCTGTTGTGCAAACGTTTTTTTTTTCGAGGTATGAATTGTGGGTATTGGCATGCAAATAAAACATGTACTGTTTGGTTCTGAGCTTCCAAAATCCCAGAGCAGGGACCTCCCCCGGTCACTGCCTTCTGTATGTGACAGATTGTATGCTATCACCTGCAAACAGTATGCAAAGCCAATATCAACGTATACAAGGATGTGTATTCTTCTGCTGTACAGCAACGACAGCTGATCAAAGCAAAGATTCCCTCTTAGCATATTCAGCCGGAGCGGGGTTGATTTTTTGCACACTGTATTTAATCTCCTGCTTTTAACTTAACGTCATTATTAACAGTGGCAGTATCCAACTTTATTCAATCGCATCCGTGAAGCTTTTCCCGCATTTGCATGTACGTGGCACCTGATGCAAAGGATAATACTGTGAGTCTGGGAATAGCTTGCGGGGACACAATACAGGAAAATACAAAAATATAAAAATGTATATAAAAACAACAACGATTTATGAGAGGGCAGGAAATTAAAAATGTATTAGCCAGCAACCGAATGCACAGTATCTCACTGGGATATTTGAAGAGAAAATAATGTATCTCTTTATCTTCCATTCACATCTATAGTATTGAGAGAGAAAATAGTAAAAAAAAAAAAGTCAGATACAAATTAAAGGCGTGTTTACATTATCTGGAGCAATAACTTCAATTTCCACTGCAGCCCTTTCTTGACCCTCTCTCTGATTTGTTTGATTATTTAAAGGCGAAATGAATAAAAAATATATATATGCATATTCACTGAAAAAAATTACTATGTGATATATATTATTTTATTTATATATATATTATTTTAACCAAAGTTGTGATATATATATATCTCAAATGAGGACAGCTTTCATCCAGGGTGGGGAAAGTTACCCAATTCTCTTACAGCTTGCCATTGATTGCTAATGTGGCTATCAGGGCTCCCATTGAGAGGGCGTAGGTAGCCAAAGTGACAATCAATGGGTTTTTGTAATATTTTATTTACTTAACATGTTTTATGTTTTTAATTACTTTAATATGTCTTTTTGTGGCGTAAGGGAGTGTAGGTGTTTGTGGAGGGCCTCCTGGGGCATGGTGGTAGGAGTTAACTCCCTGTTTGTCTTAACAGTTGGTAAAGCACAGCATGGCAATGCTTTTCTAGCAACTTAGGTAGCCATGGGGGGATAGGTAGAATCGTAGAATAGTTTTACTTGTGTTAGTTGTTGCCTACAATACAGCATTTTTTATTGCATTAAACTTCGATAAAGCCCTTGTCCTGCGCTATCACACTTGATAAAATAAGGGCTTATGGGGCACATGCATCAAGCGCCCCCATTCCGGTGTTACCTCCAATTGACTTGAATGGGCGCAATAACTCATACCGGCTCTTGATGCATACGCCCCTACGTGTCCCCAATTCTGTATGGATATTCAGTTACATGCTCTAGGATCTGTTGTCTCAATGGTTTTCCTTTTAGTCCCCCCAGTGTTCAGATGTAGTGACCATTATAGAAAGCCGTGGCACGCTTCATCGGGACATACACTACCGTGCTATTTCACCCACGGCAGCACCCCACGGGATACAATAACAGTGGCTACATCTGTATTGTAATCGGCAGGGACACAAGCAAATAAACAATGTAACTCATGCGACAGTTAAATATATAAATGTATACTTCTCACCTGAGCCCAAACCACAGGCTTTACATTCAGAACATTAGGGAAAGCGAGTGGTGGGGTAGATAGCTGAGATTTCTTTTGTTTCCGTGTAACATTTTAACACTTAATTAGTGTTAAAATTCTTAAAATACAATGTAACATTTTAATTAGATTGTGAGCTTTTCGGAGCAGGGACTCTTCTTCTGCAATGTTACTTTTATGTCTGAAGCACTTATTCCCTTGATCTGTTATTTGTATTATTTGTTATTTATATGATTGTCAAGTGGATTACTGCTGTGAAGCGCCATGTACATTAATGGCGCTATATAAATAAAGGCATACATACTGTACATACAACACACACACTGGGAGAGTTGCTGCTTGAGAGAGTGAGTTCAAATAAAGATTATCACTGAATTTTCTGGTACGATTGAGTTTTAAACCGGATCACCTCTTAAAATACCCCATTTTTGATGTTTTTTTTAATGAGTGCTGATGCTGTATTATACTTGGTGAAGAACGGGTTAAAGTTTTCTGATTTAAACTTTTTATTTTAACCTTCCTGCTAAAATGATTATATCTGATCAGACTTTGACTACCAATGGTTCATTCACTAATCCAGAAATGTATCTTCGCTCTATAAATGTTATAATCTATGTCGCGTAAGCAGTTACTTCTCATACTCTGAAACTGACCAAAGGTGATATTTTCAAATCATTGTTTCCGATATATTGCTGGTTCGCTTCAAGATAGCTATTGCTGTCCACTTTAAGTGTAAAAGGCTTTGGATTGGATTGCATTGCAAATAAAAATGTCCAAATATATTAAAAAAAAAAATTACTTGGCAAAGAACTGCTTTGTGTGTAAAATGTCAAAAAAGCAATCATTTAATTTCCCCACAAAATAAAATGGTTCCTCCCTCTCTGAGGTCGCTCCCTTTTTCCTGAATGCGCTTGAATATCCCTCTGTCTGTTAGTGGGGGGGTTAGCCAGCCGGGCCCACTATAAAACTCTCATTCTTTCGCACTCAGCTCCTCGTGTACGGTATCGTGGATAATTTCGCATGCCGGGTTTCTGTTCCCATTCTTCAGAGTTAGCATGTTGACTATTCAAATGACATCTGCATGTTCTTTGGGAATATTTATAGATTTTTGTCAAATTTCTTAATCCATTACTACGACTCCTACTGCTTTTATGTGTCACTTTCTCAAATGTTTGTTCTATACAGTTTTCCAGTTGAGATATTTTCTTTCTTTGGTTCCAATTTATTTAGGCATTTTCACCCCAATCTTTATTTCTTATTAACAGTGATGTTTCCTTTCCATAATAACAGTGTTTCCCTTCTCTCATTTTTCTCTTAGTCCATATTGTAAACATTGAAGTCCTTCTAGGTGTTTAGGTGTGTTTACGTTATATTTGAGCATATTAATTTCCCTGTCCATCTTTGCCAGAGTTTGCTGTCTGTGTGAGATTAAGAAATCCATTAATTCAAAGTAACTATTGTGTAATATTCTGTTCCATTCCTTAATAAAATCCTCATGATTCAAGTCATACTGTAGGTAGGGATTTAAATAAATATAGTCCTCTGGGTATACTATCAGATGTAAAGTATTTTCTAATGTGACAGTATAGCACCATTAACTAAGATGTAACTCTGGGCTTCCCTGATGCTTTGGTGAAATTGGGCTCCTTATCACTGAATACTTGATCAGATGCAGTATATCAAGATCCCTTCTATTAAATAATGTAGAATCCGAATCACTCATTGTATCTTTAGCCTAATATACTGAATCAATCAAATATTTCCCTGAGCAACTCCAGACTTAGAATTGAAACAGAGGAAATTAGTTACGCTCAAACGGTGTGAAGGACTCGGTGCAGTATTCAAGGATAACTTCCAAGAAGTATTTAAATATATAAAAATGCGTATAAATGGGAGAGCAAAGCTCAGGATGAATAATGTGACAAAGCCCAGAGTAATAAATAAATAATAAAATAATTCTTATAATAATTACATTATTATCCGTTTTACATAGAGTCAGAATGGCAGAGGTCCAGTTTTACCATTTACAAAAGTATCATTGTTTTGTTTTACCTGAATTAGTATGGTGATGTTTATTTCATACAGGAGCTATCATTTATTTATCTGTAGGGAGGTAGGTAAACCAAGACGAAAGGAGTGGACCGAAACGGCTTATTGAGTATGGGGCCTTTAGTGATTTGTCTATTATGAGAGACTGCACCTGTATAATATTTCACCTTCTAACTTATCAATAAATGAGGTTGAACAGAAACATTTCAATCTTCAGAAAGGATTGGCGTCTTACACATAGAAACAGAGAAATTGATGACAGATATGAGCCACTTGGTCCACATACTCTGCCCATTCTCCTAACCGATGTGAGACCTCAGAGCCTATTAGATCATCCTTTGGTTTATTTCATAGGTAGAATAGTCTTGCATCTACCCTAAGCATTTTAGCATTTTTGTACTGTACTAGCAAACAGGAAAAAGAAATTCCAGAATCCAAAGCTCAGCTGTAGAGAGACAATGTCCAAATTGTATATTGTACTCATGGATGATATAGCAAACTTGTAGTACTGGATAGAATAACACCCCTCTCTAAATAATCTGTCTCCAAATGTACTCCTATATGTGGGGGACCTGTGTACTAAAGGTGAGGCTCAGTAAATAATGTCTGGCACCCTTGCACAGTAAATTGTCGTCCCCCTGGAGAAAGACAGAAAATAAAGAGGTATAATTCCAAAACACAATGAGTGGAGTGGATAACTCACAGTTGGGAGCTGGTGTAGTCCAGTACAGCGTGCATCATGTGTGTAGATAACAGCAGCAGAAGTTCCATGAAGGAGGCACCAGAGCACAGCAATGAAAAGGAGGGGGCTACACACCGAATAAAGTTAAAAATCCTTTATTCCATGATTGACATCATGGTAGTGGATGAGTAAAAGGACTCTCTTATGCGTTTCGGGCCGTCGACCGAAACGCGTAAGAGAGTCCTTTTACTCATCCACTACCATGATGTCAATCATGGAATAAAGGATTTTTAACTTTATTCGGTGTGTAGCCCCCTCCTTTTCATTGCTGTGCTCCGGTGCCTCCTTCATGGAACTTCTGCCTTTGTACTGTACTAGCCTCTCTCCCACCTCCGTTGGGAAGCTACTCCGTGAATCCACCATCCTTTCCATGAAGACGATTTTCCGGAGTCTCCCACCCATCAGTTTCCGAGCACGGCCTCTTGTTCTCGGTAGTAGTTCTCTTTCTTGTTGAAATTCTAGCTGCATTTAGAAGTTCCTATCATATCCCCTCTCCCCTTTCTCTCCTCTCTCTTATACATGTTGAGTTCGCTTTGAAGTTAGACTTTAGATTTACAGATGAAAATGTCAGTTCTGGCCCATATTTTGAGGAAATCGGGGAATTTGACAGGGACAATCCTCAGCATAGTACATAGACGCTGTAATGGCCCATCGGACTAACACTGCGTTTGAATGGGCAAAATGGGTACAGTCCCATTCAAACGCAAGGACCCCCACTGTGTTTATCTGATGGACCTTTACAGCTGAGGATTTTCTATGAGATGTTTGAGAATTTTCCTGAGACACTGGGCCAGAACCGACAGTTTCATCTGTAGGTGTGGCACACGGAAGAAAATAGATTAATGATACAAATGATTTAGCAGGGTCCCCAGTCATACTAAGCTCACATAACACGGTTTCCCATGATATCATACAGTATTTCAATTCACTGGAGCCTATGCTCGCTATAAATGTTTCCTTTTGACTAATTTAGCGCTGAAATGTTGCTATCATATTGAAGCATCAGTAATACTGTTCAATTGCCATCCTCAGATTGAAGTATTTCCTAATGTCTTAAACTGGCTGCCATCCCCACTACACGGTCCTCACATTGTAGCAGAATACGCTTGTATAGATATCAGGAACGTTATCCAAAAAGCAAATGATATGCAAAAACATGTGACATTACAAGGCACACAGGGGGTAGGTTAACGCCATGTCATTTGAGGATATGCAATGTTACTTTAAAACAACATGACATATTCCTACACTACCTTCACTTGTATACCTTTTGTAATATATTAACCCCCAGGGGAAATCTAGCCATGACCACTAAGGGCTACAAGGGGGTAAAATTAAACAAACTACCCACATTTGCCAACAAAATAGATTAGAAAGGCATTGCCATGCTATGGTAGGTAAGGGTTAAACTCCTACCAGGCTCTCCCCAGGGGGGCTTCTATTCCCCAATCAAGTGTGGAGGAATAGCTTCAATTAAGATGGATGATTGAACTTCATTCAAGATGGATGCCAGCAGATTAGAGTTAGGCCCTCAGGCCAAGGATTAGGCCTAATTGGAGGCTGCATTTTATTTTTAATAGCATTTTGTTTGTAAGTGGCGGTTAGTTATTCTTATAAAAAGGGGTTTCTAGGTATGTTTGGGGTGGCGTGGGGTAGTGGGCAATGGGTGATGGTGCACAGGGTAGGTGGTTAGGCATTTCACAAAAAATGTGGCATAAACCTTTTGAAAATGCTGTTCAGAGTAGTGTTACCTTGTTTAAAAGCAATGTGCCTCCAGTAATGAACCACTTCTTTCTATTGCACTACAAACGCTGTCTGTAATGTATCCATATCTTTTTCCAATGGTTAAAAAAATCTAATTAATTCAAAGATACAGTTGTTCAAAATATGTATTCTGTTTATCAGTAAATGACTGATTCTCTCTATCAAAGTTGGTGCTTTTACAATCTGAAGCCCCCTGTGCATCCTTCCCCATTTTCAGCCTCGCCTCATCCTCACTGTATCCCACCTTTTGTTCAGCTGCACTCTGCACTATTTCAGCCCAGCTGAGCACAAGAGGGCCTTACATTTTCCATTGCTTTGATCTGCAATTCAATCTACATTGGTTGAATCAAAAACTATATCAGTGTATGCCCGCTCTACTGCTTCCATTATCAGACATAAATGTTTTGGAATCTCTTTGTGAGCCATTAGAAGATGTATAATTCAGATGAGCCGTTACATCGGAAAATTATATTTCGAACATGTACAGTATATCACAATAAGTGAACCATAAATATTCCAATATTACAACTCCATTGCCTTTTTGGGTGCGAGCTGCATGTGTAAAGAACATTGGAAATAGTTCAGCTCTCTTCAGTTTTTATTGCATCTTGTCTTTTCAGAGATATAGTATAATTTTTTCTCATAATTACTTTGCGGCGATTCCGTAATACAATACAGCTAATGGAGCTAAGCATCATTTCCAAGTATTTCTTGACTGTTAAAACTCATTCTTATTGAATTTAGTGGTTTCTCCATCCAACAGTGCCTACCTCTCAGCATTTTAATTGAATGAGGGAAGAGGGGTGGTATTCTATGTGAACACAATAAAAGAAGGTGCTGACACCATAATTGCTCTTTAAATTTCCTTTAATACAATTTTCTTTTTTTTTGTTTAATCGGGCAGGTTAGGAGGGAACATACAGTAAAAGATGCCTAGGGGAAAAAAGCATACACTATAAAACTGAAATGCCGCCCAAACTGTTAACTGTTGATTTTAAGTCAAACAAAACTCAGTTAATGTAGCTGTGTGTCCAAAACCTAATTTGGAGATAATTCTATTGCCCAGATCCACAAAGCTCCGTTATTAATTTAACACCTCATTAAGTGCTAACCGGTATCTTTAAAGCTCCCTAAACAGTGTTAAGTCCTGTTTTCAGCCACAACAATCCCTTGTATTACTATAACGGACGTTAGTGCTAAGGATATACAATAGAGGTGTTCCCTGTGAGAGCATCTATCCTCAGAGATCTGTTATAGTCAATGCAGGGATTAAACGATGCATTACTTATGTCAGGGAGACACAACATTTTCTGGGGGGTGAAGTGATTAAAGAGGCCCCGTGCTCTTGCCCAAAGCATTTACATTAAATGACAGGGGAGCGAACGAGGCCTCTGTATATCACTTACCTTGTTTCCGTCAGCTTCTGACAACGTGTCGCCATGGCAAAGCGACATCACAACGCCAGAAAACACCAGAGAAAAGGTAAGAGGGGGGGGCATGAGCAGAGGGGGAGAGCAGGCAGGGGGGCGCCGATGAAAAAGTTTGCAGACCCCTGACTTATGTCATACTTAAAGGTGGACAATACAAACACAAAAAAGCCCAATGCTACATTCAACATGACAAAAATACGCAGTGAAATACCTATATATTCTCTTGAAAATTGGTCATTTAGTTAAACCCTTTGGCCAAATTGTTATAAGCCTGCAAGCCACATCAATGCATGACCATTAGCAGGTCCTAACGCTACCTGATTAAAATTCTCATTTACCTCTAATCTGGAAGGAGAATGATCACATTGGATCTGTCCAAACCCAGTAACATGAAAAAGACCTGCTAACTTAGAAACGTGGGGAAGAGCGATCTTAAACCCTGGGGAGAGGGGCCACTTAACTCCAAACAGCTGAGACCATCTGAAAACAAAATGTAATAAACACACAAAATCCCAGCAAGCTCAAGGAACCCCAAAACCCGCCACATTATATATATATATATATATATATATATATATATATATATATATACGTATATAAGTGTCCAAAAGGAGTGCTAGTGGGCGTTTTGCCAAATGTATACAACAAAAGACAAAAAAGCCCAATGCTACATACAATATGAAAAAATACACATTGAAATACCTATATATTCTCTTGAAAAGGGGACATTTAGTTAAGTTAGCAGGTCTTTTTCACTTTACTGTGTTTGGACAGATCCAATGTGATCATTCTCCCTCTAAATTAGAGGTAATTGAGAATATATATATATATATAGTGGGTTTTGTGGTTTCTTGAGCTTGCTGGGATTTCGTGTGATACTTAAAGGTGGCACTAGCACCCTTCCAACCTTGAAATATGGTCTAGAGAGGAAAGAGGGACATACCTATTTTACTTAAGAGTCAAGTGCTATATATATATATATATATATATATATATATATATATATATATATATATATCCCCTCAAACCAACCATGAAACAACATGTGGAGAAACGCCTATGTTCAAAAAGGAGGATACCTGGAACATACTGTATACTTGTAGAAGCCATTCAAATATACTTTGTATATCCTACTAGCATATACTACGTATATCCCAGGTATCCCAAGTATTCTCCCTCATGAGCACAGGTGTCTCGCTTCATTTTGTTTCTTTGTTTCTCTGCATTTCTCTGTCCCTTTCTCTCCGTATTTTAGGGTGTAGAGTGAGATTATTCCTCCTTTGGACAAGACAACCATGTTAATATGTACCTGAAGTTGTTTTTTTTTTGTTGCATATAATTAGCTTTGTGTATTGGCCTTAACCTCAGGGAATATAACGTCCATTACTGATTGTGATAACATGATGATGTTATGAGCCCTGATTTTACTCACCTGGTCCGAAGCAGCGATTCAAGGTGTTTTTAGACAAAAATTCCAAATAGACTTCACAGGGGATTTTTGTCCGAGAACGGACACTTTAGCATATAAAGGAGAAGGCCCTAAATACCCTATAAATGTATTCTCTTTACCTCAGTGAATGTAGTGATAATTGTATACAGTCAGAAGGTGGGCTCATACTTTTGTGGAGATATCATTGTCCACTAGAGCTTACCCTGAGAACTGAGCTTCTATACTGTACTAAAGGGCCCTATCATGTTTCAGCTCTACTGGTAGTGAAAGGATTATTTACGAAAGACCCCCAGATACAAAACTGGAGCGAAAACAGTGCAAAGAAATGATAATCAGATTTGTAAAAAAGCATTTAATTTTGTTTCCAACGGGATCCTTTTCATTAGATAAAGTTATGCCTCTTCCTTGCACTTGCTTTGCTTAAGGTTTTGCCACCGGGAGACTTTAGTAAATAAGATCAGATAGATTTAAATAAATAGGACTCAGACCTTCTTCCAGGACAGGAAATCGGACTTCACAGCGTACTGAATAAGGCCTCGGCCAGGGTAAATGCACGCTCGCTCTCGAGCGCTGAGCAAGTTGGAGCAATTACTGGCCTTTTGAAAAAGAGCTGTTGCATGCGGGGTGGGGCGTGTCAGGGGGTGTGGCCATGATGTCACAGAGCTGGTTCGCCATCATTGGGTGAACTGCTCATGTGACCCGGACGTTGCACGACAAATACAAATTGATTTGTCTCCTCAAGCAGCGCTCCTCTGAACTCTCACGGGAACGCGTGCGCTTATTACAGCCGCTCGCATTGCCTCACGCCATCTCAAAGTGTCACGTGCAAGCGAGCCTTCACCCTGGACGAGGCCTAAGGGCACAAGGAGGCTGAAAAGTCCCATTCTAGTCAATGAGAGTTTTCCTTTGGTATGGGTATGTTGCTGCTGTCCGTGGTACTGACGGAGCTATAGCCTGTTGTTTCCACTCCTGCACTGGCACGTATTCATTAGGCCGCGATTACAGTGGTGCCGCCGGAAACAAATTACTGTATAGCAATGAAGGCGCATATAGCGCTGGGTCAAGCACCACGGATCGATAGATACCAGAGGAGCTATATAAATTGTTCTTGCAGCGCAATGGCCGCGTCACATGAGCTGTTCAGCCAATGAGGGCAAACCGCTCACGTGACATCACAGCCACATCTCTGCGACGCCTCCCTGTCGCCTCCCGATGCCTCCAGCCTGCAGTGCGCGCCACGTGCGTGTGATGTTACGCGGTCGCACGCACGCCGGCACTATAATCGCGGCCTTAAACTGCAACATCTGCGTTTCCGTGAAAAAAGCCAGAAATATTGCATGGAAACACACCTGTCTGTAATCATTAAACGCACACGGTCCTGTCCGAAGCGCCTCCTAGACATTTCTTTTTAGCCGGACAAATACATGTAATCTGCAAATCTGGTGCGTAAATGAAGAAATCTCGGAAATGAAGAAATCTCGGAAATGAAGGCTTCACAACTTGCTCAAGTTGGGAATTGGTAGCTAAAATCAGACACTATTTCCCCCCCCCCCCCTTCCACAAGCTGACAATAATAGCTTGTCTATATAATTAATGGGAGTTTGTTGCACGGTAGGTGTTAAAGGTGCCGTTTCACATATTAACACATCGAACAAATGTCAGTGATGTGTTTAATAGGTTCAATCTTGGTGATTGATTGTTCTCAAAACACATTTCTAATGTTGGAGTTTTCGTTTTTTTAAATTAACATCGTGGGCTGTAATAGTTACATGTAACACACAATTAACTTGAGATTGAAATGTATTTTATATTAAAATAAAAACACTGATTTGTTTCTTTTTTTTCTTTGTCATTTTGTAACCATTAACATATACGGTAGTTGTATCCCTTTTAAACCACATAACCATATTAATGTCACCAGTACAGTCTAGTGAACCTCCACTATGTTATAAATCTCAACACACGTCAACATATCTCATTAAAAGTATGTGGAAACGAGTGGTGTTTTTAAGGAATGAATGTAATGAAAATTCTTATAAAATAAGGGGAAATTCTCCTTTTTTATCACTATTTCCTGCATATAATGATTCGTTTTACTCCCTGCACGTACAGATATAGCAGAACTCGCTGTATCCGGAGCCGCTACAGAAAGAGCGTAAAGTGCTGTCACCACATGCTTATGGTTTGCTTATGGTTTGGACCCCCCATAGTAATAATCCTTCAGCGCCGGAGCAGCCACGATCGCGGTCACGCAGCTTGCCACAATGTCAGACACCGTTAGGCTTGCTACACCTGTATGCAATTTAATACTTAGGACGAACTCCATGCTGTTGTTTATAATTGCATCCTTTGATGGATATTATTAAATGAATTTGCTAAATCCGGAAAATGCCATGAAAAATAGACATGTATTTTAAACAATATATCCTTATTTTTTTTAGAACCCAAGGTATTCCCGTTCTGGTAACCAGATTCCGCAGAGAGCTTTAACATTCTGTATCTCCCCTTTTATAACACTGTTTGTTGAACCTGTTTGATCACAAGGAAAACATATGCTGTCGTGAAATAACCAGGATGCCAAAATGACAAAATCAGCTCAAAAGTTACAGAGTGACTGGCCCACCTCGAAAAGTGCGACAGATTCAATTTTCACAGGACACAAAGAAAGTGATATATTTTACATTACCGTTGAGTATTTGTTTTCCCGAAGCTAAATAGGTTGACGACTTATAGAAAGATCGTGCCTACAGGGTGGGATTACTCCTTGAAGTGAGTAACATGTAGTTATTTTAAGAATCAAATTGCTACAAGTGTACAATCCAACTATAAGTATACTGCTGCGGCCAAGTTTATTCGAGCATTTGCCCGTTCTTGGCCGCAGCAGTAGCCTGGCGCGCGCCCGAGTGTGACGGGCGCACGCCGAAGCAGCGGAAGAGCGCCCTCCGATCGGGGCGCTCTCCCTACCGCTACCGGGTCCGCCGGGTCCCCCGGAACCCCCTGCCGCCGTCCCGCAGATCGCGGGACACCAGGGCTCCCTCGGGGAGCCCTGGACGCGCGTGCAGGGGGCGCAGGCTCCCGAAGACGCGTGACCGCGCGTCTATGACGCGCGGCACGCCGAGGGGCGGCCACTAGCAAGCCGGGAAATCTCCCGGCTTGCGGTACCGGCCACACTTTAATAAAGTGTGTCGGTAGTGTACACCGTATACACCTTTTCTGATTATATTTTAAAATAAAGAAAAACGGTGCTGCACCCCACTTCCCAGCTGATAATTATGGTTGCAAACGCGTTGGTTACTGCTCGTGAATAGAGATGTGCGATGCCGTCCCAACTGTGCTCGCAACATTTTTATGAAAACTGTCGTCATTTCGTGATATACAATATGTTGCCAAACTTTGCAGGGCAAAAAGAATGATGAAATCAGCCATAGATGCTGCAGATACAAACGCCGTCTGACAACACTGAGAGATCCAAACCCTGAAATAGCACTGCGAGGAAGGAGAGAAAGAAGGATGCCTGAGATACCTGGGAAATAATCTTAACTGCATATTCAAATGAGTTCATTAGCTCATTTGCATGTTTGTAATTATCTTATTGCCCAGGGGTGTTCTCGGGTCTTTCATTAGGGCCCATGTTCACTAACAGGTGCTAAGCTTCAGCACACCCTAACTTCGTACAAGTTAACGGGAATTAAGACGTGGTAAAGCTTAGCTAACCTTTAGTGAATCTGAGCCCACACGTTGTTTAGTGAAGTGGTTTCCAACCTTTTCTTGGTTAAGGAACCCTGTGTGAAATTCTGAGGAATCCCCAAACATTTCTAATAGCAACACTGATACCAGATGCATTGTAAATTCTTCTGTATTTGATACAGTTTTCGAATGACTAGAAAATTGCAAGGAACCCTTTAGGGATGCTCGGGGAACCCTTGTTGAAAAACAGTGGTTTAGAGGAATGTTTTGGGAGATTATAACTATAATTCAACTGGTACTCCCCCTTCCACTCCACTCCTTCCCCTCTCCCCCCTCCAGCCTCCTCCCTCCTCCCCCTCCTCCTCACACCCTCCACTTCCCTCCCCCTCCTCCCTCTTCCCCCTCCTCCTCCCTCTTCCCCCTCCTCCTCCCTCTTCCCCCTCCTCCTCCCTCTTCCCCCTCCTCCTTCCCCCCTCTCCTCCCCTGCTCCTCCCCCCTCATACATAATGTTAGGAAGTAGAAATAATGATATTAATGTTAATAATAATAATAAATAATAATAATAATAATCATCATCATCATCATTGGCAAATTTCTTTCCAAATAGTAAAAACAAAAATAAAAAAGCAAGCATACACACACAGGCAAAGAATGAAAATCTCATTCTAACAGGCTCTCACAGGGGCTGCCTTGCATAGCGTTAGAAAGTAATAATGCAGAAACATGTCTCTTTCCCTGTGTGCCCTCCGGCAGCGGTGAGTTCTCCGCCCTCAGAAAGCACACAGGGGAAATGCTGTTCAATGGAAATTACTTCTTTTTTTTTTGGTGAAGCGTGCAAGATTTTCATGTTTTAATTTATTAAAATACAATGAAGTGCAGCTCGGTGTCATCGTACTGTGCTGGGCTTTTTACTGTTTCCGGCAAGCTTGTTAAATGAAAAGTCAATGCTAATTCGATATATAAAAGGAATCCTGAGACTTGGTCAGGCCCCATACTTCTCACGCGAATTTGGGTGAGATGAAGTAGAGTTTAACTGAAAATAAAAACACCATAAAAATAAGAAGACAATTAAGAGGGTTCATATCTCTGCTTAAAGCTGCCGACCAAGCAATATCCTATTTGTGTTTATTTGTAATAAATCAGTCTGTACTATGAGAAAATACTTGTAGCATTTTTTTAAACAACTCTGAATGACATTTTTAATGTATTCTAATGTAACAAGCCTTTTTTGTTTCTATAGCAACCATTTACAAAGTCACATCCTCTTCTGAAACAGAATACTCCATTGCAGCCATTTAGTGAACCCCGGAGCCGAATCTTCGCCAGTCGATCACAGGAGAACTGATCGATCGGCAACATAGCTAATAGCTCACTCCCCTCATAACGCTTTGCTTGGGGTCCTAAGAATCACATCGCTTATAAGCGGATCATGTTAGAATTAATGTACAATTGTATGCATTGTGCAATAAAGTATTTAAGACACCAATCATCATGTTGTAAAGTTTAAAACTAGTGATACAACTAAAGTGATAAACTAGTTTTTGCCCCTTTATCCGAAATATGACATTGATCCTAAAAGAAAGATAGTTCAGTGTTATATGGGTACGTAAATCACGCCAATTCTAGTGCGTGTCTGGAAGATCTGATTCTTTGAGGGAATCTCATTCACTTGCAATAGTGCTGGCCATGATCGGGCTATGTCACACAGAAATTCCTCCCAAAGTCAGTTTTATAAAAGAAAGCCCATGTAAACCCCAATTTTATGCTTCACCTTTTTTTTTTTTCTTTATATATGTCCTATAGCTGGAGTGGCCAACTCCGGTCCTCGCGATCCACCAACAGGTCAAGTTTTCAGGCTATGCCTGCTTCAGCACAGCTGATTCAGCACAAGTGGCTCAATCGAAAGACTGGGCTACTGATTGAGTCACCTGTGCTGAAGCAGGGATATCCATAATACCTGGCTTGTTGGTGGCAATTGTGGACTGGAGTCGGCCGCCCCCTGTCCTACAGTATATAAACCTTTGTGCCAATGCAGAAGAGATCAGCCTGTAACCCCGGTTATGTACACTTTTCTTACTAAACAGATTAACCCTTTGCGGTCCTATGCCGGAATATATCCGACAAAATATTTTAGTACTTGCGGTCCAATGTCGGATTTCCCCAGCATTCCCCTTGCACTTCTCCCAGCAGCCGCACTGACCCCTCCTCTTCCCCCCCAGCCCAGCACCAATCCCCATCAGCAGCCCCGCACCCCAGCAGCCTCACTGACCCCCCCCCCCCCAGCCCGGTACGATCCCCATCAGCAGCCTTGCACCCCAGCAGCCTCACTGACCCCCCCCCCCCCAGCCTGGCACCGATCCCCATCAGCAAACCCGCACCCCAGCAGCCTTACTGACCCCTTCCCCCCAGCCCGGTACGATCCCCATCAGCAAACCCGCACCCCAGCAGCCTTACTGACCCCTTCCCCCCCAGCCCGGCACGATCCCCATCAGCAAACCCGCACCCCAGCAGCCTTACTGACCCCTTCCCCCCCAGCCCGGCACGATCCCCATCAGCAAACCCGCACCCCAGCAGCCTTACTGACCCCCTCCCCCCCCCCAGCCTGGCACCGATCCCCATCAGCAGCCCCGCACCCCAGCAGCCTCACTGACCCCACCCCTCCCCCCAGCCCGGCATGATCCCCATCAGCAGCCCCGCACCCCAGCAGCCTCACTGATCCCGCCCTCCCCCCAGCCCGGCACCGATTTCCCCCTCCCCCCCACCTCAGCCCCACAGCGCACTGCTCCCCACAGACAGCCCCACGATGCCCCAGCAGCTGACACCGGAGGTAGGGGGCAGGGGGGGGCAGTGTGTGTGGTTTGGGTGTGGTGTGAGTGTGCTGTGTGTGCTGTGAGTGTGTACAGTGTGCAATGTGTGTGCAGTGTGCGTGCGGATCGCTCTATAACGGGGGTTGAGCTATATGTGGGGGGTTTTTTCCGAAAATTTAATTAGACCTGCTGGCGCACTTAGTGAAAATTAATTGGACCGCAAAGGGTTAAATTCCTAGACACTAATATTACATTATAAACCTGTATACAAAAGGGGTGAAGAAATCAGATCAATGAGTTGCAACTTTCTGTGGCCATCAGTCCTCAGTGTAACGCCTGCATGACCACAGACCTGGCCAGTCCCCAGTACTGAGGTGGGTAGGGTTATAACACGCACCCACAGGGGTGAGGGTGTGCCCTGGAGTGTGGTAGTGCGTTGCCGGGCCTGTAGAAAGAAGGTTAAGGTATACTTGCAACGCCTTGGGTTTCAGAGTTCGGATAGTGATGTACGTGTGCCAGAGTCTAGGGCAATAGAGAGCAGGAAAGTGATGTCCGTGTGCCAGAGTCCAGGGGCAATAGAGAGCAGGATAGTGATGTCCGTAAGCCAGAGTCCAGGGGTAACAGAAGGCAGCAAAGTCGTATTCGTAAGCAGGGTTCAAGGGCAGGAGAGAGCAGGGTAATCCAGTACAAAGCAGAGTTCAAGCCAGGGAGATCCAAAGGTAAGCAGGAACAGGAACAAACGCTGAAAGAGACAGGAGAGCCAAGCATAGGACTGCACACACAGGGGTCACAAGAATCTATGCAGAGCAATGAGTGAGAGGACAGACAGGGGTTATAAAGGAGGGAACACCAATGGGAGAGAGAGGAGGAGCAGAGGGTAGAGTGAGAGGCAGCAGGGATAGGTGAGAAGGAGAGAGGGAGGAGACAGGTAAATCAGAGAGGGAGATAGCTTGTACAGCATGGGGGGGTGGAGCCAGAGGTCTGGGGAGGTTTACAAGAGGAGTGGGTGCGCGCGCCCTCTGTAAGGTTGGGGTGCGCATGCACAGGCTGCGTCAGAAAGCGCGGAGCGCCGCGCCACAGGGGCGCCCGCCGAGGGAGGAGAGAGAACCGGAGGAGTGACTGCAGAAGGTATTGAGACCGGAGGGGAGACAGAGGGACGCCGCGAGCAGAGAGTGCCGCGGAGGGGATCGGGTGTTTGGGAACATGCGCGCGCCCTGTGGGGAACGTGCACGGCAGCTGGGAGTGCGTCAGGGCATACCACAGAGGGACGGGTGCGGGAGGAGGAAGGGAGAGCAGAGCGAGGAGGCAAGGGGGAAAGATCAGAAGCAGGGGAAACCGCGGTGACGGGGACACATGGAGAGGAAGGAATCCCCTGAACTGTCACACTCAGTAGCTTATGTAAAGTCTGTGCCAGAAGCTGTGCCTCTGATAGGATCAACCCAGTTACCGTTCTTTGGCCGGGATTCACCATCATTTCATGTGTCATTTGCAAGAAGGCATACAGTACGTTCACTTCCTACCAAGAGATGGGTGAAACAATTGCTAAAGGTTGATTGCAGAGAACTTTGCAGTTTTTCTTTGAAGGAGAATTTTCCGTAGGTCGTTGAAAATAGAGTATTTGTGAAAATAGCAGCAACGTTTTCCAATTTATGCAATTTTTGTTAAATTAGCGACATTTTGTACAATTGCTTTAAAAAAAATCTGCGTAATTTTCTAACTTGTTTTCATCGTTATTTCTAGACTTTTGCAATAAAGACATTATAAAGCCCCAATGCCTCTGATGGGAGACTCCCATTTTATATCAACATTATCATCTTTTAATCTTTTTAATTCCATCTTCTGTGTAGACTAGGTATGGTTGGATTTGTATTTTACGCTGTCAATTCTGGACACTTAATGATGTAAACCTGTATAACTGTGACTGTGAGGTTTCCAGGCAAGCCTTTTTATCTTACCAACCTATCCACACCTTGATATGCACTGACGTTCCAAGGGTAACCTACAATGGAACTGTGTTCTTGGACAGCACATTTTTAGTTTCTGTTAATTGATCTTAGCACCAAACAATTTTTCTATTTCATGTTCTGTGTAGAGCTGAACCAGCGGCTTTACTGAAAGCCAGATAAGCTACTATACATCTACCACACCACCATGGCCTTAGATATTTAAATCTTAAATATTCAGTCATATTTGTGTAACGGTGTTTCCCCCCACCCGATGGGAGATTTGGCCATTACTACGGTGTGTGTGGTGCATATATCTGTTGGCAACAGGAGGGCTGAGTCGTCCGCCGATGGTAGTGGGGACACAGGACCAGGCTTCTGGGGTTCATACCCCACATATCTCTTTAGCAGTGCAGCGCCTCCATCTGCCGTAGGCTCCAGGAACTGAAGGTGATCTCCCACGGTAGAACTTATTACCTTTCCCCCCAGTAAGGTCACGTACCAGGCAGGAAGTGATAAAAATAGAAGATGACTAAACATATACTTAAGCGCTCGACCTATTAACAACCTAAACTATACAATACAAATTAATGAATGAAAGTGACGTGAACTGAATATAACTTCTATAAAAGGTATACCAGTTGTAAGGGGATCCCACAGACACGTGCTAGGGAATGAGGGAGTGGCTGCCTAAGGATTAACCACAAACCTATCCATAAGGCTAGTACAAATGGTAACAAAGAGAGAAAAAGAAAAGAATATAAGTATAAACCTGATACAATGGAAGTCCCAATTCTCTGAATATAGGGGTGATTTGTGGGTCCGGAATTCGATCTCTCATAGTCCCTTGGATGGTGGATCTGAATCTGTAATTATACAAAACAAAACGACCATTGCGCAGTAACCTCTGATGAATCGTTCGCACCCACACCGCTGCTGGCTACTTACTTAAAAGTAGAAGATACAGGGCCTTGAAAGGTATCTTTAACTTTCGCTCCGGTGTGCAGGCTGGATATCTGTAGATTGCCAGATGGTGTTGGCCCTCTCCACACAGTTGCGAATAATTGCATAAAAATGGAATAGAATAGAAAAACCAATGGTATGATACCATATAAAATGTAATAAAACAAATAAGGACTTACAGCAGTACACTCACATGCTGACCGGCCCTATAAACAGGATAAAATGTGCCGTCCGCTAGCGTGAGAGGATAATGGAGCGGTGCATATGGAGGTGAGATCTTGCGTTAACCTCCTCTTCGTGGCCGCGACTCGGAGCGCCAGGTCCACCTCCGATGATGTCACTGCTAGAGCGCCGCTTCTCCTCTACAAGCACGCGCACGCCATATCACGTCCTGCTGAAACTCCACCCTGTGGGTGAGTGATCACTCTTCGACAAAGGGCCCTGTGCGTGAAACGTGTTAGCGGATCTGCCAGGACCTTTTTCATGTATTTATTTTTGTTTTTAATCTAATAAATCTTTAGTTGGCATCTGTTTCTACCAGTTCATTTTTTGGATAGCTGTGCTCCAGTTTTTCCTATTGGATTTCTCCTGCAACATCCCAATGAGGTTCGGTGTGGTGGATTGCTATCCCTTCACTCTGTCCCTTCAGGGAATATTGGCCCCCTTAAGGACTCTACACCACTTGACAACTGTCTAAGGACTATCCTAGCCCCTGTGAATTTATGGGAGGATGATGAGTGTATACCCCATATGGATCCGGCACTAGAGCGCATATATCAGAGAAAACCTTGCTATCATACATATACAGTACATAATTACAAATACATAACATAATATCCAAAGTGCATTAACATAGATATATAGACATTTAATATATCCCCATATGCATACATTTATACAATAGTAAGATCATAGAAGACAGTATTTTCTACATACACACAAATACAAATATAGAATATAATATCCAAAGTGCATTAATATACATACACAGATACTCGGCATATACCTATTTGCATAAATTCATGCAGAAGTGCCCCCAATTACATATACAGTACAGTTCAGGTAACAAATAGCAAAGACTCACAGGGGCCTATTCTAGTGGCTTTGATTACTTTGCTGCTATCTCGGACGATGTGGCAGGATCCCGCCGAATGGTTTGTTATTTGTGTTATCGCGGTATTCAGAAAGAATCTGAAACCGTGAGGCAGGAAAATGCCAGAACCGTTCGGCGAAGCAGCAAAGTGATCTCGGACTTTTTCAAAAGGTCTCTCCCTGCGAGCTTCTCGCAATCTGAGCTGCCAGGGAGAGCAACCTCTCCCTGCACAGAGAGAGACGTCTCTCCCTGCACAGCTCTCACAGGCGATCTCCATGCACACAGAGAGCTGCCTCTCCCTGCACTGCTCTCACAGGCGATCTCCCTGCACAGAGAGAGCCGCCTCTCCCTGCACAGCTCTAACAGGCGATCTCCCTGCACAGAGAGAGACGTCTCTCCCTGCACAGCTCTCACAGGCGATCTCCATGCACACAGAGAGCCGCCTCTCCCTGCACCGCTCTCACAGGCGATCTCCCTGCACAGAGAGAGCCGCCTCTCCCTGCACAGCTCTAACAGGCGATCTCCCTGCACAGAGAGAGCCGCCTCTCCCTGCACAGCTCTCACAGGCGTTCTCCCTGCATAGAGAGAGCCGCCTCTCCCTGCACAGCTCTCACAGGCGATCTCCCTGCACAGAGAGAGCCTCCTCTCCCTGCACTGCTCTCACAGTCGATCTCCCTGCACAGAGAGTGCCACCTCTCCATGCACAGCTCTCACAGGCGATCTCCCTGCACAGAGAGAGCCGCCTCTCCCTGCACAGCTCTCACAGGCGATCTCCCTGCACAGAGAGAAACGCCTCTCCCTGCACTGCTCGTACAGGCGATCTCCCTGCACAGAGAGTGCCGCCTCTCCCTGCACAGCTCACAGGCAACCTCCCTGCACAGAGAGAGCCGCCTCTCCCTGCACAGCTCTCACAGGCGATCTCCCTGGACAGAGAGAGCCGCCTCTCCCTGCACAGCTCACAGGCGATCTCCCTGCATAGAGAGCCGCCTGTCCCTACACAGCTCTCACAGGCGATCTCCCTGCACAGAGAGAGCCACTTCTCCCTGCACAGCTCTCACAGGCGATCTCCCTGCACAGCCGCCTCTCCTTGCACAGCTCTCACAGGCGATCTCCCTGCACAGAGAGTGCCGACTCTCCCTGCACAGCTCTCACAGACGATCTCCCTGCACATAGAGTGCTGACTCTCCCTGCACAGCTCTCACAGGCGATCTCCCTGCACAGAGAGTGCCGACTCTCCCTGCACAGCTCTCACAGGCAATCACAGTGTTTTTATTTACATTTGAATACTAGTGTGCTGGACCAGGAGGTTTCCATAGCTGAACCGCATTGATTTCAGGTCCGGGGACCCCCTACCTCCCGAGATACAGGCCCGGTATGGGGTTGCGGTATCTCCTATGCATTTAAATGTCCCGGACACGTGACGCGGGAGATTTAAACATTGCATGGGGATACCAGCACCCCATAATGGGGCCTGTAGCTCAGGAAGCATGGGGTCCCCAGAACTGAAATCAATGCGGTTCAGCTCCAGAGACCCCCTGCTCCCGCACACTAGTATTTAAATAAAAAAAGCATTATTACCTTAGCGGCTAGCCGCTAAGACAATGAAAGGGTTAAACCTGAATAGCCTGTTTATTGGTGGCAGAGGGGGTGGATGAAGGGGGTAGTTGCCCTAGGGTAGGTGGTTAGGCCTGCCGGGAAGGTTGCGGGAGGAGAAAACTCCTTCACAGCCACAGTGGTCGGAACCACTATGGTAATGAAGGGGTTAACCACTCCTGCCACCCACCCGAGAGACCCAACAACCCACCCTTGGGGCATCTACCCCTTAACCCAATCCATCTACCTCCAAGAAACATTAAGAAACACAACAACCCTAATACCCACCTCTTCTACCCCCAACAACCCCCCCAACACATACAGTACAGTAATGGGCAAAACTACTATTATCCAGATATGGATAATAGTGGATTTTCCCATTTAAAATGAAACATTATCCAGCCAGCATAAAGTAAATAAAACGTCTACTTACCCCTGCCAGGATGAAGGCCATCCTCATCCCCGTCCTCCGTGTCCATGTCCTCCGTGGGCAGGAACAGAACAATAAAAACATACAAACTAATGGCCCCTAAACCCTTAATCAGCTTAGCGATTAGTAACCGCTATAGTAATTAACCCCATCCCCCGCTACCCAGGGAGGGAGGCCTTACCACTCTACCCAGGGAAACTACCCCCCACTTGGCGGCAGCGAAGGGTGACATCACAGAATAGCGCTGCCGCCCTGCAGCTCTTGGTATAATCGCGGCCTTGGTTATCGAAGCTACTAGAATAGGCCCACAGACGGAATAGACAAAATAACCCATTAGTACTTTTATCATTTTTAAGAAGATTACTCACTTATAAATCTATATTCTATAACCCCATATCTAGGGGGCATAACTCCTTACCCCCATATCTTCATGAATTGCCCCCATCCATTTTCTCTCACGTGAAAAATGTGATTTTTACTTCCTAATGATGAAACTGAAATAATATGATTCTTAAGGGATACCGAAACCAAATATTGCAATAGAATATAGAAATGTGCTTATTTTCTGTATGTATCCTCATGGTGTGTCTACATTGATGCCAGGCTGCTCAAAATATTTCCAATTAGGGGTTCATTTTAATAATATTCTATTCTAATTCATTCTGTATACTGCGATGTGGCCATTCTAGGTTTCAACTGGATCCTCTGTGGCGTCAGTGGGGTTTTTGGGGATAAAAACGAATCAAACAGAGTATATGGAATTACCACGTAGTCTGTTTTGGTTTTTTTTGCAGGGAGAAAAGGTACACCGAGCAAAGACAATTTAATTTATATCTTAACTACACTATATAATCTATCTTTAAATAAGATATCATGTCAGAAAAGATGTGATGCGGGACACTATTCCAGCCTCGAGTCATAACTAATAATTTCATCAATAGACATACAGAGTGCATTTCCTCTAGGTACCCTCCGAAATATAGCCCAGCTCTAAATCAGGCTTAAAATGAAATAACCTTCCATATTATTCCTGATTAGAGCAGTGTAGGAAACTGCCAAGTATTAGGCAAAAGGATAAGAAGAGTAGCTTCAGCAATAATCTGCTATTTTCTCTGTGTTATCCCCGAGTAAATGGACCTCTAACAGGCCGGTAATCACGGATCCATTTGTGGGATATGGAGCCCAAGCAGATGGCTCTGATAACAGAAAATAAGCATGCTGAAACATCGCAAAAACCCATGTTCACTGGAACTGCAATTTTATTCTAATCAGCTGCAAACTAATGCTGCAGAGGCATCTGCTAGGAAGACTGCGCAATGATAGGGAAAAAAAATTCAATCAGTGTGTGCCCGTCTTTCATCATTTAGATGAGTCTCAATGAGGTCATTACGTGAAATAAAGTCCAGCGCAGGGCCATGGAGCAAGAATGATTAATATAGAAACAGTATCTTCTTTTTCTCCCAATGAATTAATTACTTAATGAGCAGGATTCTGTACACTAATGGGGCAGCCTAATAGTTTTGTGAAGTTATCACTTTAACGAAGAACTTAATATGACCAACAGCCATGGAGATAAAGACCATACTGTAGGTTGTTTAAATGTATTTGTTCTGTTGTTTTGAAAATGAGCCGTTCTCTTATACAGAAAGGTCAGCGGCTATTCTTCCAGCAATGTAACTCAAGGGGGGTATATATCAACTGTTGCAAACTCAAGCATTGCTCCAAAAACAGGTGCAAATGTGGGACACTGCACCACTTCCCATCAATGTGTAAAGACGCTTTGCACAATGATACCCTTTCCACTTGTGGCAGTGTCAGTGCTATAATATAGAGCAGTGGTACCCAACAATGGTGCCGGCCAGACTTTCGACTGCAGTACCACGGACAGCTGCTGCGTGCCTCTCCCTCCTGTCAGTCTGCACCAGAAGTTGGGTGCGCCCGGAAGTCGGGCACAACTTCTGCATCCGCAAGCGGGACCGGCGCATAACTGGACGCCTCCCCCAAAGTTAAGTGTAAGTTATGTGTGTGTGTCCATGTGCACGCCCGTGTTAATTAGTTCGTGACCGCAACTCTCTCCTGAAGTCTCAAGGGTGCCCTTGGGCACAAAAAGGTTGGGGAACCCTGATATAGAAGGATGTACTACCATTTGTTCCTAGAAGTGGTGCAGTTTTAATTTCTCTTTATATTAGATAAATCCACCTGGTCTTAGGTGTCGTTAACCTCTGCTCATAAGGTCTTCTCCAAATGTAAGAAACAAGATGAACAGGATTCATGACACAAATGTGCAAAAGGATCTCTGTGTTGTGGAGCCAATCATCTCCACCCACATGACCTTAAGTAGGGCTGTTGGAAGAGGAATTGGGACAACATTGTGATATTTTGGGGTAAAATAATTGCATAAATGTTAAAGATGAATGGGAAGGATACAAAAAATAATAAGGATGAGGAGAAGGAGGATGAGGGGAATATGCCAGAATTCATATACATTTCTATTGCATCAGATGTTTAAAGCAAATAAAAGGTATTGTTTTGAATACAATTTGTTACTTTGATACACACGGTGCTGAGTTTTTTTGCCCCATAATTGCACTGCCTTTGCCTTGATACATATCTCCCAATGGAAACAGAATAAAGAGTCCGTCGGCACCACTAATGAGTCTATATTGAGACCAACTTGAAAGGGAGATACACCTCAGGAACAAAGGATCCAGGTGAACATGTGAGGCAACGCCATGCAATAGAACAGATACAGTACAGCGGATGCAAATGTGCCCTCTACACATGTTGACTCTATACCCTCAGCAAATGTGCCCTCTACACATGTGGACTCTATACCCTCAGCAAATGTGCCCTCTACACATGTGGGCTCTATACCCTCAGCAAATGTGCCCTCTACACATGTGGGCTCTATACCCTCAGCAAATGTGCCCTCTACACATGTGGGCTCTATACCCTCAGCAAATGTGCCCTCTACACATGTGGACTCTATACCCTCAGCAAATGTGCCCTCTACACATGTGGACTCTATACCCTCAGCAAATGTGCCCTCTAAACATGTGGGCTCTATACCCTCAGCAAATGTGCCCTCTACACATGTGGACTCTATACCCTCAGCAAATGTGCCCTCTACACATGTGGACTCTATACCCTCAGCAAATGTGCCCTCTACACATGTGGACTCTATACCCTCAGCAAATGTGCCCTCTAAACATGTGGGCTCTATACACTCAGCAAATGGGGACTCTATAGACTCAGTCTACTGGGACTGAACAGTATCTCGTTTTTCTTGTGGACACCCCAGAAGACCTCATTAAAGGGATGTACCACTCTAAGATGGGATACGTGTCCCACAGTGCCCGATACGTAGCCACCCTTGTATGTGGACACTCTTTTTCTATAGCTATTAGTAGCTGCTCTGGTTGATATATTGTGTTTATATTTTAGCACTGCTTTGGATCAGTGCTAGTGTTTCCTGTGAATGTTTATGTGTTCCTTATTTCCCCATTTTTTCCCAGGCATTGGGTTCCATCATTAGTGTGCAGAGTGTGGGCCACTGTTTTCACGTATTACCCTGTGTACGTACCCAAGATTTCTTGGTGTTAGTTCACCATAGAGAATTAGAGCACTCTTTTGAACATCATTTGTGTGGGTGCCAGTCTTATGTATGGAGTGCTGTGGGTGTCTTTTTTATTATATCTCTGTAACAGGGACTTATCACGGTTGAGAAAAACTGTCTCTAAATCCAGTAGTCTGCTGGTTAATTGCACAGGCAATTAACCAGACTCCACCTTGCTGATTAGGACTGTGAGAAAAAGCCTGTATTTAAGAAACTGGAAGGAGATTTCCTTAGCCCACAACTGGACTGACCAGAGGAAAAGATGTATTGATGCACACAGAAGGACTGTATGCTGACAGCAAGACAAAGGGACAAGACCTCTATACCTGGACACAGACATTTCCATAGCACACAAGGGTGAGGACCCAGGAGAGCAGAGAGGCCTTCCCCTACAGCTACAATAGGTAATAGGTGAGTGGTAGGTAATATCTTGTTTGTACATATAGTAGAGGAGACAAAAGACGGCGACCAAAGGGGCCTGGGGGCGCATGGCCATTAGCGGTCCACCCTCATTGGCTGAACCGCTTACATGCCCTCTGACATCACGCGGCAGTCGCCGAAAAAAATCAATTTTCATTGACTTAAGCAATTTTGGTCGCTGTGTCGCTCCGTCGCGCCATCGCTGTCACACACTATAGGTGCACGCGATTGCATTAACTTGTTTTGACATGGTGTCACTGTCGCCATAGCCAGGACTATAAGGGGCACCTTATACACTGGCGCATAGAGGCGCACTGACACGCACTAACACTGTGCCCTTGTTTTATGTCACTTGCAGCAACGTTTTACACATAACCCCCATGTGCCCCAACATGTTACTTGTTAGAAATCAGAAAGTTTCACATTCTGAAATTTTCCAAAAAAATACACGCATATTACAGGAAGAAAGTGATGCACACGGGAAGACCATTTGAGTCATCTTCTTTCAATTTGTTCATCACATAACTCCTGCAATTGATCCCACCCAATTCACAAGTAAACGCACATCCAGCAAAACATGGTGCAAAGAGCTTGATGCATTGACACACATCGATACAAGGTAAGAATTACGCTGTTTGCCTCAATATTGCTTGGAAATTGCCTTGGTTCATAACCCCCAATGACTGTCCCACATTAGAGCTATCCGCAAATGTAGTGACATGGATGTTACCGCTCCTGGGACCAAGGAATTCGTTATCTCCCACAACCTACATCTCGGGGGATATGTGAGGAAGAACTTCTCCATGCAGCCAGAAGTAATACAAATAAATACAAATGCCAGCGAGAGTGCATCATGCAGTCAAGGAAAGAAATGGTCAAAAGCAGCTGAACTGTGTGAACCAGTGGGGAGTGCTAATGTGTGGAACGGTGACGTGTGGCAGAATCCAGGGGATTGTAGCTAGTGCAAAGCCAAGCACGCCGTAGAGCAGCATGGCTGAATAGCATGAGTCAGTGAACTGCAAAGAATGGACAAAAATACACGGTGTATGCAGTTGCAGAGGATTTCCCGCTAGATAGCACAATATATCCTTTTATAACGCAGAATATCACAGAGTTTCCAAAGGATTTCATGGCAGTGATGGTGCAGAATATCATAAAATAGCCCAATAAAAAGGGACCCATGGGGGAGATTCCCTAAGCTGGGATAAGGGCTAACTGACCTAAGTCAGTGGCAGCTACAGCTCAGATACAGTAGCCATAATTGGAGCTCAGGGAATCCCGACCAATGAAGCCTGCTACATACAATATACATAACGTGATAATATACAAAAATAGACAGAGCATTAAAAAAAATCTTCCTCAAATAAAGTCTTTAATATCTCATTATTTATACTTTCCAATCGTGGTGGGAAAACAAACTTGCCACTTTTCCTGAAACCAGGGTCACGAATGATGTATGAATAATTCCAGTTAGCTTAACTCATGCCTTCCCTCTTCCAAAGCACAACAAGTCCTTTTGTCTTTCTTAGTTTTATTGAGGGAAAATCACAGGAAGAAAGGTGCTTGCAGATGTAGAGTGGGTAGAGAGTGCTTCTCTGTCTGAAGTGCAGTGTATCAAGATAAGACAGTGTAAAACAGAAAGGCCTTGCTGGGGCAAATAGCAGGCAGGTACTCACTCAGAGCCCAGGGTGAAAAGGAAGTGAGGGGCAAGGGTCACACTAGAAGGGAAGTGAGACTATACTAACTGTCAGCAAGGACAGGGGGGTAGGAATAGCCCACTCTCAGCTGGGAGAATAGGAGATTGCAGGCAACCAACACTGACTAGGGCTGTGTAAACAACATGTAACAATAATGTTGCCTTTTCACATGCAGCTAGCTGCTGGGACAGGGAAAATAGCAGGCAGCTGAACTAGGGAGAAATGAATACCATGAGCTGCAAAGGGAGACAGAGAATATGGAATCTGGTTCAAGGACACCACTGCATATCTTCCTTACGCGTTTCGCAACCTCGTCATTCCTATCTTCAGTGGAGGCGTCGGAGTGCGTGATCTCCAACCTTAATCCTTCAGTAACATTATCTTGTATGATATACATACAGTATGCACTAGTGAATCTCTAATAAAGTCACTGGGGCTATAGGTCTTTTCCCGTAAATTCCTTTAAAAGTGTGTTATATTTCCACTAGTAGTATGGAAAAGGCTTTCAAAATGCCATTCACACCTACACTAAATACAGTCTCTAACCTTTTTACACGTAATGCACTTTTGGATCATTCCACATGAGTACAGAGAATAATACATGGTTACTTTTTCTCCCACTGCATCATAAATCCTATTCCAACCTCTTCTGCAAATCACATTGAAGGTATTATTAAGAGAATATTCCCGAACCCAGTGTGAAGACAGTAACAATAACATAACCAAACGGTGGTACATAAGGTAAGGAGATACCCGCCTAAACGAACAACCTCCTACTATACGCAGCTCTTATCACCTGAGATCTGACTCCAAAAGATTGTTCGTGGTCCCAAGGTTCAACAAGTAATCCGGTCGCTCCTCCTTTTCTTACCATGCACCCCAAAACTGGAACAACTCTCAAAGCCGCCACCAATATAAATAATTTCAAGACTTCAGGTGTCTCACTTTTTAATCTTTTCTGTAACTGTTTCATACACCAATAATCATATTATCTATAACTGTCCATGAAATGCCTGAAAAATGAATGTCTAACCTCTGTTCATTTAATGTAAGCATGTTTTGTCATCATAACTCTGTGCCCAGGACGTACTTGAGAAATAACTCTCAATGTTTTATTTACTGGTGTAGCCCCTCCCCCCCCCCCTTTAAATGGTTACTAGTATGGTTAGCGTGTACCGGGCCGCACCCTGTGTGGTTATGGGATCATGATGTCATGGAGGATATATATGTGGAGGGGAAAGTTTGAGAATGTTAGGTTCCCAGAGGTTCAGAGGAGAGAAGCCTCGGGGAGAGAAGATATAGATAGAGAGTGGAAATGTAAGGTGCAGTGGGAGAAGAAGGTTCAGGTGTTTCTATGAGCTACTTTCTTTGAAACTGTGACTTTATTTTCTTTGTAACAGACAACGATAAGCCCACTCATTAAATTGCACGCTTTGCCATGCAAAAGCGCCCGAAAACAAATTGCAACTTGACATGAAAAATCTGACGTTTTTGACCGTAATCTTGAAGAATTGTCTATGCAGCCCACATATTTTAAACGACATCTCATTTGCCTGCACTTCCTCACAATAATAGTGTCTATTTGACTATACATCCCTGGGACGTGTGATTTGTGCTTGGGAGAGTCTATTACAATAATGTTCCGATCTTTATTTACCCCTACAATAATGCATCTCTTCCCTACAGGGAGACACGGATGTAGCAAAATAAAGATGATATATTTAAGAATGGTGTAAAAATATTCAAATCAAATGATGTGTATGAGGACATTAGAAACGCCCATTCTCACAGTTTAATTAATAGGTCTCTAAGCATTATGGTACAAGCAGGGGGAAAGGGGTTACAAATATCAGGGCGACGTCACACTTAGATTGCAAGCTCTTTGCGACAGGGAATCCTTTTCCTACTATTACTTTTATGTATGAAGTGCTTATTTCCATTATATCACGTGTGTTACAGCAGCGAAGCGCTATGTACATGGATGGTGCTATTTAAATAAAGATATACATACCTAGTCCTCCTTGCTTTAGTATGTTTTCCGGTCCCTTAAATGTGTATTATCAGCTGCACGAATGTATACGACCACAATACTCAGTGGAAGTCACAGCTGACTGTTATTGCAGGTGGCAGTTGTTTATTTCCTATATATTAAGCAGCTATTACTATCCTCCATAGCAATTAGATTGGTCGTGCTGTGGCTGCAGGCTTATAACCTTCTGGCCAAAGGGTTTAACTAAATGACCCTTACTCATGAGCAGATAAGCACTGAGGTATTGCACTATATGTTGTGTCACTTTGTATGTTGCGCTGGCCTTTCTGTTTTTGTTTCCATAGCAATTAGTGTTCAACCTGTTTTCCTGCATGAAGCCAACATAAAAAAAAATAGAGATGTGCAAACCTTGTGCACAAGTTTGTGAAACTAGTGAATTTGGGGATTTTGCTAACCTGGAAAATTGCCAAATATTCGGCCTATCGTTGGATATACCTTAGAAATTCGCTAGAAAAGAAGCTGCCTTTTTAGAATGGCCATGGATTTGGCTTTCTGCGACGAATGTCCCGGCTCACAGTGCCACTTAAATACATCTGGCTTTAGGCAAAAAAAAAAAGTGTCACCTTTCATTCAACTTTAGCAGAAACTGGAGAAAATGTGTCTGTGGTGACTTTACTCAAACCAAACTTTCTACTTACAACCAGTTCATGGTTTAGTCTTTACCTTCTTATGTAATAATAATAAATAATAACTTTATTTCAAATAGCGCTTGTCTCCCAATGGGAGTCAAAGCGTGTCACACATATCGTATAGCGCGTGGTACCCAGCACGTGGGATTGGTACAGGCACAGTCCCTGCCCAGGTGACCTTATTCTGTAATCTATGTTTTTGGTGCCCGAGGCACCTGTAGCAGAGATTGTACAGGTAACTCCTGCATGAACATGGTTCAATAGGAGTTGGTATATAAAAAAACCGAGAGAAATTCATCAGAGTTCTGGACTGGTTTGCACAGTGATCTGCACTTTTGCAGCAAGTTCTTCTAATACTAAATGGGTTATTTAGAAATCGGTGATTTTTGATGCATATTTTAACCAGTGGTCAAACTGCCTTAGCAATAGTTGTATTGTGCCTGGTTTCAAGAAATTCCCAGACAGTTGTTAGATAATGGAGCAAAGCCTTTTGGATGTCAGTTTAGAAAATTGTATGCAATATTTCTACTCTAACAACATACGTGCAAAGGGGTTCTTTAATAAAAACACATTTTCCCCAAAAATAATGTGAAACGGTGAATTTGGAAATGAAAAAGTAGTCCTTAGGGTTTGTATATATTGAGAATAGTAATGGTATTCTCATATCATTTAAGCCCCCACACTAAAATCTTGCTAAGTTTACTGCAGTGCCATGTTCTACAACTGAGCATCTGCTTGCGCCATCCAAATCTCTGCAGCAAACACAGACAGGGCGTCTTCAAACAGAATGATTGGGGATTTTGTTTTAGTGACTTGGAAACAATCCATGCTGAAGTCTTAAAGAGTCTCCTGATAGTTGATTTTTTTATATATATGTAACACTTCCGGACTTACACGACAGCACATGTGAAACTCCGACCATGTGCAATTAGGAACCTTCTAGAGTGTTTATGTGCGGCTGTTAATGTCAGACATGAGCTCTGCAGCAGCTTGCAGGTAACATCACACCTGATGTTATGTTGTTGAAGGCACACTGATTCTAGCCAGTTTGAAAGGATGTGTGTAACTGTGTAGCTCTCCTTACCCGGCTGCAAAGGAGTTTACATTGAGTTGGATACGGTATATATACTGTGCATGGCTGTGCTCAGTCTCTCATACCTTTACATGGTGTTGGATCTGTTCAGGCTGGGCACATAGAATAATGATGGCCGCCAGGAACGTTTATAGTACAGACAAGAGCTTCATTCACAGTCATTCATAATGTTCGGCATAGAACAGACAGACTTCGCATAGACATTAACTGGTGTCAAACAATAAGTTAGTCTGTGCTTCTTCCCTTAGTAGCTCTCACTGCTACACTGGGGAGGTACTTATGCTTGTTTCCCTTACTGTTGGTTAGATCTCCTGCATAGCTTCAATAATACCCTATCTCTGGTGTACCCTTGTTTGGACACACACACTATTCTATAGGATCACTATCCCATTTCAGTGCACAGCACACTTTGTCTATACTTGTCGGATCGCGATGTTACTGAGGACCTGGTGGGACCGATCCGATTATGCTCTGGAGTTTCTAGTCTGAGAGGGTCCTAGGGAATATTGAATACCACTGCTGTTATAGTTGCACATCTGAAATACCACTACTATGTATTTACATTTTTTTTTTAATGGCATATTCAAGTAATTTGTTCAAGAAAAAAATATTTATTTTTAAAAAGTCTCTCCCTCTGTAATTTTCCGCATAAATATTGTACAATGTTTTCTAAAGATTACATTTAAGCATGTTTAAGAGGTTTACAAAGACTTTAAATCAGGCACAGCACCACTTTTCTGTTCTGCTCTTCAACTTCTGCACATAATCACAGACAGTAGTGAAATGTTCACTTAAGCCTAACAGAGTAACAGAATCTAGTTTAAATAACCACACGCATTCTCTTTGTAAGAGTGATCACTCTCAATGGCCACCTTATCAATGCCAATCACTCTGCTTCCCGATGGTTGCCATCATGAAAACCAAATAATGTATAATCGGCACAGGTCAGTGACCTAAGTTACCATTAACATCCTTAGCCTTGTTGATGTGACACATTTTTCCAGTTCCTCATTCCCATGAATAGTTTCCCACAGGGACATGTAAAGTAAGAGAATAAATAACCTCTGCTGTTCATAGACAGTCTAGTATGATAACTCATATATCCCCATCTGTTCTTGAACACTTTAGTTGTAATCATATATGGATGAGTTACAGAAGCAAGAAACAGGGGGACCTGCAAATAGTGAAGCTCCTGCACCTAACCTGACCTGCATTTAATTGAAACACAAATTAGGGCAGATAAAAACCACTTGACCCACCTAGTCTGCCCACTTTCCTATCTGATGTGCAACATCAGACCCTATTACATCCTAGATTTTATTAGGATAGCCATGTGTCTATCTCAAGCAGTTATTTTTACTGTACTGGTCTCTCCCTGATAACTATCATTCAGGGTCACCGACAGCATTCCCGGGGCCCAGGATTAGAGTCTCCATGCAGGTTATTGAGCTGGAGTGAAATGTCCACACCTCCCCTATCGGCGACCCTGAAAGTCTCCCCTCTCTCTCACTTTCCCCCCACTCTGTCTCTCTCTCTTCCCTTGTCTTTAACCCTGCTCCCCTCTTTCTCTCTACCCTTCTCTCACTCACTCTCCCTCCTCTCTCTCCCACTCTGCCACCTCTCTCTATCAGCTCTCCACTCTCTCGCACTCCTTCTGTCATGTTACGACTGCTCCTACGTCGAAGACATCACCTGGTTACTCCAGTTAACTCGGTTTCCCAGGGATAGTACCTGTTTGGTCCGCTCTGTTTCCCAGGGCTTATCGCTGGTTGCCCAGCAGAGTTACTTCCTGATTGAGCTCTATATAAACCAGGAAATGCCGGCGGCGCCGGCGGGAGCGGCGGCGGCGGCGGCTGCTGCTGCTGCTTTTGCTGCTTGAACTTTCCTCATTGCCCCTTATTGCTGGTCTTTGTCTCTAGTCCTTGCCCTTCTTTTGTTCATCCCTGGTTCCTGTTTGGTTCCTTCTCGCTCTGCTGGATTCCTCCGTTGTTGACCTGTGTCTATCTGACTACTCTCCTGCCTGCCACCGCTTTGACCTGTGCCTTCCGGACGATTCTCCTTGCACTAGGATCCCTCCTCGCACTTGGACTCCTCCTTGCACCCAGACCCCTCTTTTCACCAGGATTTCTCCTCGTGCTTGAACTCCTCCTTGCAACCAGATCCCTACATGCACTAAGATCCCTTCTTGCACCTGATTCCTTTTCTTGACTGGTACCGCTTCCTCTACATTAGTTTCCATCACGGCACCTGTTTGCAGCTTTTTATCTCTTTGTATATTATTAGAGGAGGTGGGAGGTTTGTCCAGGTTAGCTGCGGTGGGATTCCATCTGCTCCCGTATGTCCTGTGGTTCAAGTTGTCACAGTTTGACGCAGCCATTCTATACACACTCGAGCTGATGGATCTAGAGCGCACAATAGGACCATTTTCTCAAGCCATGTCTGAGTTAAAGACTGAGGTTGTGGTTAATCATCACAAGAATGTTATCTTTCTAGACTTTTTTTTCCATTTCTAAATCTGGGAGATAATGCATTGGCCTGGTCAACTCAGTTACTAGGTACGGATAACCAAACAATTTGAAGCTATGCTCTATCCATGCAAGAATTTAGATAAACGTTCGAAAAACTAGGGCATAAAAATGTGAACCTTACATCCAGAGAATCAGGACTTTCTCACTTACGTGACCTACTTTTTTTTTTGGTAACTTAAATTTTATTGAATTTTACATCAAAGCATAATACACAGTACATCCATTGTTTCAACTCAACAATCAAGTAAAATCATATCACATTAACAACGTAAAAAACATAGGGATGGGGTTGTGGCTCCTTCCCTTATGTTGAAGATCCCTATTGCTCAATCATGCTTCGAGTTCTCTCTCCCTGTGTGGTCTGACCTATGCTCCCCATCTAGTTCTTCTAACTCTGTCCATGCCATATTATTTTATATTGCCCACCATCAGCTGAGAACACACCTCTAACTATCACAGCAGAATTTTGGTACCGTTCACTCCTGGGATGTCTGTCTGAGCCAACCATGGTAGCCAGATGTTTTGGAATTTGACACGAGTGTCATTGAATAAATTGGTTAATTTCTCCATCTGGCAAACATACCAACTTCTGTTCCGATTTTTGGGAATCGTTACAACTTTTTGTTTCCACAATGCTGCGATGACGCACCTCGTTGCCTTTGCCAAATGGGCAACCAATTTATTCTCTACCCTGGCTAGTCCAGGTATTGGTCTATTTAGTAGAAACAGTCATGGGTCCATTGGAATTGTGAGGTCCAAAATCCTCTGAAGCCAATCCTTAATTTCCTCCCATAAGGGGATGGTCCGAGGGCAAGGCCATAGCATATGTACTAGAACAGGTGATTCTCCACATTGTTTTGGACCCAACGAGGAGTATCCCGGGACAAATCTGGATAATTTTAGTGGAGTAAGATGCCATCCCATTAAAACCTTATGTGCGTTCTCCCTTAACGTGGTACATATTGAGCTTTTGGTTGTTGCTACAAGAATTTCATCCCATTCCTTGTCTTCCAGTACCTCACCTAAGCCTGAATCCCATTGGTACATATAGCTAAGCTTTTGGGTTACGTGACCTACTTTAAACAACTTATAGCAGAGGTAGTAAATTGGTCAGAAGAATCGCTGGTGGCAATTTTCCAACATAGGTTATGTGAGAAACTTAAGGATGCCCTTCCCCAGGTCTTGCCCGCTCCCACTTGCGTGGCTGGTCTGGTCGATTTAACAATTCAACTGGATCAGTGGTTGAGTGAATGGCGATGGGCACATTTGAGAATACACTGTTACCACCCACAAGTTTCAAGAACTACGATTAATAAATTCTTTGACAATCGTACACAATCCCCATCTCTAGAACCAATGCAATCAGCGTATAAGGGGGCCTCTATCCTTGGATGAGAAAAGACATAGACAAATTTAAAATCTATGCTTATATTGTGGATAGAAGTGACATTATGTAAGAGAAGACTCGCTAGATAATGTTATTTCGCTGCTGGAACTTTCCTCATTGCTTGACCCCTTTTTTATGTTGCTGGTCTTTGTCCTTGTTTCTAGTCTTTGTTTCCGTTTTGTTCCTTCCCTGTTCCTGTTTGGTTCCTTCTCACCCTGCTGGATTCCTCATTGTGCCATCCTGACTACTCTCCTGCCCGCCGCCTGCCTTAATCTGTGCCTGAGTGATGTTTCTTCCTCGCACTAGGACCCCTCCCCGCATTTGGACCCCTCTTTGCACCAGGACTTCTTCTTGCACTTGTACTTCTCCTTGCAATGGGATCCCTCCTCACACTAAGACCCCTTCTCGCTCCACTTGTCCTCACACCTTGATCCATTTTCTTGACTGGTATCGTTTCCTCTATATTAGTTTCAATCACGGCCCCTGGGGGCAGCTTTAGATCTCCTTGTATATTATTGGAGTGGGTGGGAGGTTGCTCTTGGTTAGCTGTCGTGGGATTCCATTGACTACTGAGTCATGTGGTTCATGGACACCTTCCTCTATTTTTAACACCCTCTCTCTCTTCCCGCGCTCTCACTCCCCCCTCTCACCCTTCCCATTTCTTTTCTCACAGACTTCCCCTCTCTCACTCTGATCCTTCTCTCTGTAAATTTGCCCTCTCTCACTCTACCCTATCTCACACTCACTCACTCTGCCCCCTCTATCCCTCCTTCTCTCTCCACTCTCTCTCTCTCTTCCCTCTATTTATTTACCCTCTCTCCCCCCTTTCTCCCTCTCAACCTTTCTCTTGTCTCAAAATCCCCATCTATCATCTCCCAGGCTCCCCCCTCACTCTACCCTTATTCTCTCCCTCTGCCCCCTTTCTCTCTCTTAATTTGTCCTCTCTTTCACTCTACTTTCTCTCTCGCACACACTCTTCACACACTATCTTTCCTTCTCTCTCCACTCTCTCACTCTTTCCTCTATTTCTCCTCCCTCTCCCCCTCCTCCCTCTCTCTTCTCTCAGACTCCCCCCTTCTCTTATCTCTCAGACTCCCCCCTTCTCTTATCTCTCAGACCCCCCCCCTTCTCACTCCCCCTGTCTCTGTCTCAGTCTCTCTCTCTCGTAGAAGTTGAGCCCGAAGTTTTAGCAGGGCCTAACATCCGGATTTGACCTCCCAGGGCATGGCCACTTTCCCATACCAGCCCCTTGTTGATGGCCCTGCTAAGCTTCATCAGATGATCCTATGGAGGGGAGCTATCAGTTACCCATTCCTTTCCAGATAGGGGCCACACGCCTGAAGATGACAAAATTACTAGGTTACTTTTATCCTCATTACTTTGACATCCTTCCTGCAAATGTTATCAGTTCTGTTTCATGCACTTAACATTACCTACTTTCATACAAAAACTGCAATTGATTTGTGACCATTTTGTATATTCCTATATACTGTATTATGTTGCAGTATGAATTGAGGTTTTATCTTTAAATTCCTGTTTGACGTTAGCCTAATGTATGTGTACTCAGCCAACCTGATGTAGCCAAGCCAGTTTTTTTTAGCCATTATTTTCCTTTTATCTTTCCTGTCTCTATGTGCTGATATTCTATCTTTTTTATGTAAGTCTAGTAGATACAAAGCCATAATGTATTTGTTATTCTATCACCTCTGATTTAGAAGACCAGCTGTGTATACGTGCTTACATATAAAATTGGCTGATCCAATTTCTACTCAAATGTTAAGCAATCTCTATATATATTGTACATGTTTCCCAATCCGTGCCTAGGCAAATCTTATTCTCTTTGATCCAACGTCTTCCCATTATTTTACCACCTATTCCAGGACTCAATGTATCTTTAAATTCCACTAAAACGCCAAAAGCCACTTACTCAAACAATCGCATACAGCGCGCAACAATTTGTAATCTTTCTTGGCAAATATTGATGTATTTACCTTGACAAAGCTTAATTAGTTTAATTACGCTTAGAAGGTTACTTATTTCCATTTATTTTCGTCCTTCCTTTTAATACGGTTTATTAAACTTAAATTTATTGCCAATTTTCCGTTTAAGTCAATGGAAGCAGTGGATTAATTAACTCTTATGGGTTCTCAACTAATCCTACAATACTTAAAAGTTTAGATTGAAGCTTTATTAATAATCTAACTATCGACGATTCCAGTTAGCTATATTGTGCGCATACCCACTGACAATCTGGGTACATAACTACTTACTTGTCCATCCTCACATGGGTTATTCAATTCACCATTTAAGTGCCTTGTTGATATGCCAGGTATGAGGACATGAGGACTGGCCACCAGTGGCATGTCCACTACGCAGCCAGCGAGGCTTTACCTTTTGAGTGCCGGAGGGGCCATAACGCCAAAGTGCCACATCCCCTCTGGGACTTCATGTGATCGCTGCGTCACTGATGACGGAATGAAAGGGGAGAAGTCTTCGTATTTTGTTCCTCAGCCAGACAGATCATGTCCAGCACTCCACAGGAGGGCCGAACGCCATCTCCACTGGAAAACTAGCCAATAGCATACTGTCTGATGTCACTACCACGTCAACGGGAGTCCTGGGGTGCCAGGTCCCATGATGTGGTAGCTACGTCCTGGGGCAACCAATGGAAAAAATTAGCCTCGGACAGATGCAGCAGCTCATTAGCACTTCCTAAAAGTGCAGATAAGTGGAAATAACAAAAAAAGTTAAAAGAGTCCCTCCTTTCCTCCCTCCCCCGCCCCACCCCTCCCTTACAATCCACCCCCACCTCCCACGCTTTGGATGAAAATCGCACCTCATTCACAATCAGGTGAGACGAAATCAATATGGGAGAGGTGAATCAGTGGGCACTACGATGCAGGAAAGGCTACGGAGGCTGGCCTGTGCTAAAGAAATGTTTCTTTATTCAGGCATGGATAAAAACAAGAGGAGGGGAGACATACCCCTGCGCCTCTGCTCAGGCCAGCCTCCGTAGCCTTTCCTGCATCGTAGTGCCCGCTGATTCACCTTTCCCCATTGGTACAAGGTGATTTCGTCTCGTCTGTACTCAGCAAAGGAGCACACAGACCCGGATACACATGGATATATGTGAGTACATCACTACTTAATTGGGAGCTTCCCCAGGTTCACTGGTTTATATCATTGCTGGATATTCATGAGAGGTCTGGGAGGGTCCTAGGACTACCCCCAGACAACTCCCTTTATCCTTGCTAGACCGTGTTCCATCTAGGGGTCAATGCCTACAGCTCCAAATATGTATTAAGGACAATGTGAGATCTGGTTGCAGTGATTTATTTTCATGAGTGGGTACAAATGCTCTGTAGCACTAGTTAATTGGGGGACCCCACCTCAATATCTTTTCCCACAATCAGGTGAGGGCTGACCCTCTACACTAAAACGAAACCCTTTTGTACCCCATTTCACCGGATCCCTACCTACAAATGTAGCCCAATTTACTGTCCCTGGAGCCGTAGGAAGCAAAGTACTGTAGGGGGAGGGGAGTGTTTGTTCTTATAGATGTGGTCCCCACAAAAAATATTCCACAGCTTCCCACGGCATCGGGGGCACGGGATCATTAACTCTGACTACCTCTGTACCATTCCAATTTATTTATAACGCGCCAACATTTTCCATAGCACAGAACAATAGGGCTGGAGGGTGAGAACCAATAAGATAGCAAACATAACATACCGCGTTCTTAGCGTCCGGTCAGGGAGGTGTTGCAGCATTGATCAGAGCGGCCTCCTGCAATGTCCCACTTGCTGAAAGCTGTCTCCGTGCCAGCCGTTCCTTCATCTCAGGTCCACATGCCCCAGAGACAAGGGAAGGCGTGGTGTATATGTGTATATGTTTAAATGCCTTGAGGGATATTTCCACCCCCTTGGCTACAATATGATGTCCAGAAGTTGCAATACTCCTCAATGTCCTGTTCTATTGTATTTCATTGAGGTTTTTGCAAATAGTTTTACATTTGTTTTCTTTGTTTTGACACAAACTTCTGAAATCAAGAAGGGGTTTTACCGCCTCTGGTTTTCAGTGGTTGTTTAATTTCCTTGTTCGTTACAAGTGGTTATAAAGGTGCGAACGCCTGCCCACTGAACAAAATATGGGTGTGGCACCATTCTCAACCCCAATGAAAATCACGAGTATGGAATTATTATTGTAACACATGTTTTTGACCCTCCCAAGGAGTTCCCCTCACCTCACACTGCACTCAGCAGGCTGTGGACTGAAGCACAGGGCTTCTCTATCATCACAATTTCCCCAAAACGGTCTGTAAACCTACACATGTTTGAGATTAGTGCACTTGGGGAAACCTGGGTCATCACAGAGACATTTGGATGCAAAGTCGAAACAAAAATTTTACGGCCAGAGATGTTTTTGTGGAAACCTGTTTTACCCATGTGTAAGCTCCTTGAGGAATGTATTTTCAGAAACTATATACTTTTTTTGGGGGGGGGGGTATGTTTATGCTAGAGAGTAGTTTCGGCAATATTTAATGGCGAGCACCTTTTGCATTCAGCCCAAAGGATAGTAGGCGTGAACAGCCTAACACAATCTTACTGCTTTGGGGTCTGGCCAAAACACTATTTAAGCCCATACAAATCTGGAGATTAATACACTCAGGAGACCCAGGGCAGTGCTATTTAGTATTTTATTAAATGATTACAGAAATCGGGTACAAGGAAATACATTGTGATGCAAAGTCTGAAGTTAGTTACATGTTTTCCAGAAATGTACGTTGTTTTAAAAGGAAATTTCCTGTCAGCGTTTTTTTTGACAAGACATGCTACCCGTGCTTGAATTTCCATTTGTGGGCTATTTCTTTCTTTCTTTTTTTTAATATATCTGTATTGAGTTTTTTGGTGTTACATGGCATGGCAATATGCTTATGTAACACATTCCCCCCCCCCCCTCACCCCCCTGGGAGAGTTCACTGCTACACGGTGTGGTGTGGTGCATACCTGCTGGCTCACTGTAGATCTGAGCTTCCCGCGTTGTTGTTGGGGAGAACAGAACAGGCTTCTGGGGTAGTAACTGATTTGTACTCACGGTGACAGTGCCTCCATCTCGTGCAGGCCCCAGGGATGTGGGGGACAATCCCTACAGGCGAACTTACAGTACTTCCTCTTCCCCCTGATAGATTGCAGTCTCAGGCAGGAAGGTATATTGGAACAGGAACACACTTTATTCTTACACACTGCAGATCGTCAGCATACACACAGCTCACACAGTGGTTACAGCAGTTCTTGGGCTTCACCCTCAGGATGTACCCTGGATCTTCACTGCGGATACAGGGTCCCCACAGCAGTCCTTGCTCTTCCCTGACTCCCTATTAGAGCCAGGGGTATGGTCTCACGCCTAATTCCCCAAGAGGAGAAGGCAGTAAGTGCACAGCCAATCAGCACTGCTGTGTGGAAACCTGTCTCACTCAAGGGTAGAGACAATTGAGTAACTTTGGTAGGGCTACGGTGTGTGTGGTGCAATACCTGTGGCTCACAGAAGGTCTGAGCCTCCCCTGCAGGGAGCCTGGGGTGTATACTGGTACGGTGTTCTTCAGCGCCTCCACCTGTATTGGATTCTACTGTGTGTAATTACCCGTTACAGGACATATATATATATATACATTTATACAATAAACACACACACTGGGTAAAACATAAAATAACAGCTTTACTACAGAACGAGAGTATGGCTACTGGTTACAGTCTACCCGCCAAGTGTCCCACACTCCTGTCCACAGACCCCACAGTACCTGATGGGGCCATCGGATACCCAACCACCCTGGTGTCCACAAGGAGATAACCCCTCACCCTTATATGTGGTCAGCGCTGCCACAATAAGTGTTGGTGCACTTGTGCGTGGAGCACCTGCCGGGTGTGTCCGCACCCAGGCACGCTGCGTCCTGCGGTGGGGTACACGGACCCAATGATGATCCGCGACTCTGGGGCTTCTGCCTCCACGTGGGGTCTTCCCCGCGTGGGGTGTCCACCTCAAGGATAGTCTCTTCCATTGGGTGGTCTGGTCCCAGACCACCAAGGGCTAGGATGCCGCTGTGTCCTGGCTGAGTCCCTCACTACAAGCTACAGGGGCAGTATCCCTATCTATCGCCTGTCCCTGTAGCAGCCACAAACTGAGGGGAGTTGGGCCTAGCTGGGGCCTATCCGGGGTCTCTGGCCTAGGGCAGATGCCACAGGCACCTGCACACTCACACCCTGCCCCTTCGGTGTCCAGCTTCCAACTCCTAACTGCCCTCACAGTCCTAACTGTCAGCTCAACTAACGTTCCAATCTCCCTTCAGGAGATTCTATCAGCTCTATTGGTTGCCTGGCAACATGTGGTCTGCTGCCTGAAGATAAGAGGGAGATCCTGGCTACACTTGCAAAGTACCTTTGTGACTTTTGTGTCAAACCATTTATTAACAGTTATGACTGTACTGTCACTTTATTTCCCCTTTTATTAAAATCAAACAAAACATTCCTATAAAACATTGATGACAAGTTGTAGCTGTGTGATTCTACATTCTGGGTATACGGGGCTCAGGAGTTAACGGGATATACATCACGTTTTCCAACAAGAGCAGCATAAGGGAAATGCATAAGAGAAACCAAACACTAACACAAACGGTCTCCGTTAAGTGCTTATTTCTTTTGAGTTATTTATTATAAGATTATTTTCCCACTCCTTCCAGACAGTTTTTGTCATTTTTGTTAGAATAGGGGGGCCCCGATTGTGGGCTATTTTTATGCTTGAAGGCATGGAGTGTAATTCAGCTCTGAAACATGCCGCTGGAAACAATCTTTAACATATGTACAGAATCATTTTGAACATGTGCTTGCACCATGCAAGTGGCAACTTACCTGCGGCAACGAAAAGGTTAAAACTAACACACAACTAATTAAATTCCCACCTCCCCTGTGTTGCTGTGCATTTTAGTTCTTATTGTAAATCTATTCTAAATCAAAAACACATTAACATTAAAAATCAGGACTATTCTTTAGCCCTCAATGATCTTGATGATAATGAAACGTTCCTCTTCAAGGTCTGAGGCTTATTAATAACGTAATATACATATGCTTCTCCGTTTATTGTGGCACTTTACCATGTGTCATTTCTGAATGCAATCACTTATTTGTTCGCCCTCACCCTGCTTACACGTGTAGCTTAAGTCAAGAGTGTTGTTTACTTATTTTCCCCATTTATTTTTCTATCCTTTCTTCAGTATTATTCATTTTTAATTACAGCATAAATTCATTTTAAGCTTCTGGCTCCATATGTTTTAATCTGAAGCCTAACTCTTAATCCTCAGGTACCACAAAAGTTCCAAAAGGATTTTAACTTGGATTTAAAATTGTATTACTCCCTGTTATGCTTAGTTAAGGGTAAATCTAGTTACATTCGATTTGTAAAACCATGTTCCCCAACTTCCTACACTAGTGTTTTTCGACAGGGCCATTGGGTCCCCCAGCATCCCTATAGGCTGCCCTGCAATTTTCAGGTATGCTAGGACCTTAAAACACGGATCAGGGGTAACCAAGTGGGCTTAGCCTTTATTATTGAGCCTGGTTACCCCCTCACCGTCACAGGGATCCTTACAATGCATCTGATCTCAGACGTGCTATTAGAGAGGGTTGAGGTTCCTTACAATGCATCTGATCTCAGACGCGCTATTAGAGAGGGTTGAGGTTCCTTACAATGCATCTGTTATCAGACCACTATTAGAGAGGGTTGGGGTTCCTTACAATGCATCAGATCTCAGACGTGCTATTAGAGAGGGTTGGGGTTCCTTACAATGCATCTGATCTCAGACGCGCTATTAGAGAGGGTTGGGGTTCCTTACAATGCATCTGATCTCAGACGCGCTATTAGAGAGGGTTGGGGTTCCTTACAATGCATCTGATATCAGAAGCACTATTAGAGAGGGTTAGGGATTGTCACAGGAGACCAGGGTTATTAACACCTTTTATACCGGAAAAATATGATTGGCAAGATAAAGCGGTAAAATAAATTGTTATTTATTCCACGAAAAGACTTACACACAATGGATCACAATTTGCAATGAAAACCACACTTACTGGGATCTGGGCTAACAAACTAAACTCTCCTAGAATGAAATGTTAACAAATGAAGTCTGCACGAGTCCTTTCCAATGACCGGGAAGTACTCACAAAAGTCCTGGAACGCAATTCTGCGCAATCCCAGCCGCGACCGCTACGTTCTGTTTTCAGAACTTGGCCGGTGAAAAGCGGGACTTATAAAATTTATTGGGTTGAAATCTTTGAAGCCGGCTCACGTCTATTCCTTCCAGAGCATCTTTAAATTTGCCGCTGATGGTTCGGTGATTGGAATCTGAGGTCCTGATTGGCTGCAAGGTTTCTTATGGGTTTTGGAATCCCATTCACAAACCACTACAGCCAAAAAGCGCGTGGGGAATTCCTCTGCCAGCCTATCACCAAGTTGCCGGAATTCTGATGCCAGGTGGGTACCTTTTCCAATTCTGCTAAGGGGCATGCGCCAACCTGGCACCTCTGCCTCTTAGCATATTGAGCCCCCCCCCCTGTCCCAGGCTCCACAAAGTCTGGGGTTGGGCAAATGGTGTCCGGATAGCCTTTTGTTAGACCAGGACATAATCAAGTATAACAGCAGTACACCTCCTGTTCTAACACCTTGGCATCTCTGAGGCTTTCAACTCTGGGACCTGAGCAGACTCAGTGGCACCAATCTTGGTAGCCACCTGGTCTCTCGGAACCCCAGACTTGGAAATCCCACAGTTCATATACAGTGCATCAAACATATATACCTGTATTAAATTTACACTTTAATAAAATATGCTTTTCCCCTGTATCTTGTGCTAAAATATGCTTTTCCCCTGTATCTGGTGACAGGGATGGAATAAGATGATATACTTTCTACTCTTACTAGCCTCATCCCTGCCACACTATAGAAACCTGACTTTAGACTTTACACACAAATAGAAACCTCGCTGCTTTATCACATAGCTGGAGCTCACCCTGAACCCTTATACCAGGTTCAGGGTGACTGGGCATGAACTGGGTGTCCCCTTTAATGCTAGAGACCCCTGTACCGTTCTGGGGATACCATGATCCCCTATGTCCCGTTTTTACCTTTCTGGTCTGTGCTGAAGCAGGGAACCCTGGCAGTGAGTCGCAAGAACGTTTCCAGGGTTGGATTTTGACCGGAGCACTGTGCTTCGATGTATCCGAGAATCTTACCTGATTCTCAGGTACATCTTTGGGGTATCCCGTAACTCGGGGACCCCACTACATAGTCCGAATCTGACAAGACTTTCTGCACAAAACCCACACAGAAACTCACAGCCTCGCAATCTCTGCTTGCTAGCACTCCTGGAAAGGCAAAAACACAAAAATACTGTATTGTCGCATAATTTACACACAGTCACAGTAATGCCTACACGACAGTCAGATTGCAAGTAGAGAGGAGAAATTTGGCGGTGCAACTGCTCCTGAAAAGAAAACTGCAGACCGGGGCTTCTTTACTGGTCCAAAAACGTTATTTGGCACATAGCAGCCAGAGAAACACTTTAACGCGTTTCGCGCGTCACTTTGCGCTTTATCAAAGAGAAGAGACCTCCTGAAGAAGACGTCATTAGCAACGTCGAAACGCGTTGAGTTAGCTCACAGCAGCTGGGGCAGGAGACATAGAACGCAGTCCTATCATGAGGAGCCGGTGATGTCCACGGAGAACGAGATCGCGTGACCAGAAGTGACGCATCGGACACGACGGATGCAGAAGAAACTGCTGGCGTGTACCGTGTGAGAGGGAGCGGTGAGACTGTACCGCACTACTGCATTGTCCTTGCCTTTTTTCTGCCTTCAGATAGTAAGCCTCCAATTGTGAGCCTTGTATTATCTGTTTATAAAGTATTGTGTTTGATCTGCACTATGCTTGTTTATCTCTTTGTCCGATATTGCTGACTACCATCATAGACTATCCAGGGCGGCTATCAACACTGGATTGGTCTCTATATTGCCTGAATATTCCTGCTCTATTGTGAGTAGGCCTTTTTGGGTTCTAATATATATTTTCACTGTTGTAGCTTTATTGCATTATGTAGATTTTTTCTATTTTTTTATGGTCCCTACTTCGCTCCCCTGGATTTGAAGAGTTATTACCAAGGATAGACTGAGTTGGGGCGCACCCCAAGGGTATGGTACCGGGGAGCATGAACCCACCCTTCATCAAGGATCCGAGACAGGGACAGGACAACCCTTACAGTGCACCGCGAGGACTCTGTGTACCTGTGCAGGACGTACAGAGCGATTTGGGGCGCACCCCAGGGGTGGGGTGGGGTTCCGCAGAATTTTACAATATTATCATAGGGTTCCTTAACCAAAAAAAAGTTACAAAATACTGTCCTACGCCAATTCCTTACCAACCATCTCAGAGTGGGGGGGGGTTTATGGTCACAGTAAACTCACTTCATATAAACCTTCTTGGGTTTCTCCTGGTCTTTCTCTTTGTATTTATTTTATAATTGTTCTTCCCCTCCACCGAAGCTTAAAAAAAACCCCTGTGTGGCACTGTAAGAGACGTGTTCAGAGGTACGCCATGGAGACTGTTTTAAGGTGAGATTAAAATAAGGCTTTATTGCGCCTGTTGCTTTAAACACAGCAAACATGTAAATCAGCAAACAAAATCCGCTCCACTCTGGAGTATATATACACTTGTGTTCCAGTTCTCTCTAACTGCGTGGTTAGCCCAGCGATTCACCAGCCCAAATCATAGAGACATTTAGGCTGCTGTAGGCGAAGCTTCTCTGCTCTCTTGGATCCACACCCTTGTGTGCTAAGGCAATCTCCGGGCTCCAGGTTAGAATCTTGTCCCCTTTGTCTTGTGGTCATCTTGCCGCTCAAGACATCTGTCCTTCCTTGGTTCAGCCCAGTTGTGGACTAAGGAATCTCCCTTCCTGTCTCAGAGGCAGGCTTTTTCTACCACCTGTAATCAGCCAGGTGGTGTTAGTTAATTGCCTACCAGCAGTTAACCACCACACTGCTGGATTAGAGGCACACTGAACAGTATGTCTCAAAGCAATAGTGGAGCAATTGCGGGGCAAAAAACTGTGCTACAAATGTACAGTATTAAAGTAAAAAATCACCTTGAAATTAATTGGATTTATTTCTTTGGTATACGGTACCTGTATTAATATTTGTAATATAATTTCTCAGAATGGTAAGGGATTAAATTCCCCCAACAAGAGAACACTTGCTCTTTCAACCTCTAAAAAAAAAAAAAAATAGAAAGGGATTGTAATTAGTATTGAGGAAACAGTCAGAAAAATACCATTCCTACATTTTTTCACTCTTATCTCTTCTGCATTACCGATGAAGAGAGGCGTTTCAATTCTAATTAACCGCTCATTACCATTTCAATTTCTTAAATCCATTACTTACAATGAATGCAGATATATGGTTTTAATGTGTACTATTAGGAGTGTCAGCGATGCCATAGTAATTTCATTGCATCTTTTCATCAAAAACTGATTCAAGCCTGCCAACCCCGGTAAGATAAACTCCATGCAGCAGGTTCCTTAATAAACACACGCACACACGCATGCACACACACGCACACACGCACACACGCGCGCACACGCGCACACACGCAAACACGCACCTCTTATTTCTGTCAGTCTCCGCCACCACACTCACCACCTCTTCAGTAGAGAGCATCAAAATGCCACTAAGGTAAGCTCTAACCTATTAGGGGAAAGGCAGCATGACCTTTGATCCGAGTGGCCATTGAGTGATGCGTTGGGGGTGGGGGAGGAGGAAGAGTTAGGGGTTATTTAAGGGATTTTAGTTGTCTCAGCGAGAAGAGGGCGTATCCTAGCAATATTTCAGAGGTGCAGACTTCATGAGGACTGAGTGAGGAATGAAGGAGATGTAAGAGTCAAAGATGGCCACTAGACAGCGGGCTTAAATTATTTATTAGTGTACCCCCTGGCTACTATACTACCCAATGGGCTGGCAGTATACCCTGGTGCTATCAGGTGGCCAGTAGTTGGTATGGGGTTTTCTCCACCTTTGGTACTGCACTTGAGTGACAGCAGAGGGTGGCACATCCTGTTGTAGCTGGGACAACGGGATGACCGTCTTCTGCCTGTACTTAAGGGCAGGACCACCATAAATTTAGAGGTTGTTCCTTCCCCCTGAGGAAGGAAGGTTACACATCTGGGAGCCTGAGATTGGGCCGACCCATGTGCTCTTCCCTGCGGGGAGGAGTAAGTGTGATTGTACCTCTGCCTCCGCTAGGTAGGGGGGGAAGAGCTAGGACGGCTGCGGGTGCCCTTGGCCTGTAGTGATGGTCCAGGGAACATCTCCAGTGATAGCTGTGAGCCAAGAGACTGTATCCAGCAGACGACTGCCGAGTAGCTGTATTTTACTGCAAAGGCTATAGTAATAAACTGTTCCCGTTTGGAATATACCTCCGGCCTGGTGTGTGATCTAACTGGGGGGAGAGTACAAGTTCTACCATGGAAGATCGCCTCCATATTCCTGGAGCCTACGGCAGATTGAGGTGCTGCACTGCTAAGTATTATCTGGGGTATGGACACCAGATGCCTGATCCTGTGTCCCAAAGTCATCGCGGACGACTCAGCCCTCCTTGCCAGCAGGTATGCACCACGCACCCTGTAATGATTGGGGGGGGCAAAACACTGTTACATTTATTTATCAAATGTCTTACCAAGAAGTAATTGTGAGGATCGCCGTGAAGCCCCGCCTCTGTCACTCATCCTGCGACATCACGGGTGACGCGCCTCAGCCGCAACTTGCGCGTACGCGCCACGCTCTTAGGACCAGAGACACTGCCGGGACCATCACCAGGCTCCGCCCCCATGAAGACATGGGCAGCGCACAGCGCGCACCCTCTATGCACAGATACCATGCGGACACAGGCAAACAAGGGGTTAACTGAATCCATTATCCCACAGCTGTTACTGACTCCGCCCCTGCCTATCGGTACACCTCATACCTGTGATTGCATTACCCTGCAGCTGTGGGCTATCCTGCTATCAGTTACCTTGCACCTGTATGCTGCCTCACCATTGGCTAACTGTCCTTTAAATGCTCAGCCAGCCCTCCTGCAAACTGGCTGAGCATAATCTCTTGTGACCTGTGCTTACCTCAAGCTTCCTGCTGCCCTGGCTGGTCTTGTTTGATCCTTGTTGTTTGACCTCAGCTTGCACCCGGACTCCTGACTTCCCTGACCCCTGGACCATCGCTACGGACTCGACTATTCTAATCTCTGTACCCCTGGACCCCGGCCCCGTATCTACGACTATCCGATATCTCCACTCCTTGACCACGGCAAGTACCTCAATCAACCTGACCTCTCCTACCCTGACCCGGCCACACGACTACCACTCTGCACTCCGGACGTGGCTGCTTGGTTGTTGGTCGGTGGCTACCAACATCCCCACCTGAGCCTCGCGGTCCTGCATTGTTTGTGGGGAGCGCTCGTTACAGCAATACATTGAGAGTTACTTCTCGTTTTCAAGTATGTGCTGGACACAGAGACATAAGTAGACAAATAGATAAGATTCAGAAGGCTTAACACCAGCCTCGTGTGTGTAGGCGATACAAATCTGTGATATCTTTGGTGGTAACTTAATATCGCCAGGCATCAGAGTTTAGTGAACAAGTTGCTAAATAAAATAAAACACAGTTAAGGACAATTTTATTTTTCATTTACCGACCTTAAGTGAATCTACAGCAGGTCTACCTACCCTGCCCCCGTGCATGGAGACCTAGACATCTGTAGTAATATTAAGAAGAACTTTTCTCCTTGCTGTAAAAGTTTGGAGATTTATGAAGTTGATGGTAGCTACATTTCTTCCTGTGTGTTTCCACATGCACAGAGTGCACAGGGAACGCTGTAACCGGCAGCTGAATATTGTGCTTATAAATTACTGCTGGGACACAGCGGTCCCCACCGGCTCGTTCTGTAAATGTGAGTAAATAAAGCATGCTTCTGAGCGCCCCCAGGTTTAGAAAATGTGTAATTGATGGATAGTACTTTATGATAAGTTAAACTTGCTGCTAACTGGTGGTGTGCACCTGGGACCTATAGAAGTGATTGCACTTCCACGCCGGCAGTACAAGAGTTTGATATTACTGTAGTAATGCTTTGCAGAATGGTTGTGTTAACTATTTCTTCCTGGAGAGAAAGGTGGTGACACGAGATCATCCATACACAAAATACATAGGGTGTGCTGTGAAGGCAAACAGGCCAGCCTCATTTGTAATGGTTAGTGTTAAGTCACAGGTTCTCTTTGTCTATCACAGCCCACTTTGGGACATTGGGCCTCATGCAGTAAGCCCCGATAAGGCTTTTTCGGCATTTTATAGCCGTTTTTTGACCTCCAGATTCAGTAAGCCCCGATAAGTGGGAATTATCGGCAACTTTTCTTCCGAAAAAAAAAATTTCGCCACCCGGCTGCCGATAAGCCACTTATCGGGACTTTTTTTTCCCGCTTGAATTCAGTAAGCCCCGATCAGCTTTTCGGTGCTGATCGGCAGGCCAGATTGGAGATTTTATGGCCAATCCAGCCCGCCAACTAAAGTTGGCAACTTGCTGATGGAGAAGCATCGGCAAGGGCGACACTTAGGAAAAATCAGCCCTTTTTCCTGCCTGTGATTGATGCTGGGGGTCTCCGGAGCTGATACCCGCACCGGAGCTCCCTGGCATGCATCCGAGGCAGGAAAAAGGCATTTAAAAGCCACTTCATTACCTTAGCGGCTAACCGCTAAGGCAATGAAGGGGTTAACCCACCGTGCCAGCGTTATTGTGGGTAGCGGGGATGGGTGAGGGGGGTATTTGGCCCTGGGTGTGAGTTTAGGACTTGCGGGGAGATGCGGGGGCACTTAACCCCTTCACGACCGTAGCGGTTAATACCGCTACGGTCCTGAAGGGGTTAAGGCCTCCCGCTACCCACCCGCAAGCCCTAAACAACCACCGTTGGGGCTAATGCCCCCTTCACCCACCCCCACTACCCACAATAATAAAAAAACACACCCCAGCCCCACAATAACGAAATAAATAAATAATTAAATAATTATATATATATATATATATATATATAGTCATTCTGCCCATTACTAATTATATATATATATATATATATATATATATATATATATATATATATAGTCATTCTGCCCATTACTATACTGTATGTTAGGGGGGTATAGGTGTTGTTGGGTATATATATATATATATATATATATATATATATATATATATATATATACCCAACAACACCTATACCCCCCTAACATACAGTATAGTAATGGGCAGAATGACTATTATCCACAAATGGATAATAGTGCAGTTGTCCATTTAAAATACATACACAACAATAAAGACATTAAATACATATAGCACTCACCCATGTCCCACTGCCACGATGAAGGCCATACTCATCTTCATCCTGCCCATGCCCCATCCGCTTCTGCAAAACAAACACAAGAATTACAACATCCAAATTAATGTCCCCTAACCCCTTAATCACCATAGCGGTTATTAGCCGCTACAGTTATTAAGGGGTTAAGCCACCATCACCCACATACCCTCCCCCACAAAGCACCCCAACCACCCTCACCCAATACCCACAGGGGAGTCCTACCAAATACCCTTGGGCCTAATACCCCCTCCCCCAGCACATACAGTACAATAATGTGCCAAATAACTATTATCCACATAGGGATAATACATTATTTGGCCATTATTAAACACATTCAATACCGTTAAAATGTAAAGAAAATTGTACTAACCTCATCAATAAGAAGTCTCCGTCGCCAGCATCATCCTTGGGGTCCGTTGCCAACATTATAAATAGCCACAACATTTGAATATCATTAACATAACACTGAACCCCTTAATCACCTTATCGGGTACTAACCTGAAAGGTAATTATGGGGTGAAGCCATCCTGCAATGCCTACAACAGTTATGCATAACATCCTCAGTGAAATAAATACCCATTGCCTAACCAAATTCCATTTAATCATTCAATCTGTAGGCTCATATGCCTCATAAAACATTGCATTTACAGTGTATATATGTAGCATAACATGTAAACTGCATGTACACGCTGCAAATCAATGTTAACAATACAATAATCCCACTCAAATCGCCATACATCACAAGAAGTATATCATTTAATCCAATAAACTCACCATCAATGAATTACCACACATCACTTACATCCCTAAACAATTAAAATACCATCCATACCAATTACACAATGAACTAAAGCTATCCTAACAGAGAACAACTTCAAAACATAGAAAAAAGTACACCAACAATTACAATATACTAAAGCAAGGCTTTCCATAACCTACTGTACGGCCTAGAAGCCCAAAACTTACATCTGTCTAAAAATAAAATACATTTAGCACACATCAATGCATAGCCACAATGATTAACAATACAGAATAAGAAGCTTTAACAACACTATCATTTCTTACCCTGTATATATATCTGTACACATACATACAGACATACATACAGTGGGAAGAAATGATATGCATTATAAAAAATGAAAACATGAAAAAGCAACAAAAAAAACAGTTACATTAAGTACATTTCTTTATTTAACTTACCATTACTTGCCCCCACCGACTCCCGTTGATCAGCTTACTCACGAACCAATCCACGACACCATCCACGAAACAATCCACGACACGATCCAGGAACAGGAAACCATAAAAGAAAAAAACATAACAAATTAAACATTAAAATAATAAAACATGACTATCAAGGGTTGTACTAGTTTAATTCTTAGTGAATCTGTATTAAAATACCTTGTTCCGGGGTCTTCTTGATGTCCGGTGCCACGCCCTGGTCTTCAATCTTCAGGAGGAGGTCCGTCCTCCTCGGCGTCTGCCTTCAAAATGAGACGACATAGGCTTTTAAAGGCCTATGACGTCACATTTGTCGTCATATGGTTCCCACGGCCCTGATTGGGCCGTGAAAACCATGTGTTTTGGCCGATGTAAAAAAATTTGATGACGTCACTTAAAGGCAATGCCAGCACAGCCAATCAGAATGGCTTTGCTGCAATTGCCTTTAAGAAAACGTCATGAAATGACACATGGCCGGACTCACATGGTACTTGAACCAATCAGAGTAGGGATGGAGTTCCCACGCTCTGATTGGCTGGCTTACCATGTTTAAAAGCCTATGTCGTCTCATTTTGAAGGCAGACGCCGAGGAGGATGGACCTCCTCCTGAAGATTGAAGACCAGGGCGTGGCACCGGACGTCAAGAAGACCCCGGAACAAGGTATTTTAATACAGATTCACTAAGAATTAAACTAGTACAACCCTTGATAGTCATGTTTTATTATTTTAATGTTTAATTTGTTATGTTTTTTTCTTTTATGGTTTCCTGTTCCTGGATCGTGTCGTGGATTGATTCGTGGATGGTGTCGTGGATTGGTTCGTGAGTAAGCTGATCAACGGGAGTCGGTGGGGGCAAGTAATGGTAAGTTAAATAAAGAAATGTACTTAATGTAACTGTTTTTTTTGTTGCTTTTTCATGTTTTCATTTTTTATAATGCATATCATTTCTTCCCACTGTATGTATGTCTGTATGTATGTGTACAGATATATATACATGGTAAGAAATGATAGTGTTGTTAAAGCTTCTTATTCTGTATTGTTAATCATTGTGGCTATGCATTGATGTGTGCTAAATGTATTTTATTTTTAGACAGATGTAAGTTTTGGGCTTCTAGGCCGTACAGTAGGTTATGGAAAGCCTTGCTTTAGTATATTGTAATTGTTGGTGTACTTTTTTCTATGTTTTGAAGTTGTTCTCTGTTAGGATAGCTTTAGTTCATTGTGTAATTGGTATGGATGGTATTTTAATTGTTATGGGATGTAAGTGATGTGTGGTAATTCATTGATGGTGAGTTTATTGGATTAAATTATATACTTCTTGTGATGTATGGCGATTTGAGTGGGATTATTGTATTGTTAACATTGATTTGCAGCGTGTACATGCAGTTTACATGTTATGCTACATGTATACACTGTAAATGCAATGTTTTATGAGGCATGTGAGCCTACAGATTGAATGATTAAATGGAATTTGGTTAGGCAATGGGTATTTATTTCACTGAGGATGTTATGCATAACTGTTGTAGGCATTGCAGGATGGCTTCACCCCTTAATTACCTTTCAGGTTAGTACCCGATAAGGTGATTAAGGGGTTCAGTGTTATGTTAATGATATTCAAATGTTGTGGCTATTTATAATGTTGGCAACGGACCCCAAGGATGATGCTGGCGACGGAGGCTTCTTATTGATGAGGTTAGTACAATTTTCTTTACATTTTAACGGTATTGAATGTGTTTAATAATGGCCAAATAATGTATTATCCCTATGTGGATAATAGTTATTTGGCACATTATTGTACTGTATGTGCTGGGGGAGGGGGTATTAGGCCCAAGGGTATTTGGTAGGACTCCCCTGTGGGTATTGGGTGAGGGTGGTTGGGGGGCTTTGTGGGGGAGGGTATGTGGGTGATGGTGGCTTAACCCCTTAATAACTGTAGCGGTTAATAACCGCTATGGTGATTAAGGGGTTAGGGGACATTAATTTGGATGTTGTAATTCTTGTGTTTGTTTTGCAGAAGCGGATGGGGCATGGGCAGGATGAAGATGAGGATGGCCTTCATCATGGCAGTGGGACATGGGTGAGTGCTATATGTATTTAATGTCTTTATTGTTGTGTATGTATTTTAAATGGACAACTGCACTATTATCCATTTGTGGATAATAGTCATTCTGCCCATTACTATACTGTATGTTGTGTATTGCTGCTATGTTTATTGGGGGCATTTGTCCCCAATAAACATGCTACTATGCGTTAACCCCTTCATTGCCTTAGCGGCTATCCGCTATGGTAATGAAGCAGCATTAATGTATTTTAATAATATTGTGCGGAAGCAGGAGGCCCCCTGAGCTGAAGCGCATTTATTTGTGGCTCAGAGACCCCCTGCCTCTCGAGTTACAGGCCCCGGTTTGGGCCATCGGTTACAGTGTGGACGCCATGTTTATTGCGGGGACGCTATAAACATGGCGGCGACACTGCCACCCGATGACATATACCGGGGCCTGTAACTCGGGAAGCAGGGGGTCCCTGCTCCACAAAGCAATGCGGTTCAGCTCAGGGGACCCCCTGCTCACTGTACAGTATAATTAAAAAGACATTCATGCTGCTTCATTACCGTTGCACATAGCCGCCAAGGTAAGGAACGAGTCTTTATTGATGTGTGTGTGTTTTATTTATACTGTACATGTGCAGAGGGTCTCCGGAGCAGAACCGCGTTGGTTTGAGGTCCGGGGACCCCCTGCCCCCCGAGATACAGGCCCCTTTATGGGGTGCCGGTATCCCTCTGGTTTGTTTACAGGTCGCGGTCACGTGATCGGGACCTTTAAACGCCGAGGGATACCGGCACCTCATAAAGGGGCCTGTATCTCGGGGGGCAGGGGGTCCCCGGACCTCAAACCAACGCGGTTCAGCTCCGAAGACCCCCTGCACATGTACACTATCAGTAAAAGTTGTTTTTAAATACTTTTTTTGTTGCCGATGTTTGCGCTGAGAGAGCGGCTTGTCTCTCTCAGCTGCAAACATCTATTGGCACCAAAGGCTTATCGGGAGCCTTATCGGGAGCCAGGCTGTATCGCCACAGGTCATCGGCAGCTTTGCTTTCGCAGTGCTTCGGCAGGGATCGGAAGGATTCAGCCCTTACTGAATACTGCGAGGGCAAATCGCCAAAAAATGGCCTGTTAGCCACCAATCCGCAACCCTTACCAAAAATGTTGGATCGGGGCTTACTGCATGAGGCCCATTGTCTTATATATGTAAATTTAAATGAAAATGAACACTTCTCCAGCACTGGTACGCGGTTTTACATTAAATTGAGTAGGGGACTTAAGTTAATAATGCTATGGCGCCGTGCTTACTTACCCCTGCTCATCAATATCTATTGAATGTATATGATGAGTAACTTGATTTGTAAATAATTTTGTAATGGTCCATTTTATTTATCCCTGGTAAATAAATCTGCTTCTATATCTGTATGTGCAGTATGTATATTTTATTGATATAGCATCACAAGGATACATTAGATGGGGAACCTCCGCATCAGCGGAATATTAATGGTAAGAGTGGTGGTGCTATTTGGGTAATGGGTAATTGACAAACTGAAGGAGACAAAGAACCCCAATTTGAATCACTCTGACACCCTCCTGGAAGATTAATGGTAACGTTAAAATAATTTTATTTGTGAACATAGATTAAAATGATGACTCCGGATTGGTAACAAATTCTGGATAGAGTGTATGAATATAGTGATAGTTTGATAATATTCATACACTCTATCCAGTATTTGTTACCGATCCGGAGTCACCATTGAGTCACTCCTATTTGGATCCCCAGTGGGACATTTGTTGTTTCTTTTAACGCCCTATATTTTAATCTGTGTTCACAAATACAATTATTTTAACGCTACCATTAATCTTCCAGGAGGGTGGCAGAGTGCCACAAATTGGGTTTCTTTGTCTCCTTCAGTTTGTCAATTATAGCATCACAAGATAAGAAAAGGAATCCTTGCCCCAGAGAGCCTACTGTCTAAATGGGATGTTACAGAGACATCAGGAGAAGGATGGATTGCAGTGTTTGACTACAACGGTTAGTAAGGGTATGGGGACCAGTGGATAGGAGCCCAGGCCACTGAAAGGGTTCATTTAGAATGAGTCTTTTAATTTGATTTAAAGGTGGTTAAAGAAGGAGCTTGTTGTATTCTAAGCGTAGGAGAGTTCAGCAGGAAGAGGCAGTGAGGCAAAATAGTTTTAGGCAAAAGAGAGAGCATTAGAAGAGAGAGCAGTAAAAGTAAGAGAGCAGTAAAGGTAAAACAGGTGGAAAGGGGACAGTTAGGACAGTAGATGAGCATATGGGTACTGTATCCATGTGTGTGTATAGTAAACTGACCATTGTACCACTATACATCATCCTGTGTATCAATATATTTTGATGGAAGAAAGAGTAAAAGAATAATGCACTGGCAGAAAAAAATCAGGAAAACCTCGGGATAATTAACTGAAGTTTTCCATAATCCGTCCATTGGTAAAGGTGGTGGCAACATATAATGAAGGGTCTATTGCAAAAATAAGATCTACAGTATACAGTATGCTACAGTATGGAGTGTGGGAAACAGACACACTCCCAAAGGTAGATAAAAAGCAGGCAATTCATGAATAATATCACTGCCAACCAGGTACATCTGCGTTCGTAGTCCACGATTCCAATCTCACACCGTGAGAGGGAAAGCAATCCGCTGGAGGGCTGGAACGCTCTGATGAAAAGGTCAGCAAAACTCCGTAGAGAGCCTCAGTGAGGCCTCCGATATTCTATGGCCTCAATACTGCTCCGTGCGCGATCCGGCCTGATCACGCATCTGCGTGCTGACGTCACGTCGCGTCGTTTCATTGCACATGGGTGACATTCTCAAAGGGGAGCATCTAAAGTTCTCCAGGCTGTGTATTTATGCCCTGAACGTAGCCTAGCAACCTATTACTAGTGATGTTATTGGCTTAGCAATTCCCATACTCAAACAGACCTGCAAGATGCTCAATTTAAGGCTTAAAAGCGCACAAAGTGGCCGAAAAACATATCCAATAAAAATCAACAAAACATACGGATATATGGAGATAGACTATTAAAAAAGGTAAATATGGTAATAACCAAAAAACATGTGTAACGGAGTTCCCCTGGCCCAATCTTATATTGACTCCCTCCTGTGGAAACTGACCCATATTACATAAAGTGTAGTGTGGAGCACCTGCTGGCTTACCGGACTCCTGAGTCTCCCGCGATGTTATGGGGGATATCATCAGGACTGGCTCTCCAGGTATGGCTGAGTCATACTCACTTTTGGTACAGCGCCTCCATCTCTTCCAGACCCCCAGCGAAGTAGGGAGGAGTCTGTGAAAGAGAACCTCTGTGTGCACCTTCTTCCCGAATGACTCCACAATCAGGACAGAAGCATTCTTTATCTTTGGCATCCTTTATTAGAACCAACACTGGCCGACTGCCCATCATAGCAGCCGGTCTCTAACCGCACATAGTAGGTTGCCAACCCAAAGGAAGTCCCTGGACACCACTCCTAGTCAGGGCCCTAGAAGCTGTCCTTACTCTTCCCTTACTCCCTGATGGAATAAGGGGAATAGTCGTCCACACCTCTCCCCTAAGGGAGGGCCACAAAACCTGCCAGAGCCCTGGCAGTTTGCTGGGTTCGACTAGTCTCACTCCTGAGGGGTGAGACACTCCTAAATACAGGAAATGCTGTGCACTAAATAGCTCCAATAGGCACCACCCCTGTGTCACTGTAATTGGACACAGAACCTGATGACACTACCTTCACTGAATACTACACAGCACAGGAGTGTGAGGGAAAAACCCATGATTACTCCTTGCAAACCTGCCCTTACCAGGGATTATTGCACAGGAGGAGAAAGACATATAACCCCAAAACTACACAGGGTTACACTCTCTCCCTGGTGGATCCAATGGCCCCCACTTGGTCCTAAATTTGCGGGGTCTTCCTTTAGATAAGCAACCTGCAAATACAAAAATACAAAATCAATTAGCAGGCAACAACATAAGTGCATACAGTACACTGATCCCTTCCCAACTACTCCCTATGGAGAATCCAGCCTAATAATAATGCCTGGGATCAGGTTTCTTTATCTCACGCCCGTTATGGTCTACTATTGTAACCGAGTAAGACTTAGGCGGCCCGTTTTCCGGTCAGTACACCAGCTTATTCTCAAAGGTGTTCCGGCCTATGCTCCAGAAGCGCATTAAAAAACACACCCTCTCTTCTGTTCGATACGCAGAATGGCTGGATTTTGACTTCAGATATTTCTCCACGGCTTCCCTCAGCCAGGTATCTCTACAATTTCCTGCATAATCGGTTCAGGAACATAGGGATATTCGAACCCATGGGACTGTTTATATCGAGCCACTATACTGTAGCTCTCTCTGTCCTGCTTATCCTGACTAACTTTTTGTTCCCTGCCTTCCCTGGCAGTACCCAGGACAAGGGTTCCTTGGGCGCTATAATATCATAAAGGATAGAAGACCCCTTAGCCATGACTATTCCCTTCTGAATTTCGTCCCACCTTCTTATTAACTCCTCTTTGGTTTCCTCACTTGAGTATACCCCTACATCCCACCAATGGTCAACCACATCTCCCCGCATTAAAATGAACCGTGTGCGGTCCAAGAAGGCCGAATACCCTCCATATAAGGGAGCCCACCACTTGGTGCTATGCTCCTGTAACTGATCTTTCACAACCAGAGCAGTCTTGCACCCTTCCATATCCCCACCGGACGAGACCCCAGACGTAGCACTAGAATGGGTAGACGCCCCGTAGCGCTTTGACCTCCCTTGTACTATGCGAGTATACACCGTAGGATTCATTTTAGGGGGGTTTACATAGGGCACCACTTCCCTCCCTGATCCGAGATAATACAGTCCCCCCAGTCCATAGTTGACACAGGCCGTTCCTCTCAAGTATCCTGTGACTCCACAGATCCACCCTGGCTTGAACGTGACCCCACGGGAGATGTGACAGGGGCAGGGGTAGGGGCATGGGCCTTGCCACTGGACAATGGGGGTAGGGAAGTGTCCTTGGGCAAGTCCAGGAGTCGGGCGATGCCACGACCTGTAGTGACTCTGGGTGTTACAGACTCACCCATCCTCTTCTTCCCGCGGCCTAGCACAGTCTGCATATATCTGTCCATCTGTGCCCGGGTCAGACTGGTGCTGATCCTCTTGATAGACGAACGCTTCTGGTCTGCTCCGCTGGGTGAACCGGACATGACGTCATCCTCTCGCGAGGTGGCACCATCTTGAGCCAGGATCCCGCACCGGAACTTCCTGCTCCTCTGCTTCCGCCGGTAGCATTCCAGCGACATTCCGCTTCTCTGCTTGGGCCTTGGTTGGGGCCTCTTCTACGGCCGCCTCCATCGGAGCCTGTGGGGAGTAAGGAGGTTCCCCACCACTCCGTTGGCTTGCGATGGGGTCCTCTTCCTCCGGTCTCACCTCCGGATATCCCTCCGACACAGTGCTTGCTGCCGTGGGATGTCGATGTGCAGCGGGCCCAACTCACAGGTAAGCAGACCTTCTTCCTTTACCGCACCGCTGGAGTGGTCCGCCGATGCACCACTTCCATTTTTGTCGTCCGGCGAAGACGAGGATGATGATGGTAAGGGTACCTCCTTAGGGGACCGACAGCGAGGTTCCAGGTTCTCGCTGGGGTTGCAGGTCACAACGCCATCCACTTTAGGTGCAATCATCAGAAGCGACCCCCATTCTCCGGGATCAGCCATATTCTCCTCCTTAATCTTTGGCGGGTCTACGGCCGTCAGCATGGCTGTAGTCTCTTCCGCCCCAGCATGGCTCGGTACAAACGGCTCCATGGCCCACAAGTAGTGAATCCCGCACTGTGGACATCTCGCCGTCGTACTGGCTTCGCCTCCCGGTAGCCTACACTGCATACATAGGCACCGGAGGACCTCTTTTCTGCCCATGGTCACGACCAGGAAGCCTCCTGGGAATTGGTAAGGTTGGATGGTAAGGTCTGCCATGATAGTCTCGATAGTTGCGCTGAGCAGTAGGGGCCCTCGACAATGCAGTCTCTCTCGCTCCATTACGGCGGGAGCCGCCATCTTGGATCAGACTGCAGCCCATACTCACTACAGGTTTGACTTGCGTCGTTATCACCGTATGGAGCTCAGGCTCTTTTTCGCAATGTCACTCATAACCACAATGTCCTCACTGGCTGCTCCCTCTGGTGAACCCCGTGGGTCCAGGCAGGACATGAAGGGCACAGCTACGGCTTTCACTCCATCCCATAGCCGACTTGCAAAAGTCAACTCTGCACACGGTATCTCCGCTGTCCACACAGCACGTGTGCTTCTCAGTTCTGGTGCGAAAGGCCATTTTGGGATCTCCGCACCGCGTGGAGCCACATTAAACACCGCCATTTTCACTTATTTTCTGACTTCACGCATGGTGCTCCTCTGCTGGGCAGCCGCCATTTTGGTGTAATAAAGTATGCCTGTGTGCACATCTAAATGTATCTCAGTGTATATGCCTCTGCCATTTTGGTGTTATTACATGTACCTCAGGCTAAGCAAAACCATCTATCATGCTGCCTACAGCAATGATGCAGCCCCATGCAAGTGCTCTGTGGAGTCCTGCAATACTTAAAGGCGTCACCTACTGTTGGCTACACATAGTGCTGACCCTACCAGAAGTTCCTGACCATGTTAACAGGCTACCCCATTAGGCATCAAACAACTATCTGCCTCAAGGTGACTAGAACAGCTATAGCCCAGTCTCCAGATCTATCTCACACTCTTAAGGGGCATCTAGGGTGTACTTTGCGAGTTTGCAGGCTCCTGACTACCCCTAGGCTCCCTTCCACTCCGCAGCACTTGCCCTGGAAGCTTACATGTCTCTTTCAGTTTTGCCTAGCTGAAAGCCTGTCCTGATGATCTCAGCAGCGCCTCCAAATGTAACAAAGTTCCCCTGACCCAATCTCATATTGACCCCCTCCTGTGGAAACTGACCCATATTACATAAGGTGTAGTGTGGTGCACCTGCTGGCTTACAGGACTCCTGAGTCTCCCGCAATGATATGGGGGATATCATTAGGACTGGCTCTCCAGGTATGGCTGAGTCATACTCACTTTTGGTACAGTGCCTCCATCTCTTCCAGACCCCCAGCGTAGTAGGGAGGAGTCTCTGAAAGAGAACCTCTGTGTGCACCTTCTTCCCGAATGACTCCACAATCAGGACAGAAGCGATCTTTATCTTTGGCATCCTTTATTACAGCCAACACTGGCCGACTACCCATCATAGCAGCCAGTCTCTAGCCGCACATAGTAGGTTGCCAACCCAAAGGAAGTCCCTGGACACCACTCCTAGTCTGGGCCCTACAAGCTGTCCTTGCTCTTCCCTTACTCCCTGGTGGAGTAACACCTCTCCCCTAAGGGAGGGCCACAAAACCTGCCAGAGCCCTGACACTTTGCTGAGTTCGACTAGTCTCACTCATGAGGGGTGAGACACTCCTAAATACAGGAAATGCAGTGCACTAAATAGCTCCAATAGGCACCACCCCTGTGTCACTGTAATTGGACACAGAGCCTGATGACACTACCTTCACTGAATACTACACAGCACAGGAGTGTGAGGGAAACCCCCATGATTACTCCTGGCACCCTGCCCTTACCAGGGATTATTGCACAGGAGGAGAAAGACATATAACCCCAAAACTACACAGTGTTACACATGTTAATAAACCAACTGGTAAAATAAATGAAATAATACATGGGACACAATTTACTTATATTTGGACCTATGGATATAGAAACTTGTACAAAAAATAAAAATGGTTATAACACAAACATCATATCCATAAACATAGAAAAACATCAAATGAACCAATTTCACTGTGAAACCCTGAGTGAGACTAACCGCTCTAGGCCCCTTTACCGGAATACACATCAGAATACCTGTTGGACTTTATCAAGGGACTGCTTTCTATATATTTTATATTATACACATTTTCACTATTTTTGTATTAATGACCTGTTTTATTGTATGTTATCATATTAATCACTTATAGATTATTTTTCTATTATAGTTATTGTTTCTAATATTATTCACATAAATTTGGTGCTACTATATATTCTTTTATGTATACATATAAACGTGTGCATGTACTGTACGTACGTGTATGTGTGTGTGTGTGTATATATATATATATATATATATAAAAAGAAAAAAAGAGGAGAGAGCGCACGCCCATAGCGTATAAAAGTTTTAATGAAGGGGGGAGGGGGAGAGAGGGGGGTAAAAAACACACTTACAAAAAATGCATTAAAATCAAGCATATGTGATATACATAATCACCACCATCCGGTTAGCTGAGACTCTTGGGGCACTCCTAAGCTCCGTTGGTAAGGGGCAACGTCACTGCAGGTTCCAGGGCTGGTAGCACCATCCGGTCAAACTGCAGGCTTCAGGGGCCGTCCCAGGCTCCGTTGGTAGTGGAGCACCGTCCCAGCAGATTCACAAAGCAGGTAAGCTATGAAAATGTCCAAGAAAGAGGTCCCGTGTAATGCTGCCTCTAACACTCGTGCCTGGATCAATACGCTCCAGCGCTTGGTGTGGACTCCAATGTCTCTGCGTCTGACGTCACGACGCTCCCTGACGCGTTTCGTCAGTCACGGCTAACTTTCTCAAAGGGATGTCATAAGAAGGGGAGGTCCGGTATTATATATACAACCTCAGAGTGGTAATTAAAGAAAATCTCCTCCCCTACTCAGCTGCATTCGTTTTTCGTGCTGCTACACACATATATATGCACACTTATACTTACATAAAATACAGGTAATTAACCCTAAAAGGATCGGAGGAGAAAACAAAATTTAACTCTAAATACCAGTCTACATCGTATTGCATTTTGGATAGATGACACATAGTATACACAACATATACTTACAAGCTCATTAATAAGAGAAATCATTATATAAAAAAATCCATAAATGTATATTAGATTTATATTACACATAGACTGGCATAACATAGTTCATCAAGGCCAAATTCATAAAGACAAAAGTCCTAAAGGGATAAAACCAGAGGGAAACATTCAGCCTACATGTAAATCACAACCTCTCAAATGAATATATATTAATGTGTGTATGGATTCTATTATGATATTCCATAAGGTGCATCAGTAAATAATACTTAACTTCACCTAATATATAGAGAGGGATGACCTACATATAGGCTAATACTACATATGGTTACTGTAAAACAAAGGATCACAAGATATCATATACCATAAAATAGAAAGTGCAATAATGTATATATTCCCAATCACACATAATCAAGTGCAAATTTTTGCCTCTAATGAGTGTGTGAATGGCTTGAATATTGACAATAAGTCATATGATCCCGATAGGAAAATACTAATCATTTTAAAAACCATCAGTCTGGAGTCTGTATGCCACAAACAAGGCCAGGTCCCGGGGAACTCTTATGTGAGTGCTTGTTAGAATTATTTATATATTTTTAATTTTTTAATTTTTAATTTTTTTAAATTTTTTAGTTTTTAAAGTAATAGGGACAGAAGTGTATAAGTATCGTTCCCCAATATTTACTATCCAGGCCCTAAATGGCCATAATAAGGTGAGTGCCTATTTAAATGAATATTTAATATAATATAGGTGCTATACGATAATTAAAAAAGTGTATGTGAAAATTAATATTAAAAAATATTACCTAGTATCATCCATTCAACCCTATAATGATCCTATTTTTAATTGGACCACCTAAATGTGCAAATAAAAATTATTTCATAAATATATCCATTGTCCAGACGGGTGGAGGTGTGGGATAAGGCAGGGGGGGGGGGGAGGGGAATAAGTGTATGTGGAAAAGTGTATTGTGAAAATTAATATTAAAAAATATTACCTAGTATCATCCATTCAACCCTATAATGATCCTATTTTTAATTGGACCACCTAAATGTGCAAATAAAAATTATTTCATAAATATATCCATTGTCCAGACGGGTGGAGGTGTGGGATAAGGGAGGGGAAGGGGGGGTGGGGCGAGGAAGGGGGGTGAATCTCAGGAGGAGATGCAGACAAAGGATGGAATGAGAAGCAGAGGAAGAGAACAGGATGGAATGAGGAATATATAATTAATTCTAACAAGCACTCACATAAGAGTTCCCCGGGACCTGGCCTTGTTTGTGGCATACAGACTCCAGACTGATGGTTTTTAAAATGATTAGTATTTTCCTATCGGGATCATATGACTTATTGTCAATATTCAAGCCATTCACACACTCATTAGAGGCAAAAATTTGCACTTGATTATGTGTGATTGGGAATATATACATTATTGCACTTTCTATTTTATGGTATATGATATCTTGTGATCCTTTGTTTTACAGTAACCATATGTAGTATTAGCCTATATGTAGGTCATCCCTCTCTATATATTAGGTGAAGTTAAGTATTATTTACTGATGCACCTTATGGAATATCATAATAGAATCCATACACACATTAATATATATTCATTTGAGAGGTTGTGATTTACATGTAGGCTGAATGTTTCCCTCTGGTTTTATCCCTTTAGGACTTTTGTCTTTATGAATTTGGCCTTGATGAACTATGTTATGCCAGTCTATGTGTAATATAAATCTAATATACATTTATGGATTTTTTTATATAATGATTTCTCTTATTAATGAGCTTGTATGTATATGTTGTGTATACTATGTGTCATCTATCCAAAATGCAATACGATGTAGACTGGTATTTAGAGTTAAATTTTGTTTTCTCCTCCGATCCTTTTAGGGTTAATTACCTGTATTTTATGTAAGTATAAGTGTGCATATATATGTGTGTAGCAGCACGAAAAACGAATGCAGCTGAGTAGGGGAGGAGATTTTCTTTAATTACCACTCTGAGGTTGTATATATAATACCGGACCTCCCCTTCTTATGACATCCCTTTGAGAAAGTTAGCCGTGACTGACGAAACGCGTCAGGGAGCGTCGTGATGTCAGACGCAGAGACATTGGAGTCCACACCAAGCGCTGGAGCCTATTGATCCAGGCACGAGTGTTAGAGGCAGCATTACACGGGACCTCTTTCTTGGACATTTTCATAGCTTACCTGCTTTGTGAATCTGCTGGGACGGTGCTCCACTACCAACGGAGCCTGGGACGGCCCCTGAAGCCTGCAGTTTGACCGGATGGTGCTACCAGCCCTGGAACCTGCAGTGACGTTGCCCCTTACCAACGGAGCTTAGGAGTGCCCCAAGAGTCTCAGCTAACCGGATGGTGGTGATTATGTATATCACATATGCTTGATTTTAATGCATTTTTTGTAAGTGCGTTTTTTACCCCCCTCTCTCCCCCTCCCCCCTTCATTAAAACTTTTATACGCTATGGGCGTGCACTCTCTCCTCTTTTTTTCTTTTTAGATACCTTGTGGACATGGTTGGTCCATACTGAGAGCTGCCGGAGACCCTGCATACCAGCACCTATACTTTTCATTGGACTATTCGAGGACTGGTTTATCCTTTTTTGCTTTTTATATTATAATATTTTATTGTTCATGTTTTTGTGGGCCTGATATTATTATAGGTCCACATCATTATTATATGTGTATATATGTATTGCTTATGTAATTAAGACATTTACATCATATCGTTATAGCACATATATTTTATCGTATATGTTCCTTAGAGGCGCAGCTTATCTCCCTGTTGTTTGTTATATATATATATATATATATATATATATATATATATATATATATATACAGTTGGGTCCAGAAATAATTGGACACTGATACAAGTTTTGTTATTATTTCGGCTGTGTACCAAAATAATTTCAAGTTACAGTTAAATAATGAATATGGGCTTAAAGTGCAGACTATCAGCTTTAATTTGAGGGTATTCACATCCAAATTGGAGGAAGGGTTTAGGAATTCTCTTTAATATGTAGCCCCCTCTTTTTCAAGGGACCAAAAGTAATTGGACAATTGACTCAAAAGCTGTTTCGTGGACAGGTGTGGGCTATTCCTTCATTATATCATCTTCAATTAAGCAGGTAAAAGGTCTGATGTTGATTCCAGGTGTGGCATTCGCATTTGGAAGCTGTTGCTGTGAACCCACAACATGTGGTCAAAGGAGCTCTCAATGCAAGTGAAACAGGGCATCCTTAGGCTGCAAAAAAAAAAATCCATCAGTGAGCTAGCAGGAACATTAGGAGTGGCCAAATCAACAGTTTGGTACATTCTGAGAAAAAAGAATGTACTGGTGAGGTCTGCAACACAAAAAGGCCTGGACGTCCACGGAAGACAACAGTGGTGGATGATCGTATGGTAAAGAAAAACCCCTTCACAACATCCAGCCAAGTGAAGAACACTCTCCAGGAGGTAGGCATATCATTATCCAAGTCTACCATAAAGAGAAGACTTCACGAGAGCAAATACAGAGGGTTCACCACAAGGTGCAAACCATTCATAAGCCTCAAGAATAGAAAGGCCAGATTAGACTTTGCCAAACAATATCTAAAAAAGCCAACCCAGTTCTGAAATAGCATTCTTTGGACAGATGAAACTAAGATCTACCTGTACCAGAATGATGGGAAAAGTATTGAGAAGGCTTGGAACGGCTCATGATCCGAAGCATACCACATCATCTGTAAAACACGGTGGAGGCAGTGTGATGGCATGGGCATGCATGGTTTACAATGGCACTTGGTCACTAGTGTTTATTGATGATGTGACAGAAGACAGGAGCAGCCGGATGAATTCGGAAGTGTACAGGGATATATTGTCTGCTCAGATTCAGCCAAATTCAGCAAAGGTGATTGGACGGCGCATCACTTTACAGATAGACAATGACCCAAAACATATTGTGAATGCAGCCCAGGAGTTTTTTAGGCAAAGAAGTGGAATATTCTGCAATGGAAGAGTCAATCACCTGATCTCAACCCGATCGAGCATGCATTTCACTTGCTGAAGACAAAACTTAAGGCAGAAAGACCCACGTACAAACAACAACTAAAGACAGCTGCAGTAAAGGCCTGGCAAAGCATCACAAAGGAGGAAACCCAGCGTTTGGTGATGTCCATGCGTTCCAGACTTCAAGCAGTCATTGCCTGCAAAGGATTCTCGATAAAGTATTAAAAATTAACATTTTATTTATGATTGTGTTAATGATTGTGTTAAAAAATGCCCTACGTGTTTCGTACGTCTAAACACACTTCCTCAGGGGATATATGTCCCCTGAGGAAGTGTGTTTAGACGCACGAAACGCGTAGGGCATTTTTTTATCTATATATAGGACATTTGGTGGCTTATATTTACAAGCAGTACAAGTGCTGAGTGCATTCTTCCAACGACTGTGGGGTAAGGAGGTGCAGATCGCTGTTTCCTGTATCTTCCACTGGAGATTGCCAGGTTCTGACGTCACATCCGGCAACGTCATTTCCGGTCCGCCATGAGGACGGCGTCACTTCCGGTTTTTGCCAGTAGAGAGACGCAGAAGGAATACAAGGCGTCTGAGGCACCCAGCGGATCCCCCACACGCGGTCACCAGCCCCCATTGGTACTATGCGAATTACCAGCAGCCGTCCTGTTAGTGTTATCTAGGTTTTAACCCACCGAAGCGGTCTGTCAGCCATTTGTCCTTTTTATCATCTAGTTTAATAAATAACTTTTATCATTAGCTTTGCTTAAGTGTTGTTTGTCTAGTTGTGTCTGTTTGTTTTGTCTGTTTATGCCAGCCAGTTGCAATTATGTCTGTATAAATTGTTTAACTGTGTTGCACTAAATATTTCTTTTTTCATTGCATGTTCTACTTCCACTGCATCAAGTCATATCTGAATACCCCAAGATACAGCGACTGTTGATTTCCTTGGAACTGGAACTATTTCTACTGGATATCCAGGATTCCATTATTTTTGGACTCATTAGGCGCCGGTATCTGTTTTGTTTATGTACATTAATACAGAAACAAGTCAGATTGTGGTATAAATTCTATCCACCTACTGTACAGTAATAATACAGTAATATTAAGGACGACAGGGTCGGGGGTTAAAATCAAACTTAATTCAGGCTCTCATCAATATGTACAGTAGGGAGGAATACAGAACTGTAGAAGAAAGGGACAAATATTCAAATAGGTGATATTTGTTACTCAACGTTTTGGCTCCCAGTGGAGCTTTTCTCAACACACACACACACACACACACAGACACACACACAGACACACAGACACAGACACACACACACACACACACACACACAGACACACACACAGACACACACACACACACACACACACACACACACACACACACACACACACACACACTGCAACCCCACCCCCTCAATATACACCACACACACACACTGCAACCACACCCCCTCTATATACACAAACACACTCTGTAGTCCCCCCTACACACTGTGCAGCCCCCCTCCTCTACACACCTCCTCTACACTGCAGCCCTGCTCCACCCCTACACTCACAAAACACACACAGCAGCCACGCCTCTAAACCCACAAACACACACACAAACACACACACACACACACACGCAGACACACACACACACACAGTATAAGAAGGAAAAACAAGCACTTCATAATCTCTTTTTATGAAGTCTATTGCTCAACATTTTGCCTCCCTTTTCAATTGAGGCACTATAGCATCCCTTTTTGTTACTCCTTAATACTTTGCTGTTAGTGCCGTTATTATCTCTATATGTATATGTAACACCCCTGCCCCCCTTCCCTAAGGAAGATCTTTAGGTTACTATGATGTTATGGTGCTGTGGTGCTCACCTGCTGGTTCTGAGGACTGAGTCTCTGCGATGGTGTGGGGAGTAGGAAAACAGGACAGGTTTTCAGGATGATGCAGTGCCTCCATCCTACAGGGCTCTGCCAGGGGCAGGGATTCTTCCCCACAGGAACACTTACAGTAACTGCAGTCCCAGACCAGGAACAGTATAACATCTTTTATTGGTGGACCAGCTCATACAATCCTTCTCATGCAAGAGAGGTGCATTTCTCAAAGTTCTTCAAAGAGCAAACCCCTCGCAGCTTGCATCTCTTCAAAGGTCAGAGCTCTGCTCGCAGGACCATTTCCCTGGACTAGGCCCCCTTTTTATTTAACACTATCCACGCTCACAGTGTGTTATAAGCGGATCCGCGTTGTAGCGGATCACGCTATAACGGGGTACACACACACGTTACGCCCTTTCCCCAGTTTGCGCACGCCTGTGATAGGTGAATGTGGGACAAAAATATATGTATGTGCAATGCATGATAATACACACTAATAATACAAAAATAATGATAGCACAAAGTGCAACACTGATACAGTATATAAATATATAGACAATAAATTCAAACCAGCCCCAATAAGATTGTAATCCAGTGGGGAAAATGTATTAGATGAAGTCCAGACATAGTGATATATGGTGAAGGAGCTTCTTAAAGCGATGAACCACATCAGATGGAAATCTGGGAAACCGAGAAGACAAGAAGCGCAAGGTCCATAGCAGGGACTCCCGCTGTGTTAATCCTTACGGGCAATTAATCTACTGAGTTCTGGCCCTTGGGAAGCTGCGATCTGGCTGTGGTCAGGTTGCATTTCAGCTGCAGTCTTCTTGGGGCAAACTGCTAAATATATACAGATGCAGTCACATCTATTTAATACTATACATTACAGTATATGTCCGATTTCCAGTCCTTACCTGCCGAAGGGAAGAGAAAGACAATTCAAGATCTAAATAACTGATATGTTTGTGAATCAAATAAGTGTATATGCAATGCTGTAGACACGATCCAATGGTCCTAGCCTCAGGAAAGGCCGTTTAAACAGGCTCCGTGGTAACATTGGTATCTTGAGAAAAAATACACAAAATCCAGTGGAAAATGTAAATATCTCTGCATTCCTCCACTAATCGTTCCCCCGGCAGGTCCCTTTAAATCATGCTTTCCTATCCCTAACAATAACTTTACGTAATGACTCCTTAAAGACTCCTTTTTATGTCGTTCATATCCTAGCACTAATCTTTGTTACTTTCAAAATCTCACATTCCTTTAGAAATAAATCCTGTTCTGAGTAATTTAACTTCAGACATAAAATAAAACCCATGGGGGGATATGAGTTATTCATTTAAAACAGGTGCCGGGGGCTCGTCTTAAAAAAAAAAAAGTTTGGGTCTGGATATGACCATAAATTAAACAATGTATGTTGTAGAGAAAAGGAATGTGCTGCTAAAGTACTTTTTAACCTAAACAAAGTCTTACTTTGCCGGATCTGGAATAAGTTTTTTTGTCAAAGTGAAACACTTTTGGACGATGTGCTAAGTAAGGCACATCGGTGGCAAAGTTGTAACTTTGTAGTAAATCTTACTTCTCTTCGTGTCAATGTATCAAGGTGTTTGCTCCAGATTTTGCGTGAAGTGCGTCAAGATAGAGTTAATTTTCGTAGGAGTTCAAAGGAGGAGTTAGGGAAGGGGTTAGTAGGAGGAGTTAGGGAAGGGGTTAGTAGGAGGAGTTAAACAAGGGGTTTATAGGAGGAGTTAGGGAAGGGGTTAGTAGTAAGAGATAGGGAAAGGGTAAGTAGAACGCGTTAGGGAGGGGTTAGTAGGAGGAGTTATGGAAGGGGTTGGTAGTAGGATATAGGGAAAGGGTTAGTAGGAGGGGTTAGGGAAGGGGTTAGTAGGAGGAGTTATGGAAGGGGTTAGTAGTAGAAGATAGAGAAAGGGTTAGTAGGAGGGGTTAGGGAAGGGGTTAGTAGGAGGAGTTAGGGAAGGGGTTAGTAGGAGGAGTTGAGGAAAGGGGATAGTAGGAGGAGTTAGGTAAGGGGTTAGTAGGAGTTGGGGAAAGGCGTTAGTAGGAGGTTAGGTAAGGGGTTAGTAGGAGGAGTTAGGCAAGGGGTTAGTAGGAGGGGTTAGGTAAGGGGTTAGTAGGAGGAGTTAGGGAAGGGGTTAGTAGGAGTTGGGGAAAGGTGTTAGTAGGAGGTTAGGTAAGGGGTTAGTAGGAGGAGTTAGGTATGGGGTTAGTAGGAGGAGTTAGGTAAGGATTAGTAGGAGGAGTTAGGGAAGGGGTTAGTAGGAGGTTAGGTAAGGGGTTAGTAGGAGGAGTTAGGTAAGGGGTTAGTAGGAGGAGTTAGGTAAGGGGTTAGTAGGAGGAGTTAGGGAAGGAGTTAGTAGGAGGTTAGGTAAGGGGTTAGTAGGAGGAGTTAGGTAAGGGGTTAGTAGGAGGAGTTAGGTATGGGGTTAGTAGGAGGAGTTAGGTAAGGGGTTAGTAGGAGGAGTTAGGTAAGGGGTTAGTAGGAGGAGTTAGGTAAAAGGGTTAGTAGGAGGAGATAGGTATGGGGTTAGTAGGAGGAGTTAGGTAAGGGGTTAGTAGGAGGAGTTAGGTAAGGGGTTAGTAGGAGGAGTTAAACAAGGGGTTTATAGGAGGAGTTAGGGAAGGGGTTAGTAGTAAGAGATAGGGAAAGGGTAAGTAGAACGCGTTAGGGAGGGGTTAGTAGGAGGAGTTATGGAAGGGGTTGGTAGTAGGATATAGGGAAAGGGTTAGTAGGAGGGGTTAGGGAAGGGGTTAGTAGGAGGAGTTATGGAAGGGGTTAGTAGTAGAAGATAGAGAAAGGGTTAGTAGGAGGGGTTAGGGAAGGGGTTAGTAGGAGGAGTTAGGGAAGGGGTTAGTAGGAGGAGTTGAGGAAAGGGGATAGTAGGAGGAGTTAGGTAAGGGGTTAGTAGGAGTTGGGGAAAGGCGTTAGTAGGAGGTTAGGTAAGGGGTTAGTAGGAGGAGTTAGGCAAGGGGTTAGTAGGAGGGGTTAGGTAAGGGGTTAGTAGGAGGAGTTAGGGAAGGGGTTAGTAGGAGTTGGGGAAAGGTGTTAGTAGGAGGTTAGGTAAGGGGTTAGTAGGAGGAGTTAGGTATGGGGTTAGTAGGAGGAGTTAGGTAAGGATTAGTAGGAGGAGTTAGGGAAGGGGTTAGTAGGAGGTTAGGTAAGGGGTTAGTAGGAGGAGTTAGGTAAGGGGTTAGTAGGAGGAGTTAGGTAAGGGGTTAGTAGGAGGAGTTAGGGAAGGAGTTAGTAGGAGGTTAGGTAAGGGGTTAGTAGGAGGAGTTAGGTAAGGGGTTAGTAGGAGGAGTTAGGTATGGGGTTAGTAGGAGGAGTTAGGTAAGGGGTTAGTAGGAGGAGTTAGGTAAGGGGTTAGTAGGAGGAGTTAGGTAAAAGGGTTAGTAGGAGGAGATAGGTATGGGGTTAGTAGGAGGAGTTAGGTAAGGGGTTAGTAGGAGGAGTTAGGTAAGGGGTTAGTAGGAGGAGTTAGGTAAAAGGGTTAGTAGGAGGAGTTAGGTAAGGGGTTAGTAGGAGGAGTTAGGTAAGGAGTTAGTAGGAGGAGTTAGGTAAAAGGGTTAGTATGCAGATTAAAAAAAAAAAAAAAAAAGAGGACGTCCCAGACATCTTTCCCGGTACCCAAGACTAGAGCGTCCACTAGGCCACATCCGCCAACCTCTCTCTCTCCCACACCCCCACCTCTCTATCTCCCACACCCCTATCTCTCTCTCCCCACCTCTCTCTCACCCCCCTCCCTCAACTCTCTCTCACACCCCCACCTCTCTCTCACACCTCCACCTCTCTCCCACCCCCGCACCTCTCAATCTCCCACACCCCACCTCTCTCTCTCCCAAACGCCCATCTCTCTCCCTCACCCCAGCTCTCTATCTGCCACACCCCAACCTCTTTCTCCCACACCCCATCTCTCTATCCCCCACACCCTCGCCTCTCTATTACCCATACCACCATCTCTCTCTCCCACATCCCCTACTCTCTATCTCCCACACCCCACCTATATATCTCACCCCCCCTCCACTTTTCTATCTCCCACACCTCTCCCTCTCCCGCACCCATCTCTCTCTCTCCCACATTCCCACCTATATATCTCCCACACCCCCACCTCTCTATCTCCCACACCCTAATCTCTCTCCCACACTCCCATCTCTCTCTCCCACACCCACATCTCTCTCCCACACACCATCTCTCTCCCACACACTCACCTCTCTCCCACACCCATACCTTCCTCTCCCACAACCCCATCTCTCCTACACCCCTACCTCTCTCTCCCCACCCCCACCTCTCTCCCTATTCCCACCTCTCTCTCTCACCACCACCCCACCCCTCTCTCTCCCACCCCACCTCTCTCTCTCCCACCCCCACCCCACCTCTCTCTCTCCCACCACACCACCGCACCCAATCTCTCTCTCTCCCACCCCCACACCCCACCTCTCTCTCCCCACCCCCACAACCCCGGAACAGTTTCCGACCAGAAACCCCCTTTTTCGCAGTTTAATAAACAGGCCCCTCTCACTATAAACGAGAAGCTGGCATAACATGTTTCCACCTAACATTTTCTATTCCTGGTCTTTTAACCCCTTTGCTGTCCTGGATAAGAACGCTCCGCAGGGAAATGTTCGGCTTGTTTTTCCATTCTCTCAGCACACAGCTGCTGAGTTTTGCGATTCTATGCGAAGATATTTAGCAGTGAGATAAATCCCGCGGAGAGCCAGATGGAGGATAAATGGAAATAGGAGACCGGTAGGTAAGGAGAAGAACAGCAGGTCCTAAAGATAATGTCAGGGAGCAGCGTGTACTTAGCAATGAGCCGAGGCTGATTCTCTGTAAGAGTGTAATGTTCACTAGCTTACATCTGTTAATTCATTAAGTTATGGGGTACCAACTTGCAACAACTTCAGTATGCAGAGTGAGAGCTGCAGCCGCTGAGCTAATAGCCAATAGCCCTACAAACTGTTTTAAGTTCCTACAGTGTTCTGTCTTTATATGTAACATCCCTCCAAAAAAAACTATTCAACTTAACCAAAGTACTCTCAAAGAAGCAATCTGTGATGCTTATATTGTTTCATCAAAGGGGGGTCTCTGGAAAAGGAGATGAACCTGCTGTCCCTCTAATGTGGTCAGGAGATACTCACCGTACATCATTAACTGTATAGTCATTTCAAATGGTCACTGACAGGAAGCTGCTGGGGAGCCAATCAACAATGGCGAGTTACAGTATGCAGTCGCAGTTTCTGATTGGCTAGCGGACCCGAAGCGGCTTCAGCGGTTCAGATTGGAGGAATTCCCTTCTTAAATAATATCCGTTCTCTGGGAACTCAGGGTGTTGGAAAAGGAGATTAAAGGGACATCTGTACAGTCCTACACTGGGAGATGGGGCGGCTCTAGGTTTTTGGGGGCCTTAAGAGAAATACTTTTGTGAACCCTGCCCCCCATCGCTCACCACATAATGTGCCAGGTCCCTGCCCATGTCAGGTAATCCCTATGAACGGTGCTGCCGTGTCCGACGACTGTTGGCCGGCAGACATGCAACCAGGAGGCAGAAGTCTGAATGCTGCCGTCCAAGTCTGAGGCCTCGTTCAGGGTGTCAGAGGCAGGAGTTGGAGGGCGGGCGTTTGCGTGTGCGAGCGGCAGTCTGCTGGGCGATGTGTGCACATCATCCCCAGCATACTTTTTCAAGAGTTGAGGAGGCGGGGAGGAGACGGGGCTACAGACAGCAGCTTAGGGATCAGTGTTGCTGTCTTGAAATCATTCTCAAGAATGATTTCATTGGCTGCCGAGCTACCAGTGACGCTGCTGCAGCTTCAAAAAGCAACTTGGGTTGTTATTGAAACTGTAGCCAGCGTCAACTCCGTACTTCGGAGACAGGGCAGCTGCTACCCTGACAACCACAATTCACTTTCAATACATTGTTTCAGACGGCAGCCCGCACGTAAGCACGCCCTCCCTCCGAAGCCAGCACCCTGAAAAAGCCCTCAGAACTTGGAGCAGTGATCAGTTGTGCAGAGCATGAAATCATGTATTTCAAATGGCCTATAAGTTATGTAGTTATATATATATATTAGAAGAAGGGACGCTACGGTCGTTTTAAGAGTGCAAAGTGCTTTTAGAACGTGAAGTTCCGCCGAGCGCTATGCACTAAGCCGCGCAAACAGGCACTTTGCGCTCTAAAACTGGCTTTTCCTTGAAATTTATTCTAAGTCCAACTTTGATCGTACGATCAGCTGTTTGCGCTGAATCCTGTCCTTCTGCGGGATTCACTAAGCAACGCAAACTGATCGTACGTTAAAGTTGCACTGAATAAAGCTCACCAGCTAAAGGCAGGTGATAAAAAAAGCTGGACTTAGAAAATATTCTTTGTTTGCCTTTTTGCATGCGCAAAACCAATACAACCGGCCGGCGGGTGTCCCCGGCTGACCCCGCGGCCGTCCCGGGTCCCCGCGGGAGTCCTGGGGTACCCGCGGGCCTGCGGTACCAATGTTGTGCCAACAAAAAAACTAAACATTGTTTCTAACTAAATACACCCCCCTAACACCTACAGTACAATGATGTGCAAAATAACTATTATCCAGATATGGATAATAGATTATTTGCCCATTATTAAACACTGCATTAGCATACCTAAATAAAGTCAATAAAAACAGTAGCCAGCTAATCCAATCAATACAAGCAGTAACAACATCAACAATTATTTAATTAAACCATTAACCAATGAAACCAATTAATTCCTAAACCAACTCAAAATGAATAGTAACACTAACCAATCAAACCAATGAATTACTACAACATTAATGAATGTAAACATTAAAAGACAATGGCTGTGCTTCATTTGCCTTTAAGATGACGTCACGAAATCCAAGATGGCCGGCGTCACATGGTATTTCAGCCAGAGTGTGGAATTGGTTCCCAAAATCTGATTGGCTGAAATACCATGTGACGCCGGCTTCGTGACGTCATCTTAAAGGTAAATGAAGCACAGCCATTCTGATTGGCTGGCATCATTCCCTTTAAGTGACGTCATGTAAAAAAAAAATTAAAGTCGGAACATGGTTTGAACAGCCAATCAGGTGGCTGTTAACCATTTTGAGGCTAAATGTGACGTCACATTTGAGCCCAGGAAGCCGACGAGACAGCATCGGCTGGGATTTAACATGGGGTATTTTGGATTGACAGATGAAGAAAGAAGATAAAGAAGAACAAGAAATGGTTACAGATGAAGATAGAAGAAGGTGATTAAAGAAAGAAAAAAGAAGATTGGGGTACCTGATCCGAATCTTCATGGCGGATGGCATCGGATGCTGTAGGAGGCCTTCAAGGTACGTGAGCTTCCTGTTACCCCGGGAGTCGGAGAGCCACAGGCTTGTTCATTGGATGAGATTGTTGATTTTTTGGTGGGAGGCATATTGACTGATAATATATTAATCTGTACCACTTTAGGGTACAGATTAATACATTATTATTACAATATTTGGGGGGCATTTCTGGCTTGGTATTACTGTTGGTTTTTTTAATGTCAGTTTCTTATGTGGATGTAATTGTTTTTCCTGCTTAATGTAATAAAATGTTTGCGATTGATGTTCGTTTGTAGTTAATGTTGTATTATGTTGGCTAATGCGTTTTATGGTTCTTTCAGAGATTGTTTCAATGTATTTATTTGTCTTTTAATGTTACATTCATTAATGTTGTTGTAATTAATTGGTTTGATTGGTTAGTGTTACTATTCATTTTGAGTTGGTTTAGGAATTAATTGGTTTCATTGGTTAATAGTTTCATTAATTCTTGCTTGTATTCATTGGATTAGCTGGCTGCTGTTTTTATTGACTTTATTTAGGTATGCTAATGCAGTGTTTAATAATGGGCAAATAATCTATTATCCATATCTGGATAATAGTAATTTTGCACATTATTGTACTGTATGTGTTAGGGAGGAGGGCGGGAGGGGGGTCGTGTATTGATGTTTGTTAATTCATTTTTAAATATACATTTTAATTATAGTGTAGATGTGCAGGGGGTCTCCGGAGCTGACCCGCGTTGGTTTCAGGTCCGAGGACCCCCTACTTCAGGAGATACCGGCCCCATTATGGGGTGCCGGTATCCCCTGCACTTTCAAGGGTGGGCGTCACGTGACCGGGACATTGAAATTCTGCAGGGGATACCGGCACCCCATAACGGGGCCTGTATCTCCTGAAGTAGAGGGTCCTCGGACCTGAAACCAATGCGGTTCAGCTCTCGAGACCCCCTGCAAATGTACACTATAATTAAAATGTATTTATTTATTGTACGATCGCCTGTAACAGCCTTGCATGGAGATGGCAAATCTCCATGCAAATGTTACAAGCGGCTTTTTTTTTCAATCAGCTAGCGTACGGGAACTTTAAGTGCGATAGCAGAGGAAAAAAAAGCTTGCACGCACGATAAGCCAGTTTTGGGCACGTCCGATAAAAAATGGGCTGAGGGCCTTAGTGAATCGCGCCGCCGGCTTCATTTTTTATCGGACGTGCTAATTTTTTTCAGGCCGGCGCGAAAGCTCGGAGCTTAGTGCATAGCCCCCTCAGATACATAGCTACCCAATAAAGAGCTTTGGCTGAAACCTACAAAGAAATAAAACATACTGTATATTAGACATATACACACACGCATATATAGACAAGAAACATACAGTACAAATATACACTGATATAAAGACAGGCACACACTGAAATAGACACACACACACAGTCATACATTCTGTATACAGTATATAGAATGATAGTTACATAGTAGATGAGGCTGAAAAAAGACTTCCGTCCATCAAGTTCAACCTATGCTAAATTTAGACAACAGATATTTTATCATATACCTATACTTATTGATCCAGAGGAAGGCAAATAAAAAACCCCAGAGATATATCATCCAATGATATCTCATAAGGGGAAAAATAAATTCCTTCCTGACTCCAAGAATTGGCAATCGGATTAATCCCTGGATCAACAGCCTTCCCATGTATACTTATTTGGTATATCCCTGTATACCTTTCCTATCTAAAAAGACGTCCAACCTTTTTTTGAACAAATCTATTGTATCTGCCATCACAGTCTCCATGGGTAATGAATTCCACATTGTAACTGCACTTACTGTAAAGAACCCTTTCCTTTGTTGCTGATGAAATCTCCTTTCCTCCAACCTTAATGAATAAGGTTGATAGTCATAAATTCTGTATAAAAAATAAGAAGTACAGAATTGCTTTAATATCTGCTCAGTGAGACACAGAGAGGGGCTGTTTATCCCTGATCTCTCTGTGCAGCTGTTACAGACTGGTGGCTGACCGGTAGTATTAACGCTGCGGGAGTACCATGCTGTGTTATTCCTTCTAGGCAGCTTACTGTCCTCTGTGTTGGTAGAGCTGTAGCCGCAATGCAGCGACACTCCCGCCACACCGGCACAGTGCAAATTGCAGCACCGAGGACTGTACGTTTTGCTACATCTGTACCAACAACAATATTCTCGCTGCCAGGGGAACCCAAATTCCAGATCCCACGACTTGGGGGAGTAACGCTCTGTAACAACCAGGGACAGAACAGGACGCAAAAAACAATCAGAATCTGCGAGCTCAGAATGCTTGCTCTAGCTCCTGTATAGTTTCCTTCTTGTTATGTGACTGCTGTTACTACTCAGTGTTCATGTTGTTACTAATGTAACTGTCTTCCCTGGCTTTTGAACCCATTGCCGTAGCAACTCCCCTCTGCTCCTCTGTGAGTTGTGCTGCCCCTGCTCCCCCTGACATTTTGAGCAGTCTTGTCCTTTACCTGCTTGAACAGGCAAGCACACTTCCTCTTTGTACCCTGTAGCCATTGTGTGTAGTCACATCTCCCCTATCCCTTGGTAAAGACAGTGTAATTTACCCTTCCCTGATATCTTCTACCTACCATGCCCCCACCTTTTTGTTACTGTTGTATTACAATAAAGTTTACAGAAGGACAAGAAGGACTCTGTGTGCATCAACAGGGAATGAGTTAAGTTGCCTGCCACTACTCACTTGCCACATTGAGCTTGGGACAGAACAACGCTTGTTTAAACCGTGCAGTTTGTGAGTGCCCTGATTTTATCTTTTACATAAACAGTTTTATACAAAATTATGCTGTGTCTCTTTTCTGTCTCTAGTTGACAATGCTTGCTGAAGAACCTCTAATACTTCCGATAAATACAGTAACACTATCAAGATCACACTACTTTTCTAAATTACCAAACGCATGTAAATCTCTTCAAATCTGTGAGTGTATCCATCATCAGCAAATCAGTCGCATACTCTTTGGAGTTTCAATACAGTGTTGTTTAACTGCTATGGGAGTAATGTTTGGACAGTAAGTGACAGTAGATTTTTTAAAGATATAAATGAATTTACCTTCTTGATTTGATTTAATTGGGGAAGGTATATGGGTGGCACATTTCAAACATAGCTAAAAACTTGAATCCTTAAAATGAATAGGAAGATAAGATACAAGTGCAGTGTACTTCTTTGTATGTCTTTACCCAGAATCCTTGTCTGCCGCTTAAACACAGTATGACATGACATTTGGGTGAATAATGCAGATTGTGGTGACCTGTGTAAGACCTGCAGATAAACTCAATGACTTCTTATCCTTGCTCTACCTTATCCATTTATACTTAATCTCACCTAATTGTGTCTGGTTTGCAGCCACAACCGCAAAATCAGTAACTAAGCTGAAACTGAGAAGAAGTTCTAAGGATTGAACCTGTCTTTGAGTAATACCACTGATTCTGTGCTACTGTAACCCAGGTTTTGCTATGCATGCTACGTCATGAAAGCAAGTCTTAGCATTAGGGAAACATGCGTGTTTATAATGATTTGGAAGCTAAAAAGAAACACGCCAAGGCACGTATTTACTGAGCAGTGCTTTTCTACAAGACACCTTCTGGCTCTGGAAGTACAGGCATACCCCGCATTAACATACGCAATGGGACCGGAACATGTATGTAAAGCGAAAATGTACTTAAAGTGAAGAACTGCCTTTTTTCCACTTATTGATGCATGTACTGTACGGCAATCGTCATATATGTGCACAACTGATGTAAATAACGCATGTGTAACAGGCTCTATAGTCTCCCCGCTTGCGCACAGCTTCGGTACAGGTAGGGAGCTGGTATTGCTGTTCAGGACGCGCTGCCAGGCGCATGCACGTACTGGCGTTTGCCTATTGTGCGATTATGTCCTTACTCGCGAGTGTACTTAAAGTGAGTGTCCTTAAACCGGGGTATGCCTGTATTCATTTATATGAATGAGCCAGAAGGTGTTTAATGTCCTAGCACAACTTAGTAACTGCACATTTCACTATAGCGTACAACAATGGAGTAATTTAAGTGTGTTTTGAGAACCTGTGGTAGATGTGAGGATGTCCTCAAGATGCCCTCATCTTTGTTTCATCTTGTATAATGCAGAGGTTTTTTTATGCGTTATAATTAAACCCACTACAACCATATTATGCCTAGCAATAAAAATATTCAATACTATATTAAAGAAAATACTTGTGACTTTCTTATGAAGCTTTAAGACTATGGACCAATTGGACAGCTATACAATGTTAACGCTTGCGTTTTCCCACTCAATAGTTCCTACAAGCAGATCCCCATATCCTCATCATCATATATTAGGATTTTTATAGCCCACATAAAGACAGCAGATAACATTGTAGGGTCTGGTCATATATCTCACAATGCTCACCTGAGTATACCGAGCATGCAATTTAAAAAAATATTGCTCAGTAATTGTAAAACCAAAGTAATTCCCTACGAGCAATAAATAATTACCCTTCTGTCTAATGTAGCTGAACTAGGCAGGTTATCCTATCCAGAAAGTAATAAAACAGGATGTGTTCAAAAGTGATGGAATTTATCATTTGAATAATTGTCTCTAGGTCCTTAATTCTCTGCAAATGTTATCAACACAACATATTCCATTTTTTATTTGCTGTTTGTAATTTGTATTTTACTGCTTTATCACTTCTCTATATTACCTATGGTAACAAATGTGTATTGTATTTCTTCCTTTCCAAAAGGCATAAGGTGTTGAATATTGACATGGCTTACAAGAGAGCAGTGTCTTTGGATAGGGCCACAGTTTAAATAGGGAAAGATGTTAAGAGTAATCCCAAAGAGGATGTTTTATTTATTACTAAGTACAATGGAGTCTTCAGAGACATTGACAAAATTATGAAAAGGCACACTCCAATTCTACCCAGTTCTCAAGAAAATTATTTAAGAGACCAAAAATAGTATTTAGGAGAGCAACTACAAATAAGTATGTTTAGGCACCTACAATTTTAAGGATGGTTAGAGAGTGTAGGTTGAAGGATGGACCAACCAACACACCTATTGCAGGCATCTTTAGGTGTGGAGGTACCTATCATTTTGTTAAGGATGGCTTGACCTCCTTTAAGTCCAATTACTCTAACATTTCATATCCTTTTTGTCACGGGAGACCAGGTATTTACACCTTTATACCGGGATCATATCACTGAGCAAAACCAAGAAGTGAAACAAATTGCAAATTATTCCTTAGAAACAGACGTACACACAGTGGATTACAATTATACATAAGAAAACACACTTACTGGGGGTCTGGGCTACAAAACTAACCTTTCCTAGTTGAAATAGCATAGAGAACAAAGTGTTTACAAAGTCTTTCAGACGACCGGGACTAAGCCCGAAAAGTCCTGGAACTGATCTCGGCGTGCAGTTCCTGCCGCCACCGCTCTTTCCGCTCTGGAGGTGCTGAAATCCCTTGACCGGGAGCGAGTACCAAACGTCCTGGTTCCCTTTTCAGCTTGTAGTTCCAGCCGCGATCTCTACGGTCTATTCTGAGAATTGGCCCCGAAAAGTGGGACTTAGAAAATGTCTTGCCTTGAAATCTCTGAAGCCGGCTCGTGTCTATTTCTCCCAGAGCATCTTTTTGTGAGTTCAAATTTGCCGCTGCTGTCTTGGCGCTTAGAATCCGAGGTCCGGATTGGCTGCTGTGTTTCTTATACACTGTAGTATTTCAGAATCATTCATGAAACACTACAACCAATCCGAGCCTGGGAACCTTACAACCAGCCAATCAGAGGGCTGCCAGTCTTCCAAAGACAGACAAGCGGTTCTTCTGAATGCAACGCGGGCGTGTGCGAGTTTGCCGCCCTATCCACTTGGTATTCAGAGGCCACCCGCTGGGTTAGGTGCCTACAAGTCTGGGGAGGCAAATGCTGGCCGCGATGGCTGGCATTGTTTCCCGGACGTGGGCACTCAACCCAACCATCCTGCCCAAATGGCTTTAACACCTCTGGCAGCATCAGTGACTTTGAAGTACGGACCCAGGGCAGACTCAGGGGCACCATGCATTGGTAGCCCACTAGCCCCCCTCAGAGAACCGTCTTTGAAAGTCCCAGCTTATAACACAGTGTATAAAGCATAATACCTTACACACATTCACAGTTATAAATTATACTTTTACACTTTTCCTGGTTAAAATGTCTAAGCCTTTTTGGTGTCAGGGATAGAATGAGAACTTTTACTTTATATTCCCACTAGCCATATGCCTAACACTCTGCAAACCTGACTTACATTTAAAAAAAAACCCACAGCTTTATTACTTAGCTGAAGTACCCCCTGAAACCCTATACCAGGTTCAGGGTGACCTGGTCATTAACTGAACATCCCCTTATACTAGGAACCCCTGTACCATTCTGGGGATACCTTGCATCCCTATGCCCCTTTTACCTTGCCGGTCTGTGCTGAAGCAGGGACTCCTGGCAGTGAGCTGCAAGAACGTTTTCAGGGTTGGATTTTGACCGGAGCACTGTGCCTATATGTATCCAGGATTCTGACCTGATTCCCGGCTACATTATTGGGGTATCCAGCAATTCTGAAACCCCGCTACCAAGACACAATCTGACAACACTTTATCCGCACAACCCACCCTGAGACTCATAGCCCAGCAATCTCTGCTTCCTGGCACCCCTGGAAAGGCAAAATCATAAAAAATTATTTATTGTCGCATATTTTACATACAATGCATGGCAGTATATATACAACAGTCGGGCCCAAGAGCTGACACTCTAGGACCCCAAAACATGGATCAGGGGCAACCAAGTGGGCTTGACCTTTATTAGTGAGCCAGGTTGCCCCCCCACCGTCACACTGTTAGAAGTTTTATTAACTGTAATGCCAAGTTTGTAGTGTACGTTTTAGAATGTGATTGTGGTCTACAGTACGTACAGTAGGTAGAACCAAATGCACTTCGAAAACAGAGCTTTTTAGAACATAGAAGTAATATTTTGAAAGGAGGGATGAAACATGGTGTTTGGAAACATTCTCAACTTTTACATCTTGGGAACCCACGAGGACTACGAGTTATGGGTATAGGGCAAACCTAAGGACCCCTGAACCCCACAAAGGAAAACAATAAGAGAAGTAATGGTATCCCGCACTCAAAAAATAATAACAAAGCTACATGAGATCAAAGTAATCAATGAAAGCGTTTGAATTGTGCTGGTAGCATCACATATAAAGATATTGGAAGTGGAAATAGCACTGAGCTGTTATCAATAAGTGTGATAGTGAAGAAAGACAACACAAAACCACATCAATAGTTCTCACAGTGTTAACGCAAAAGTCATTATATCATAAATGGAATATGTCAGGAAATAAATACAACTGAACTATGATGAATAGGTGTGATTCCCAAAAAAATGCCCAATACTTATCAAGATGCTGAGTGCACCAACAAGATAACAAGACCTTTCTACAGTATATATAGCCCTGGTAAGAAATGGGGCTATAGTTCTATCCTCCTCCTGGTATAATCCCTGCTAAAGGCAGGTTGCCAGGAGTTATCATGGGTTTCCCCCACTTCAAGCACTTGCCCTGAATGGTGGAGGTAGGTCACCTGACCCTGTGTTCAATCAAGAGACACAGGGGCGGTGCCTGCTGATATCATAAAGAGCAGTGCACATCCTATTTAGTGGTTCTGATTGTGTGTGTGTGTGTGTGTGTGTGTGTGTGTGTGTGTGTGTGTGTGTGTGTGTGTGTGTGTGTGTGTGTGTGTGTGTGTGTGTGTGTGTGTGTGTGTGTGTGTGTGTGTGTGTGTGTGTGACAGTTGGAGTTAGTGTTAGGGAGGAGAGGAGTGAGCAGCTCCTGATTAGAGCTGAAAGAGTATAGTGAGGTGGACCAAATACCTCTCACCCTGCTTAGGGAGTGAGGGAAGAGCTAACCCCACTATGGATGCCCTTTGGTCCAGAGTGGCGGCAGGGACCATCACTAAGGAGAACAACCGGTGGCATTGAAATCAACTGTACCTGTCTGCTGCTGCGGGAGACTGAGTAATAAAGGAGTCTGCTGTTTTAAGAGAACCTTGTGTGAGACTGGAATCTCTCATCCCTGGGAGGGGGATTTCTGTGGTAGGGATTCCACCCCGCGTCCCTGGGGCTTACTACAGATGGAGGCACTGCACCATTGAAGGAGAACGAAGGCATCCACCCCAGTAACCTGTTCCTGTTATCCCCCATGTCATCGCGGGAGATTCAGGCCCTCCTGTTGCCAGCAGGTATGCAACACACAGAGACATATAGCCAGACCCCAGAACACCTTAGGGGGCCCGATCTGCGACCGGGTGGGGGTCCATGGGTTATATATAAGGTAAAGTTTGTAATGCAAAAAAAGAAACTAATCACTGAAAATCACCAGCCACAAAAAAAAGTATTTAGAGAAAAAGAAAGCAATGTTTTGGGGGCTGGCAACTTCTGCCGGTCTGTTCCCAGTGATAGAAAATAACAGCGGTTCTTCCCTTTCTGAGAGATAAAGAAAAAAACTAAGAGAAAATTATTATTATTTTTTACATTTATTTTGTGACCAGGCACATACAGGTAAGAGATGAGTGCGCAATAAATCAGAGTGGCACATAATGTCTTAAAGCCTTGAAGCATCCGTAGGCCCAGTGCAGCTCCCATGAGTTTGAGCCGATTCTGTAACATGAAATATGTTATCATTCACAGGTGATTATCTTCAGTGTAGCACAGAGCTACTCGCTCAGGTCAGACTGAGCAGCTCAGCTGAGACAGAGCAGGTTGGGAGCTTCGATTCCCTACTAATAATTTATTTGAATCCCTGGTGCATTTATCTGGATTTATATATTTTTTACGAAGCCTGTATGCTTTTATTGCATTGTGCGAGGTGCACCCATTATTCCCTATGCAATAATAATAAAATCACGCAGTATCTTGTGAGTGGAAGGGGACCCTTCGGAGCGGCCATCTCACCGCAGCCAATCAGCCGCAGGGGACAGCTAGCCGCTGGCCATTTCACTGCACAGGTAAGTGGTTACAGGGATTAGTGTTAGTATTCGGGGTTAACATGAGCGGGTTTAGGGTAAGGAGTTAGGTGTTTTAAGGTTAGGGGTTAATGAGTAAGGGGTCTGATTGGGGTTTATGGTAAGGTGTTACGGTATGGGGTTTTAGGGTAAGGGGTTATTAGGGGTTAAGGTTAGGGATTTTAGGTTGACGGGTTAACGGGTTAGGGTTAGGGATTGATGGTTTTTAGAGTAAGGGGTTAGGGTTGGGGATTTACCTTTGCGGTAAAACATCCGGCGGTTAGCTGTCCCCTGTGGCTGATCGGCGGAAGCTAAATGCCGGCAGCTGATTGGCTGCGGCCAGATAGCCGCGCCGCGACATCTAAGGCCGTCTTGTGAAGACCCCACTGCTTGGAAGACTGAATTCAAACATTAATGGAAGCGCTGATCATTAAATAAGGTGGGGGGTGTATTGGTTAACCCCTTCAGTGGCAGAGTGTCATGGGCCGTCCAGCGCTAGCGATCACGTAAATGCCTCTGCTGAGTGCCGGCGTGACCGCTTCCTGTGCTTTTAATGGAAGGGAAGGTCCCACCCCTTCCATTTCGTTTGTGGTCAGCGGAAAACCGATCGCCTACGGCCCCAAGAAAATGAGCGAAACCCTGTGACGTAGAGCGTACATCCCAAGCGCCCCCAGCCTACCACCCGTCATGAAGTATTATGCATGTCTAGAGTGCCCTCAAGAGGTTACCGGGTGTATATTGAACGTACATCACCAGGTCCCTCCGTAATCACCCTCCCAGCGAATGAACTTAAGATGTTTATTTAACAAATCCTGACACAGCTCTATTTACATGTCAGAGTGGTAGTGGGGGAGGGGGGGATGGGAAACCAAGTATTTCAGCACTAATCCACTTCGATTTTCCACTCAAATGAATGGCTTACCATGGAGCTTTGGCGCTCTTATATTCCCCTGCCTTTGGGATACAGAATTAGCATATTATACAAGAAAAGGTGACTGATGATGAAAATACACATTAAAAAAACCTATAAACCGCACATAAAATCCCTCTTTTCCAAGCGTCACAAACACACAAACAGAGCACCTTCAAGTGCCGGAGATGATTTGTTAGAATGTTTTACGATCTGCTGAAAGTCAACTCTCACAGTCCCTGCATTGTATCCCCACAGGAACCTTCATTTTTTTTACGAGCTAATGCATTTGCCTCCCGAAAATATTAACTACAGAGCTTTTCCCTGCCTATATGAGCGAGCTGGGAATGTGTGTGTGTTAATCAATTTCTGACTGGTAACAGTTAAATGGAGGTAGGTGGCACCTCCCCCCCAGAGCTCACCCCTCCCCACCTTTTTAACTTGGGAGGTTCTGGCATTTTGCTGAATGGACAGGACTCACTGTAGTTGCTTCCCCTCATTCAGAGGTAAAAGGAACGGTTCACAGTGTAGTGTAGGGCCTGCATTATTGGTTATACCTTGACGTTTGGTATGCAGGTGTAGCCCCGGTAAGAAATGGGGGCTATATATCTTTCTCCTACTGGTGTAAGTCCTGTTAAGGGCAGGCCGCCAGTAGTTATCATGGGTTTTTTCCCCGCTTCAAGCCCTGCCTTGAGTGATGGAGGCAGGCCCCTGACTCTGTGTGCAGGCCTGAGACAGAGGGGAGGGCCTGCTGACATCATGAGGGGTGGGCCTGTCTAAACTTAGTCCTGCCTGCTCCTGTAAGAGACAAGTAGTGAAGTTCTGGTCTATGTTGGAGTGAGACCTAGTAGTGGATTTCTGTCCTGGGAGCAGAGAGTGCTTGGAGGAGAAATGCAGGCCCAGTCTGAGTAGAGCGGATAGAACTAGAGGCGGTGGACCAATGCCCCTCACCCTGCTCAGGGGGTGAGGGGGGAGATCTAGCCTCACCCAGAGGATATACCCTTGGGGTAAGTGCAAGGTGTATTGAAGCCCCAGTCAGCCCATCCTGCAGGGGTAGATCCCAACTTATCACACGAGAGAGAAAAAATGGTATTCAGTTTGCAACATTTGTTCTAAATTCTCCCTCAAAAGTTGGGCAAGAAAACGGCACTAGATTTATCACAGGACAATGTGCAGTTGCTTTTTGATAACTCTGGTGTGGGTCTGGTGTGGGTTTGGTGTGGGTTTGGTGTGGGTTTTGCTGCAGGGAGAACTATACAGGAATCCCAATCATACTGTGGGCGAGTGGACTGGTTGAGATCTGTACATTCCCCACGTTCTCCCCCACAGCTGTCATCGTCCATGCAGAAAGTCGGTGGTTTGGGAGTGTTATACGTATCAAGATCTTGTTTGGTTCCAGCTTTCATTAAATCAGGCCCTGGATAACACTTGAGCTCAGCATGTAGCACCAACCATGAAAGCAAAATGTGCCCAGCGGGAACATCCTTCCTTATCTGTTTTTCTTTTGTTTTGCCAACTAAAGCATTGCAGATGAAGAATTAGTTTGTAATCCAGCATTGCCTGCGGTTATGAAGTTCTCGGTGGAGCTGGTGCTGACCGACGGTGGGCTTTAAAACCTTACTTGTTATCAATGATTAATAGTGTAGCCAGGGTCCCTCTGGTCCCCCTGTCTGCAGGTTTCTTTCCCCCTTGCATGTGTGCTGCTGCGGGGGTGAGTGCGTTCCCGGGGGCTCCCGGTGGCAGCTGCGGCAGGACGCCGCCCTGTTTAATGTGTTCGCGCATGTGCGGAGGCTTGCGCGTAAGCAGAGCAATCGCGGCGGCCATGTTGAGGTTGGCGCGGGAGTTCGCGCCTGTGCCGTGCAATGCACAGAGGTTGGTAAGCATAGATGTGGCCATTACATGTGTGCAAGAGCTCTTGGAAGTTGCGCATGCTCAGTTAAGAGTAGCGGCGGCTATTATAGCTTCAGACATGCGCAGTAAAGATCGAGCACGCGGTCCCCATAGGAAAGAGCTGTACCAAGAACTACAATTCCCAGCAGCCTCTCGGGACTGCACTTTCACCCTGGTCACAGGCAGCATTGAAGCCAATAGAGCTGACAGCTTCTCATGCTGCAAAGTTGCAACAATGTTGTGTGCAGACAGGGTTTTGTCAGTTGGATCCAGGAAGAGATTGGGGAAGGTAGTGTAAACAGAGCAGGGCTCTGCTTTACTAGGCCAGAGAAACCCCAGGCCCAGGTAGGCCCCACACCCCACTAGGTTAGTGGGTAAGTTCATAGGGAAGGCCCCTTAGGTAGGGACCCTGCCCTAATCTGAATCTGAGTCTTGTCACTGACACAGCTGCAGTGCTGTGTGCTCTGACAAGAAGAGACAGAGACAGCAGTTAGTTTGGCAGTTTCAGGGAAGGCCCCTTTCAGTGCAAGGGGGGGTTTGCTTTCTATAGTACCCAGTTCTATGTGACATCACCGGTGCCAGTTGCACGCAGTGATCGCGGCCTCCGTCTGGGCTCAGACAGGCTCTACTACAAGAGACATTCTGTGGGTGCGACGCTCCACGAGGGAGACACCTCACGCGGAGGCGGATTCCTGTTCCTGCGTCAGACACTTTTGAAGAGCTTTACACCCGGGCACGAACGTGTGCCCGGGGAGGTATCTATAAGTGCACCAACTTTACCAACAGTCACTCATTTGGGGTATTGTGGGACATTTGGGACTATTGATATAACGTGTGGGTTACAAAGCCCTGCGTGGTGACCGGGTAGTTGTGCCTACTAGTGTTATAGAGGGACACTGTCAATGTCATATTGTTGAAGTATGTTATGTTGTGTTATTTGCCATATAGTAAACCCTTTTAGCCATAAACTTTGGTGTGGGCTGGTTACTTTATGGATGTTCCTATGTGAGGGCCACTCTACACTCCTAGAATCTCACATAGGTGGAGGCGCTGAGAAGAAACGTTCCAGAGATTCACCCCAGGCTCTCACTAGCTGAGGCTCAGACCTCCTGTGGGCCTGACAGGTATAACGCACCACACCTGGTAACATATAGGTTCCCCCTCACATACACTCTATATGCGATTGGGTGGGGGAATACCCGTTACAGTAGGAAAGGGGGAGCGCTAAATTACCTCTATGTAATAAGGCTGTTCTAGCAATTGGGGTAAAAAAATGGAAGATACAACTTAAACGTACGTGTAAGAAAACTAAATGTAGCGACCAAGGTAAGTAAAACCAAAAAGATACAAAATAGACCATGTGGGTGATTTCCTTCTTGTCTTCTGCCAGCTTCTCACAGCTTAAAGTGAAACCGGTTGTTGTTTTGATGAATCTCCTCTTCCCCAGACAGCCTATCTCCGAAAAGAGGCAACAGGAAAACCAATGGTGCAGATCGTATGGTTTTTAGAAATAGCAAATGATACAATCAATAGAGTGTGCACTCACGCTTGATCCAATCTTTAGAGCATAAACACGGTACTTTACAGGGTCAGCTGAGATAAGAATCCTCTTGCCAGTAGGGAGGTCTCACCGCTGATTGATGCTGCTAGGACACCGTCTTGGAACACCAGCGTCAGCCTCCAGTCTCTCGATACCTTGGCTCAGATTCTGTCTCTCCTCTCCCTGCCCGGTATCTGGATCCTGTGATCGAGTCAACGCATTTCGCATGGAATGCTTCGTCAAGAGTTTATTTCACCTCTGAATATCATCCTTTATTTATATACCCTGTTCAATTAACTAATTACTTTATTTTAAAAAAAACTACACATAAACCATTTAAAAATGTATCCACCAATATCTTATAGCTTGGATGCATATTTAACATCTATTACAATGTTCACAGGGTGTTACTTATAATCCCTACAATATTACATTAAAAATCATATTAGTGATCACTTCCACAGCATAGGGGGAGCAAGAAAACAATTTATATGTTAAATATATGAACTCAGACCTCTATATCTCATACTAAAGTCACAGTTATTACTTAATAATCAAAAAATGTACATTGTACATTTAAAAATAAATACCCTACTTTCTTAAACATTATATATTCTGAACATCAAATAAAACTATATCAGAAATGGATATTAATATAGAACATTTCAATTTCAATGTAATTCTATAAAAACAGAGACAAAGGAAAAAAGCGTTAAACATACACCCTTCAATATTGTAAAAGACACCAATTATTATTTCTATAGGAAGGGTAAGTACTGTTATTGTCCCTAAAGAACACCTTTATACTACCTAATTTTGTGGATTTAGTTTAGTTGTGGATTTTAGACTAAGCTAACCGATAGCGAATCGCGTAGAGTGACTGCCTCCCAGTGATCACAGCACTCGTGGACGCGTTACCCAGCTAAGAAACCGGAAGTTACAGCTCCAAAACCGAAAGGGGCGTCGCGGAGTCCACTCGTGACGCCGGCAAGGCTGAGACGGCGTTCCGGACCACTGACGGCGCACACGGAGACAGTGGCGGTGAGCGAGTGATAGCTCGCGACATCCTGTACCTTACACTATTGTGTTACAGGCTTTTAAAATCGCCCACCATGTGAGTGCGATTCGTATCTTTATATACATAAAGTTTTGTACCCATTTGCTCTGCGCAATGGTTCCTATCTCTCTTTTCCACTGAGGTACCAGCTACCTGATTCCCCTATACAAAAAACCACATTGCCACCGTTTTGGATTTGCCCATCTAGACCTCCCACACGTTGAGTAGGCATCAAACAGGAGCCAAGTTATCTACAGTATATGACCCACATATGTTCCAGACACCTGCACTTCGATATTTTCTCTTGTGTTGATTTCCTCCCATGCTCCCCTGGATTTTGAAGATCGTTTTAACCTTTTAGGGAGCAGTGAAGACAGCCCCTTCCAGAGGGTCTGAGCATGGGGTTACAACTCAACCTTTTTTGCATCTCACAATTCACTGCATTGATTCACTCGAGCACTATTGTTTTATATACAGTCACATTTGAAATAAATATTTGTCACTTGATTCACTTTATAATTGTCAGATGGGTCCAGAGGCAGTTCCTATTTTATCCCTTTGTTGTTTGCCGAATTCCATAATAAAACATATTTTTATGAAATGAATGCGGTTCAGCTCCGGAGACCTCCTACTTCAATGCTATGTACTAGAAACGTAAATGAAAGCATTGCAGCCGCCTGTACGAGCTGTGCAGTGAGATGAGGCGTCTCTGCTCTCACTGTGCAGCTCTTCTAGCCTGGTGGAGAGAAATCGTACCTTAGGTCATTTCGCTTGTAAAGCAACTACAAACTAGTGTGGTATGTCATTTTTTTAACAAACGCTATGTAAAACACGATATGCAATAGTGAATACCGGGTTTTCACAAATGTCGTACCGATGAGCATGCCAGCACGTTCAATGCTGCAATTACAATGTGGCAGCTGCTAGCATAGGCCTCTTATATATAGCAGGTTATCGGTATCCCTTTGAAGTGGTAGGGATGTGGTACAAATGCCAATGCCGGCTCTCCTTGTGTCTGAGTCCCCACATTTAGATTGTAAGCTCTGTTGGGCAGGGATTCATTGGCAGTGCTATATAAGAATTTTTTTTAATGTACAGTGTTAAAGAAATATTACAACATACCAATACACTGGTCCAATGGGTATGAAGGAGCCTAGTACAGGGAGCTTACATTCTAATACCACAGGCCCAGTGCCTTCAAGGCGTGCGCTGTGCGTACAACACCGCCCCCCAACCAGTCCGGTCCCAGTAATTACCTCGTCGCGGAAGGTGCAGCCGAGCTCTACTGCAAGTTTTTGCAAATACAAAAAAAAATTGTATTTGTAACTTGCGACGGAGGCGTGGCCATGCCCCCCCGCCCCTCAGCCAATGAGGGCGAACCAGCCCTGTGAGGTCATGGCCACGCCCCTGCAAAACCCCTCGCCACGCCCCCTCCCATCGCAATCTCTGCCTCTCTCCAAAGATCGCGGTGAAGCGCTGTGCACGCGCTGCCCCCCCCCCCCCCCCGCACCGGGCGCGCGTGCTACAGTGTACACTGGGACCGCGGCCTAACAGTAGATATACTACTTCTGACCACAGCCCTTATCTCTTAGATCCACCTCCAGAAACCTACTTATGGCTCCAAGTTTCAATAAAGAATACAGACGCTCTTCCTTCTCGTACCGATCCCCCTACATCTCGAACAATTTATCCGAGTCAGAGACTGAGCCTCTGATTGAGCTACCTGTGCTGAAGCAGGGACTCATTAAGCCACCTGTGCTGAAGCGGGGACTAATTGAGCCACCTGTGCTGAAGTTGGGATATCCTGAAAACCTGACCTGTTGGAGGTGGAGGGCTTGAGGACTAGAGTTGAGCTATCCCTGGTATAGAGAAATACTGTATGCTGAAAAAGTTCAAAACATAGGTAGAGCATTGGGTTAGGGTGGGAACCGATTGCCAGTACTGGATTCAGAAAGGATATTTTCCCCCTTCTTTATGAGACAATTAGCAAATATTGCGCCTTCCTCTGGATCAATAATAACCAGAAATATAGGCCGAGTATCTCACCCCAACTACAATTTAACATAGAGTATGTTGAGCTTGATGATTTTTTTCAACCTAACCTACATATAGATAAGTTGCAGAACAAGAAAATGTAAAAAGCTCCGCAGAAAGAAATAGACTATCCCAGAAGTGACCTCTAACACACGTAGCACATGCCTACCTCTTGTAGCTAACTCCAGATGCAAAGAGCATAGTAAATGTCTAGTATACAAACAATTGCGAGTGAATATCTCTGTTTGGATTTCAGGTATTGCCACAGCGAGGACCTCTCGTAATTGCCTGGTCTGTAACAGATCATACAAAAAGGAAAATGGCATTAACCTCGCTGCCCTCAACGTTTTTCTGAGCTTCAGAAATAACTTACTGACGTATTGTTTCAGATGAAACGGATTTAATTGGAGACACATTTACAGTTTATTTTTCTCAACCACGTTGAGTAACACATGCTAAATAATCCCTCTATATAATAACGTGACAGACGTGTCTGTCATTGCTTCTGTAGCGGATCCCAGTTCAGACATTGCCTGTCTCTTACTGTTGGTACAAGGGAAAGGCTCTCACAGCAAAGGTTATTGGACATACTGTAACACCCAAACTGGTGTAAGGGAACTGGAGGTACAGTAGTTACATTAATAAACAATGGCCAAACAGCAATTGGAATATTTGATTCCGCAGAAGCGCATTGCACATGACAGCCGTGCACGTAATGAAGAACTAATGATATTTTCTCTTGTTGTTGCTTTACAAACAAACCAAGTTTTGCACCGGAGATATAAAGGCTTTATGCGCCGCCCCTCCTTTGTGACGCTAAACCAAATAATGGAGACCACACAATGTTGGAAGAAAAGGTCACAGCTTTATTTTAACATCCGCTGTTAAAATCCTACCAGCCTGCCCGCCAGCCAAGTATGCTCCATGCAAAATGGGGGGGAGATCCTTGCCCAGCGGCCAGCGATTGGCCGCGCTCCCTCCCCCCGCCCTTAGCATGTGAATGGGGGGGAGATCCTTGCCCAGCGGCCAGCGATTGGCCCGCTCCCTCTCCCCGCCCGTAGCATGTGCATGGGGGGGGAGATCCTTGCCCAGGCAGCCAGCAATTGGCCCGCTCCCTCCCCCCGCCCAAAGCACTGTAAGATGGGAGGGGGAGATCCTCATTCAGCCAATGTTGGGCTGCTTCCCTCCCCCTCCCCCTCCCCCCCCCTAGGGTCAGCTTAGGCCGGCGCCTCCAGCCTGCCGAGCTGTTCTAGGGGCTCCAGCTGAGGGACGGACCCTAAAGTCCTCACCCTTTCTCCGTCTCCTGAGCTTGGCTGGCGCGGCAGCTCCGCTGTGACGAGGATACAAACTGCTCCTGTGTGATACAAATCATGTTAATATAACATTCCAACAGCTCAATACAATAGCCAAACATTGGGGATGGGTGGGTGGGTGGGTGGGTTATTCCGTTAGCTCTGTCTCTCTCCCCTGGGGCCCCACTCTTTATACCCTCTCCCCCCTCCCCCTGCATGGGAGGGAACAAGCAGCCTTCCGACTCTGTGGGAGAAGGAGCGGCTCAGTGAGTAAAGACACTGACTGGCACTGAGTTTGGAGCAGGGGAGCCTGGTTCAATTCCCGGTGTTGGCTCCTTGTGACCTTGGGTAAGTCACTTTATCTCCCTGTGCTTCAGGCACCAAAAACAGATTGTAAGCTCTACATGGGCAGGGACCTGTGCCTGCAAAATGTCTCTGTAAAGTGCTACGTAAAGTTAGCAGCGCTATACAACAACATGCTATTATTAATATTAATATCACCATCACAAATACAATATCTGTGACAGAAGGCAAGGAAGTTTCACTTAAAATGTGCCTGCTCGGCACACACTATTTCTTTTATAAATCAGATGTCCTTTCTTACGCCTGCACTGGCTGAGTACGTTGGCGTAAATAAAATTGTCATGCAAATCCCAAATCTCAAGTGACAAAGTGACAGACATGTGGAAAGTGCCCTTGGTCATTTGATTTCCTTATCACAGTTCACTGTGGGCGCTAATGGTCCATCCACATTATCCAACATTCATATAATAGCATTATTACAGTAGTGTCAGGAGAGACTAATGACCCAACCAGTCTCAGCACAAAAACACAGACAGAAAGGAGCAATGTCCCGTCCCTACTATCCCAGGAAGATGTCTAAAGTGACCTCTTCTTCACCAAGTCTCCCTGCCCCACCACCTGGTAATTTCCATGCTTGCAGAACACGTGCCCTAGAATATATATGGGCCAATAACATTCTGTGCTTTAAATATTTTGAGCATGAACTGTTTTACTTTCTCCCTCGTTTTGGAGATATTTATTATACTTAGGGGCTTATTCTATATAAACGCCAAGGTGACCAAATGTTCAGTTTTTGGCCAAAATTCCCCCCTCAACTTCATTTGGGAATTTCGGCCAAAATACGTACTTTTTGGCTGTTTTGGCGGATACATAAGAGGCTCCTTAATGTACAGTACCATGTTTCAGAAAAGGTCTTATTCTACTTCTTAATCAAATTCAAACATATTAGGTCCATCTGCATAGCCCTTTTAAGATCAAACAAAACCGTTATCTTTTCCTACTTCCCTTAATCCTCTTTGTTCTAGGTCCCATATGCTGTTATTTTAGCCCATACTTCATATGACTTTATCAGATCCAGTTTCACATAACACAGTTTGACTTCCCTGTTTCACGACTAAAACATTAAGCGCTGGGAAAGCTTGAGCAAAGAGCAAAGGACCCTATGTAATAAGTGGTGGCAACCTGTAAGGCTGCGGCCCCGCTAGCGCTAACCGCGCTCATGCTTGAGTGCGGTGACATCACCAGCTCTCCAAGCATGAGCGCCGGGTGTCCTGGCTATTTTGGAAGCGCGCGTGAGTGGGGGGGGGGCGTTGCGGACAAATTGAGCGCGCTCGAAAGTTACATTTTTTTGTTTACCCAACCGCCAAGCATGGGTGAGCGTGTGTGCCTGCGCATGAGCGCGCACAGTGTGAGCGTGGATGTGACGATCCACATTGGTTAAGGTAAGCGCACTGAGCACCAGCGGGGACTCAGCCTAAGACATCTTATCTCTTAGAAATGGACGATAAGGTGACTTACAGCAGGGGGTGTCCAACGCCAGTCCTCAACGCCCCCCCAACAGGTCAGGTTTTCAGGATATCCCTGCTTCAGCACAGGTGGCTCAATCAGTGGCTCAGTCGAAGATGAAGACTGAGCCACCAGTGCTGAAGCAGGGATATCCTTAACACCAGGACTGTTGGGGGTTGTTGAGGACTGGCGTTGAGAACCCCTGTTCTAGGTGCCTCTTTCTTTTTGTATTTAGTACTGGGAGGCCCCTGGAGATATCGAGCTTCCCTAAACGGTAAATGCATCAGTGGACAACAGCAACGTCAGCTACATGTCTTATTTAGGAAAATAATCATGGAAAATGCCGGAGTGACTAACACGTGCAAAGGTTGTGTGCACACAGGGGGAGGACATCTCATAAAGACAAAACAGGAGAGTATTTTAGAAATAAAATACATAAACGAGAATAGTGGCTAGTTAATGCAGCAAAACACCTTACACTACATCTTGTTTTTTTGGTTGTAGGATTGAAGCAGGGGGTCTCTGGAGCTGAACCCCTTTAACTTCAGCTCTGGGGACCCCCTGCTTCCCGAGATAGTTACCTCCGTAGGGGGCGCCGGCATATCTGTGGAGTTTAAATGTCCAGGTCACGCTGGCCAATAGGAAACCACGAGGGAGGATGTCATGGCTTCCTATTGGCCCGCATGACGCAAGACATTTAACCGCCGCCATTTCAATAGGCACACCGTTTCTTGGACTACATGAGATACCGGCACCCCTCCAGAGGCAAGTATCTCTGGAATCTGGGGCTCCCCTGAGCTGAAATGAATGGGGTTCAGCTCCGAAGACCCCCTGCTTCAATCCTATAACAAAAAATATGTAGCGGAGGGGGTTTTGCATTGAAGCAGCAACCCCGCATATAGTAACTGGGATATTTTTTTCACCCTATTGATTTTTTTGACAGAATTCGAAACAATGGATCGTCGGCACCAGAACCACACTACTTTAGGTCCTGGTACGCCCTGGAAATTTGGATTTACACGTTAAGGACTCGGGTTTCATTAGGTCTCAATACGGACTGGGATCTGAGTCACTTTTTATAATCACATGAATTTTTATTGAGGACCACAGAATCTATGCAAAGGGGCTGTTCATGGGAGTTGCATGCTCAGAGGTGGCCTCCATCGGCACATTAAGTAGACCATTGGTTCATTTGTCCCCTGGTAACAGGTTTATTAATTCAATCTGGAGTCCAACATTTACACACAGAGTCCCCAGAAGTCTCATTCGTACTTTCAGTGACTGGTTTTCAATCCGTCATCTGAATTTTTACTCTGGTTTTATGCCTTCTTAATGTCACTCAAGAGGGTTATAGTTATGCATCTTTAATCAATAATACTAGATGCCTGAGCTGGCTCTTACCACAGGAACAGTTCATCTATTGATAATGACAACTGAAGTTACTAAAAGTTCTGTGTTGTTTCATAAATGTCCAAAAGACCAAAAAACGATACACACATTTGAATAATCACTTCAAGGCTCTGCTGTTTGGTGTTATCCAGTCCTGGGGCGTCTGAAACCACAATCTGAGACTTTTGACTGATGTTATTTGTGGCTCAGTTAGGAAATGCATTTGACATTATTGGATGAAAAAGTGACCCTTCTCCAGCAACACGTTAGATGAAGAAGTGTTGTCACTCATGTTGATGGAGAAGATATCCGATCTAAGTTATATAGATGTAGCCCTGTGTAATTTTGGGGTTACATGCCTCTCTTCTTCTGTGCAGTAATCCCTGTTAAGAGGGCAGGGTTGCCAGAAGTTATCATGGAGGTTTGCCCTCAACCTATGTGAGGTGTACTATGTAGCAAAGGAAGTGACAGCATGCTCTGTGTCCACTTACAGTGACATAGGGGTGGGCCTTCTGGAGCTATATAATACGCATCACTTCCTAAAGTTAGTCTGTTCAAGTCAAGTGTCTAGTGCAAGAACTTTTGAGGCTGGGCAGTTCAAGTGTCAGTCTGTCAAGGTTGCAGAGTGGACAATCTGACCCCACACTGTGTCAGGGCTCTGGCACAGATTGTGGCCCTCCCTTAGGGGAGAGGTGGCAGAGATATCCCTGTCTCTATTACAGAGTCAGGAGGGAACTTCCTTGAGGTGGGCAACTATGCTGATGTGCGGCTAAGTAACGGCCGCTATGATGGGCAGTCTGCCATGGAGGATGCTAATAAAGATGCCCTTGAATCAAAGACCCTTCTTGCCTGAGACTGGAGTTAATCAGGGAGAAGCTGCACCCAGGGGTTCTCTTCCAGAGACTCTTCTCTGCTGTCGTGGGGATCTGGAAGAGATGGAGGCGCTGTACCAACTGTGAGTAGAACTCAGCACTACCTCACGAGCCAGTCCTGGTGAAATCCCCAATACCATCAAGCGGGAGACTCAGGAGTCCTGTCAGCCAGCAGGTGCACCACACGACATGACATGTAATGGGGTGTGCAGTTTTCTCACATAGGGGTCAGGATCAGAAGGGCCCAGGGAAACACCATTACATAGATAGGAAAAAATAATTGACAAATTGGATAGCTACTTGTTATCTTTTTTCTATAATCATGATATATTACAATCCATTATTTTAGTAATACCCCCTTTATTTTGCTTAAACAGAATCTTTAAATAGAGGCTAAATATGACTCGCCTCTTCAACCCTCTATGTTTAAATTTTGATTAAGGTCACATAGGACCAAATCCTTTCAGTTAATTATTAATTATTTCTAATCTTTAAGGAACTATTCTAGTGCTACATTATGGTTTCCCTTATTCTCATGCACGACTGTTTTCTTATTTATTTAATTTATGTATTTATTTATGTATTTATTTATGTATCCTTTATTGATTTGTTCCTACATCACAATTTTTCCTATTTATGTAACAAGCGTTATATATAGTACATACAGTATGTAACAAACGTTATATACAGTACATATAGTATGTAGCAAGACTAAAAGTTTCCGGCACCGGGGTGACAAACGCTGCAGGGGAAGAACGGATACCCCACGACGTGGGAAAAACAACAATACTTGCATCTTTTTTTTAGAATCTCGTCCGTTCTTTTCTTTTTAAAACAGAATCTTTAAATAAAGGCAAAATCTGATTCACCTCTTTATTAAGTTCACATAAGACCAAATCTTTTCAGTTCATCCATTTTTGTAAATGCCCCAGACATTGGTCTGGGCCGCTAACAAAGGGAATCATACAGATATACATACATTTAAGAATATATATGTGTAAAGTGATTTAAAAAAAAAAAAAATCCAAACAAATTCATTGTATGTTTGTATTGTTTGCTAAAGTTATATATGTTTTCTAAGTATTGTGATGAAAGCGTGATGATGCCGTACACAGAGCATCAGCCCATGCGGAGGATGCACGATACCACTGGACAGGGCCGCAGGCAGATTTCCCGGGCCCGGGACTAGAGTTGCGTTCCGTGTGTGTCCCCCGTGTTTCGGCGGTATTTGCGAGCCCTTCCCACCCCCCCATTTCACACCACACAAGCCCCCTCTATTTCTCCCCCCCCCACACCCTTCCATGTATTTCTCTCCCCTCTGTCTCATTCCCTCTTCCTCACTCACCCCCCTCTCACCTCAGATTGTTTTGAGTATGTATAGCATAGCCTCTGGATGCTATTCTTCTTTTGGGCTCACACAGTATAAGTCCTGGTAGGTACAGGCACTGTGAAGGGTTAGATTCTCTCATGCAGGATTAGCTTGTTGTTGCAGCCTGGATATGCTGGTTGTATCAAGGGGCGGGCCTAACAACTACCTGAGAGTGTCATCCTGGGAAGGATATTGGCTGGGTCAGATGTAGCAAATGTGATACCTGTCAGTATCGGACCTGCACTGTAATGGGGCAGGGTTACAAGCCTATCCCCTAGGTATATACTGACACTCTCCCAGTAGTCAGTGCTCTCTTCCCTCCTCCTGTGGATTGGGCAACATCTACCCTGTATCCCAGCAGGGGATACAGGAGGGCTCAGAAAGGGCCTAAAAGCCTTTGAGGTTCCCTGTCAGGGATTAAGGAAGCTGTGAATTCTGCGAAGGGACAATAAAGAATCATGGAACCACCCATATGTGTACTCACTGTCTGGGTCACTGGAGAGTTGCCAGCATGGACCATCCTGGTCATCTCCGGATCCTCACTGGCAGGAGGTGCTGTTCAACAAGATGAACCACCCTGAAAACCTGTCCTGATATCTCCCCACATCATCCTGGAGCACTCAGAGCCTCCTGTTCCAGCCAAACAGGTATGCACCGCACCAGCAACACCAGGTCTCACACCGGGTGGGGGGAAAGGTGCTACATATGTATGTATATCTTTATTTATTTAGCGTCCTCCATGTACAGAGTGCTTTACAGCAGTATACCACGTGACATAATACCATAACACTTAATGGGAAGAAGCGCTTCAGACATAAAACAATAGAAAAAGGAGTCCCTGTCCCAAAGAGCTTACAATCTAAGTGGTAAGAACTTACAGAGACAGTAGGAGGGCGTTCTGGTTAGTGTGTCTGCAAGGTCAGTGCATATGAGATGTGTAGTATCAGCCAGCAGTGCTACCCAAATGCTTCGTTAAAGAGGTGTGTTTTAAAAAAGGTCCTACAGGTGGAGAGAGAGGGTGCCCGTCAGGTATTGGAGAGAAGGACATCGCAGAGGTGCGGGGCAGTCAGTGAGAAAGGTTTTTGTGTAAGTTTATGCATGCAATGAAATAAATAACGATGTAATATACACGAGAATACATCATACATACATATTGTGAGCAGGGTTACTGGCCACTTATGTCTTTAACCCAGGCTGTGCCGAAAAGCTGTGTAATGCGGCAGGCATAACCTTATAGGGGTCCCATGTTAAAATGGGTAAGATCCAAACAGCGACACACGGTGAGTGCTCATTTGCCTGCCATTACCCAGAATCCCTGGCTGCGGTGGATGCACTGTATGCTAAGAGATAATGGGGAAGGGCAGGGTAGTGAATCTGTCTGAGACGTGAATGTGCTCGCAAGTGATATTTTTATTTGCCGGACCCTGAATGAAACTGCTTCTAAAAAAAAGGCCTTAGGACAGTGCTGACCACTACAATAACATGCTGTAATTCTGTAGCGCCCGTCAATTCCAAAGCAATTTACAATGGCTCGGTACTTCAGAGCCATTCAATCCGGGCGGCACGTGTGTGGTTCTCTGGCAGCTTCCAAATACAAAATGTTGTATTGAGCGCGCTGTCCCTCCAAACGACCACCCTCCCGGCTACCCGGTTCCACCCGGCAGCACCTAGTCTCCCGTGACATACTCGGCAAACAAAAAACACAAATAGGAGCGCACGAAAATGAAACCAAGAGAAGCCAAAATTAATACATATATTTTATATCAAAGAAAATAGTTCATCATACAAACATACATATATCAGAAATACATAATAAAACCTGTCTAAAATTACACTAATATAATGCAACAGAGCCCTAGCCACGTAGGAGTAAGGGGTGTTAACACCCAAGTACACAGGCCCTAGTTGTAACAGGAAGGAAGAGGTGCTAGGAAAGCTAGATGGCACAAGAAAAAAAGACCTTAGGCACTTAAAATCTTCCGTGTACTCCTCGTGACAGGCTGGGCTCCAACAGCAACACAAACAGACCGTCGTCACGGCCGTGCGTCGCTGCGTAATGACGTCACCAACGCGTTTCGTGTCACATGACACTTCATCAGGGGTTGGTCATCAGCTCTCAAGGGGGCACTAATATACCTTCCAAATAACCATTGTTAATGTTATTACCCCAGGGCATCCGGTCAGGGCAAGGTGCTGTCAGATAAAGGGATCTGTACACAATGGGTTAACAACCTCTGCTCAGGAGGGCTGGGAGGAGGCAGAACATCCCAAACTAAAGATCCTTTTCCTTCTACAAAAGTCAGCCACATGAACCTCTGTTTTTATAAGCTCATAAAAAGCTTCAACCGTTTAACTCAACTTCCAAAGTAAGCAGAAAATGCAGCATTTTGGAATAGCTCCAGTATGTGTTATTATACTCAATCCCCAGTGCTGTGGGCTCAGCATGTCCTTTAGTCACAAGTAAAACAAAATGCACCTAGATGGCCATATTTACTAAGTGGCGCTATTCCAAAAGACACATTTCTGCAGCAAAAGAAAAACTTGGGGGTTATTTTCTAAAGGCTCCTGGGTGAAAAACCATAACTTACTTTGTGTCTGATCATACTGTACGCATGAGAAGTCAATCTATACTTATTTCAGTATCATCAAATCTCAATTGCCAGAGTCAAAGATGTATGGACTTGTTTTAAATTGTCTCCTCTCCCAGGAGTACTGAATGAACAGAATAGAATAACTTCATGTTAACGTGGGTAAAAAGATACAAGACAGACATAAGGTAAAATAGAATAATAAAACAAAATAAAATGAAACAATACTTAAATTAACATAGATTTCTTCGAAGGGAAAAGGAAAGAAGTAAATAAATATGTCTTCAATGTCATAGCACAAAAAAAAAACAAGAATTTCAATATAGTCGCTTTGACATTATTGATATGAATTTTATGATAGATCTGTTTAAAGTTTTATCAAACTTAACTTCTACTGCTGTAACGTTTATGCTCACCACAAACCGGGACCGGACCGCGGGGCTGAGGTGGGGATAGATATACACCGACGTTAGACCACAAAGCCGGGTCCAGATTGCGTAGTCCGTAGTCGTGCGTAGCCGGGTCAGGCTTGGAGAAGGCAGAGTAATCCATTGACAAGTCGGGGTCAAGGCAGGCGGCACAGGAGCGAAGGTCGAGTTCACAGGTAGGATTCAATAGGGACAGGGCTGCATAGAAGGCAGTGTCAAACAAACTGCCATGTAATTGCAGGAGAAGGTGGTTCTGACTGCTCAGTGCTGGGAGGGATTTGCCTGGAACTCTATAGCCGTGTGTGTGTGCGTGTGTGTGCGTGTGTGTGATCAAGCATTGAATGTTATAAAAAAAAAAAAAAAAAAACATTGGAGATGTGCGACGCGCACGTGGACGCAGGCTGAGAGAGTTGGAGATGCCAGATAAGTCCTCGAACGGCACCATTTCGCAATCCCGGTTATAATGCAGTCTCATTATGTGGACCCCAAGCACCGCGTTATAACGGGGTTCAGCTGCATTAATTGAGCGATGGAAGTTGAGCTAGGCCTAGCGTGTAAGCTCTCGGAACCAGGGCCCTCTTTACCTCTTCGTATCGGTTTGAGCATGTTTGTCCTTATCTGTATTTGTATGCAACTCTGTAAGTAAGTAATTATCAAATCTCTGTACCCCCGGCGGAATATGTTGGTGCTTTGCAAATAAAAGATAATAATACTAAGACTAATCCAGTAATCCATGCTACACCTTTTTGCCATTAAAAGAATCAGATCTATCACTACTTGATCTGGGCTTGAACGGTTAAGCCAGGGAGACGACACCAAACAACAGTGGAATGGGACGTTTGGTCATGGCCGTCTCGCCGCGACCAGGTCCCCGCCAGCGTTTGACCCAAGGGTGACACTCCGCGCTTCACCGCTGGACCCTCTACCCCAACCGGCCACTTCTACTATAAGGTAAGTTCTAAGGTAAGGGGTTAGTTTTAGAGTAGGGTGTTAATGTTATGGTGATTTCGTGGGTAGGGTAAGAGCTTAATTTAAGGGGTTTTAGTGGTTAAGGTAGGGGCTTAATTTAACGGGTTGTACGGTAAAGGGGAAAGGTTTTTCAGGTAGGGGGAATTAGGGTAAGGGCTAAGGTTAGATTCGTACCTTACTGGTGAAGCGTCCAGCGGCGGAGGATCCCTGCGGCAAGGTCACTTGCAGTGAAACGCCGGCGGGGACTTGGTCGCGGTGAAATGGGGACGCTACCAATTGTCCCAGACCGAAAAAGAGGCTTTTAACCTGTAATAACATTTATATTTAACAATTTGAACAAGAGTTCAGCGTTTTTGTTCCCAAAATATCTGATTGCATCACATTATAATATGCAATGTATTACTTTCGGCAGCAACACATCTGCATTGAGGACAGGTGCCTGGAATATCTGCTCTGAATTCGCGACGTTGCGCAGAGCTAACCTATGCTCCTCTGTTCAGCATCCTATATTGCATTTCATGCAGATGTACGGCTGGCTTTTCTTAGTCTCTTATAAGACTCTCAAATTAAATTCAAATCTGGAATGTCTGGCATATCTCTCTTTCAATTGAATATCAAGCTCTCCCAGATTCTCATCTCGTCTGTGTCTGTCAGAGGATAGTGTCAATTAGACATTTTTTAATTTAAAAGAGGGATCAGATTTTAAGTAGACATCTGTGCACCCAGTATCAAATAAACAAGGGTGCACCTGTGTGAGGGGGATCATAGAATGTTTGCAAACAGTATATGCAAAGACATTGCTAGAAGGAATATTAAACTCTCTGTGCTTCCTGCACAGTTAGCACCAAATTTCTCCCTACATCCTACAATTGTTGTAGAGGGTGTAGTCCAAAGGGTTCCCTCTCTCCTAAGACCCTGGACTAATTTCCCACCTCAAAATCTGGATGTCACGCTGCGCTCACCACAAACAGGACTGAAGACCGCGGGGCTGAGGTGGGGATGGAAAGACACCGACCCACAACCACGCAGTCCGGTCCGGAATGCGTAGTCCAAGTCGTACAGCGCAGTAGGGTTGGAGAGGTCAGGGTAATCAGGGTACTTGCCGTGGTTCAGTGTTGGAGAGTGGAGGATGGTAGATATCCGTAAGCCAGGGTCCAGGGTTTGCGAAGGTAGAATGGTCAAGGGGCGAAGCCGGGGTCAAGCGTTGGAGAGTGTGGGAATCCGTAGAACAGCCAAAAGGTCAGGACAGGAGAGAACAGACATGTCAAGGCAAGCAGGGATCAAGACAACTAAACAGCAGCAGCGAGCACAATGCATAAACAGGAGTTTGTGCTCAGCAGGGAAGGACAGGCAGGGGTAGGTAGATATAGGGAGAAGGATCCAATTACTTTGCAGGGGTGTGATCCGATCCTCCAATAGCACCAGGAAGGTAAGTGGCTGAAACAGCATTCAGCTGAGGCATTTCTGGGTTCTCCCTTGATTGGGTGCCGGGCGACCCGCGCGCGAACGCGATGCGCGGAGCGCTGACTTCATTGATTGACTGACTTCGCTGATTCCTCCCTGTGGGAGATGCCGACGGCAAACCTTAGAGCAACCTTAGAGCGTGCGCGCACCGGCTTGGCAGTGCGCGGGTGAGTGGCTCTGCCGTGTGACGAGTCAGCCGGGCGGGATCCGGCGGCGGCTGCGGCGGCGCTTACACTGGATTACCTACTATTGGTACAGACGTGTCCAGGTTTACTGTTTCCGATGCTGCGCACAGCACAGGGTAAATCTCCAACATTTACGCTGTATTAGTTTTAATTTTGCGTCCCAGAAGCCACTACTGAGCCGCGGCCGCTAAACGGGCAGCATAAACGTAGTTTAGCGGAGGCCGTGGTTCCCTGCAGTAACGATACGTTGGTGCGCCTGTAGTCTAAATGCAATCTAACCCATCCCTTATTCCCATTAATTTCATAGGATACGCTATCCCATTTATTTCAATGTAACCATCACTTTTTTCCCATACAAAATACTTCTGATGACTAGAAAGTATTTTTAACGTTTATACTCGGTACACTGCTCTCGTGCTATTCCCAGAAAGAACGCACTGATAATCACGGTCTGATGTAGGCAACGCCTGCTTTTGAAAGGTGTTAAATAACATAGAGTTATTACCATGCGTAACATTGACAGAGGTCTGAGGGTTTCCGTTGTTGGAGGTAAACTGCTAATTACCATATGATTTGCATATGAGTAAGCCAGATGACCCATTAAAGATTATCGATCCACAATTCAACATTCCTCCTGCAGCCAGTAGGTTCTTCCATTATGAGTCAAGAAAATGACGCCACTCTAGATAACGGAGGGAAGAAAATCAGGGCTCCACGGATGTGCTCAATAAACTAATTTATTGCCAATAGACTTAACGTTATGCCATTTCTGCTTCTGAGAAAGGCCTGTGTGGCCGAAACGTTAACGTCCCTGGATTGATGCAGAGAATCCTGAACCAGGAGCACCGGTAGTTGTATCCCCTTTTTTCTGATTATAGTAGTGTGCAGCAATTTATCATTCTTCTAGCCACTCTAGATAATCCATCATTGTCCTCGACATCCTAATAAAGGGGTGAGACCTCTGACCCTCGCTTAAGGTGGCTACCAGGCACCTGCAAAATACACGACACATTGACATCACCCTCCCAGTGAAGGCCAAATGACCCAAGGAGGACCGTAACTGCCTCAGCTTGCCTTTTATTGCAAATACAACAGAACCCAACAAGGCCTAAAGGGCCTAAAGGGCGCAGCTTTTCTGCGGGAAGCTTAAACTGTCTCTTTTTTTTTATAACTTTCATTTTTATTTGGTTTTACAATGCATACATTACATCACCACCCATTAGCATGAACTAATGAATAACCATATGCGTCAAAAAGAAAACAACATTTAGACAAAACAGAAGACTAACTAGACATACTACATATACAGACGAAACGAGACAAACGTGACTCACAGGACGTGGGCGGGACACATAAGGGGTACCTGATCGGGCAGGCGGGGGGATGGAGGTACCGAAGATCACTTCTGCGGAGGGCGGAGCTTCACCATGATATGTATACCGCCTTTTCGGGTCTTGGCTAACCAACCTATTCTGCTCGGCCGAGTGGTTTGATCTACTCTACCTGTTTCTATGTCATTGTCTGGCCTGCTTCGTCAAAGGAGAACGCATCTGACTCTATCAGTGCAAAATGGTGTCGGCGTCTATCCCCGGGATGTCTATTTGGGCTAACCATGGGGCCCATACTTTTAGAAATTTTGAGCCAGAGTCGTTGACCCAACTAGTCAACTGTTCCATCTGGCAAACATGCCAAATTCTGTTCCTGATTTTGGGTATAGCTGGCAATTCCGGTTGTTTCCATAATGCTGCGATCTCGCACCTTGTGGCGGTTGCAAAATGTGCCACCAATTTGTGTGTCGCATTAGACACACCCCGGATCCGTCTGCCCACTAGGAACAGCCACGGGTTCAGGGGGATCTCCTAGTTGAGTATCCGTTGTAACCACTCCCTAATAGTTTCCCAAATTGAGACCACGTTCGGGCAGGACAACAGCATATGTTTTAAGTCAGCAATTTCCCCGCACTGTTTTGGGCAGAGCGGGGAATATCCCCTGACAAATTTTGAGAGTTTTAATGGGGTATGATACCACCGCATTAGGACTTTATATGTGTTCTCCTTCAACGTGGCGTAGCTGATGCTTGCAGGATTTAGTCCCAGTCCTCGTCCTCTAGAGTCTCCCCTAAATCCGTCTCCCATTGTCTCATGTATTTAAGTCGAGCGGCGTCAGCTGTCTCTGGACAGATCACCTCCCTGTACATCCTAGATGTTAGTCCCCTTGTGTCCGTTTCTCTAGAACACAGCTGTTCAAAATTGGTACGTGCTGGTCGAATTGGAAATTTATTGTAAAATGCCCTGACCTGGAGGAATCCAAAGAATTCTGTGTTTGGTAATTTTTTCTCTGCTTTAATCATTTCGAACGTCTTGATGAATTTCCTTCCTTCCAGGTCTTTCAATCTTTTATACCCCGCTTGCGTCCAACTCAGAAATCTAGTACCTAGCAGACCCGGAGCAAAATCCGGATTCCCCACCAGGGGGGTCATCAACGACTGTTTAGTGGTCAGATTAGATTTAAACTTAGAGGACTCCCAGACCGCCAGCGAGTTCGCAATTGCGCCGAGCGGCGTCCCTATTGATTTCTTACATTTTTTTGGAATCCAGATCAGGTCATGTAACTCCCCTGGAGCACAACAATCTTTTTCCAGGGCTACCCATCTTCTTTTGGCTGGATTCGCGTGCCACTGAACAATTTGACATAATTGGGCCGCTTTATAATATGCCAAGAAGCAAGGTACCGATAACCCCCCTTTTGTCACAGGCCTTGTTAATATGCCTTTCTCAATTCGTGGGCTTTTTTTGTTCCAAATAAATTGAATGATGTGTGACTGCAGTGCGAGGATCTCAGCCTGAATGAGAGGTATTGCGAGGGCTTGAAACAGGTATAGCATTCTAGGAAGTAAGTTCATTTTTACGCTATTGATCCTTCCAAACCAAGAAATGCCATAACCCGCCCATACCCTGAGATCCTCCCTCAGTGTCTTTATTATTTTGGGGAAATTAGCTTTGTATAGTGCTTTGTACTCCTTTGTGATATATACCCCTAAATATTTGATTGCGGAGGGCTGCCATTTAAAGTTGAAATTAAGTTGTACCAATTTTTCGACCGGTTTGCTTAAACTGTCTCTTGACGGTGTCTGTCTCAATTCCTGGAAAGCTGGGCACCCGAGTGGAACCCACTGTGTTATCCTTCGCCAACTGGAACCCAATTCTCTCCACCACCACCTGAAAACCAGCCCGCAGATTCCCAAACCCACCGGACACACTGGTCCAACAAAAAGAGGGTGTCAATTCCCATCGCTGCCATACTCGGTCTTCCTTACCCACTCCAAAAAAAGCTAACTTTTTTTTAAAGCATCTCCAACAGGAGATGGAACAACCCAAGGGAAGGCATATATTCATAAAATAACCCTGGCATTTGCAACCCAACAAGTGGAAACACCCAGGAGGATTAGACGGCAACCTAAAAGGGGACTCCATGTCCACTCTGGCTAACAATGCTCCTTGACCCCAACTCTTCACCACCCTGATGGCCTCATCAGATGATGAGTATGCTACCCTACATATATCCCAATATTCACCAGTCCTTTTCTGGGTACAAAAGATGGTGGGTCAATCTGAAGGCCACAGGCTCCTTTTTTGGAACCACTCCCAGGGGAGCAAATATCAACTCTGGGAGAGGTGGAAAGTAAAACAGCCCCCATAATGCCCAACACCACCTCTTTTGCCAATTTTTCCCTGGTCACCCATTTGTGCTGATCCAAAGACACACGGTTTATCGGCCTACCTGAACCCCAATTTTTTTTAAAGAGATCCAAAACCCAAAGGTGAATCCCTCACTCAGGAGCGTGGCAGCCTGCCTACCCAGATAACCCACAAGCCAAGGGACCATCATTTCTACACACTGTCTTTGGTGCCCTGAGCCTCAGACACACTTCCTTGCTGCATAGGTGCACCAAACTTCCCTCTCCTAAAACACTTTATGACACCTGGCTTTCGCCCAGTCAACTGGTGTACTGACAGCTGCTGGCTGCCTGCTGAAAGGGAGATGGCATTCGCAATAGCAGCCAGATGTCCATATCTTTGCACCCCCATGATTTGTCAGTCTGAACTGCCATCCCCTGGTGGAATGCCTCATCATAACTCCACCAAGCAATACGCCATACACTTTATAACCGTCCCAAAAAGGTTTCCACAAACTTGCAGCTTCGTCTTCCCAATCATACTTGCCAGAATGGCTTAAGGCATTTGCCATTTTTATCCTGTCTAATCACCTCCCTAGACCCTTCTAAACGTCTTCTTTGACCACTGTGAATAAACAAAGACCTAGGGGACTCTCCATATAAATATCTTCCTTAAAGTCCAAATCTAACACCTTCCTCCATGGTCTTTACCTGCCAGTGATGCCACCGCTGACGCTTCGGCCTCAGTATCTGCTGCCACCGCAAGAGAAACTACCTGACATCTGGGCCCCAGCCCTGCCCCTGGGGCACCCCTCCTCCACCTGACGGTAAGACCGCTCCCCCAACAGGAGACAGCCCCTCCCTGACACCAGATTTATGTCGTTTCGAGCTGAGGTCCCAATTTCCTCAACAAAAGAGCAGGGGCAACGTCAGGAAGCCCCCAGGATGACACTTAATATGATCTTGTGCCAATGTCACAATGTCATGACACCGCCAAAAGGTTAATGGGTTGAAACCAGACAAGTATTTTTAGTGCTTTTTCTTGTTTGACAATAGTCTTTTATTTTAATTTTATTGTATTATTTTTATATAGCTCTAAAAATATGTGCAGTTCTGTACATAAAGCTGTCCCTGCCCAGCAGGGCTAACCACTGAATATTTATTCTGAGCTGCTCATTCAGCTCGCAGAATTACAAAGAGGACTCTAACTCTGCGGTTGGTTGAGAACTAGCTTTACTCCAATCCAAAGGCAAGATAATCAGAATGACGCGTGCTGTACTTCATCTCCGTTAGAAGATTCATTAGGATTGGGTAACATATAGCAGAGATATACAGTATATACATTAAAACCCTTCTGTTCTGACTCCTGCACACTGTGGCAAGTGATTGAGGCAGGTAGCTTAACTCATTCCCCTTTTTATGCACACAGAGTCCTTCCTTTCTCTTGCAAGCTTCATTGAGGCATAACAGCAACATAAAACAGGCGGGAGGAGACTGTAATAGATAGCACTAACTCAGGGAAAGGTAAATTATATTAAACTTTACCAGGAGATGATGGGGGACATGACAGTTCCTGAAGGCTGCTGGTTGAAAGAGGAAGGGGATGACCTGACATGCAGGTAAAGGGGCAGGGAGAGTCCAACAGCCGGGGGGGTTCTGGATCATACCACTCAGCCAGTGGAAAAGTTATTAGGCAACAGGCGGAGAGCAACAAAGGAGTTACAATGTAGCACCATTACACAGAGCAGTGACAGGAATCACAGGAAGAAATGAACAGCTGGTTCCAGGACACCTTCCAAGGCGACCATATCTAAGTACACTTCCAGGACACCTTCCAAGGCTACCATATCTAAGTACACTTCCAGGACACCTTCCAAGGCTACCATACTGTATCTAAGTACACTTCCAGGACACCTTCCAAGGCTATCATATCTAAGTACACTTCCAGGACACCTTCCAAGGCTACCATATCTAAGTACACTTCCAGAATTACTTCCAAGGCTACCATATCTAAGTACACTTCCAGAATAACTTCCAAGGCTACCATATCTAAGTACACTTCCAGAATAACTTCCAAGGCTACCATATCTAAGTACACTTCCAGGACACCTTCCAAGGCGACCATATCTAAGTACACTTCCAGAATTACTTCCAAGGCTACCATATCTAAGTACACTTCCAGGACACCTTCCAAGGCGACCATATCTAAGTACACTTCCAGAATAACTTCCAAGGCGACCATATCTAAGTACACTTCCAGAATAACTTCCAAGGCTACCATATTTAAGTACACTTCCAGAACAACTTCCAAGGCGACCATATTTAAGTACACTTCCAGAATAACTTTCAAAAATGGTTTAAAATTAATTGACGCCCTTGGTAACGCGGAATATATATCCACGTTGGGCTTGACAAAAGGATACTGGCAAATACCCTTAGAGGAAAAGTCCAAATGCAAAACAGCCTTTGCCACTCCCATGGGTTTATACCAGTTTGTGACAATGCCATTTGGACTGCATGGAGCCCCAGCCACATTTCAGAGACTCATGGATAAGGTACTGAGTCCCCATAGGACTTATGCCGCAGCCTACCTTGATGACATTGTCATTTATAGTAAACACTGGCAGGCCCATCTAAATAGGCTGAAAGCGGTCCTCAAATCTCTAAGAGAGGCAGGGCTCACAGCCAACCCTAAGAAATGTGCCTTGGGTAAAGCGGAAACCAAATATTTAGGGTATGCAGTGGGAGGTGGAAAAGTAAGGCCACTAGCCGACAAGGTAGCTGCCCTGAAAGAAGTTCCGACCCCCCCAAACAAAAACGCAGGTACGCTCTCTACTGGGTTTAGCAGGGTACTACCGGCGGTTCATCCCCAACAATTCGGAAGTGGCAGCCCCTTTAACGGACCTCACAAAAAAGTGTGCCCCTACACAAGTGGTGTGGTCAAGGGATTGTGAGAGAGCCTTTGAGGACATAAAAAGGTGTCTATCAGAGGGTCCCATCCTTAGAAGCCCAGACTTCAACAGCCCTTTTATAGTGCAAACAGATGCATCAGAGATAGGGCTAGGGGCAGTGTTGTCACAACAGTTTGAGGAAGTTGAACATCCTATCCTTTTCCTGAGTAGGAAATTGTTCCCAAGGGAAAAAAACTACTCAGTGATTGAGAAAGAGTGCCTTGCAGTAAAGTGTGCAATCGAGGCTTTGAGGCATTACCTGGCAGAAGTCCATTTTACTTTGGTGACGGATCATGCTCCACTGAAGTGGTTAAATAGTATGAAGGATTCCAATGCTAGATTGACTAGGTGGTATATGGCCCTCCAACCCTTCTCATTTGAGATACAGCATAGGCCGGGAAAAGAGAACGCAAATGCTGACTTCTTTTCTAGAGAAGGGGTTGATGGTCGGGCTTCAGCCGTGCGTAGCCCCAGCCACACACTAACAGGGGAGGAATGTGACAGGGTAAATAAAAGCCACCAGTTATATGCCTGGAAAACCTATGTCTAGTCTGCAGTGCAGCACTGACTAGGTTAACTTCAGCTGGGAACCTCAGGACAATTAGTTGAATCCCAGCTGCCTAATCAAGGTGTGTTAAAACCCAGGCTATAGACACATGGATCTTGGCTGTTGATGAGAGAGGAGTAAGCTGCAAAAGTGATTCCTGAAAACAAGGTCTGAGTAGCAAAGTAATGAAACTGTGAACTGTCTGTCACCTGCAAAGAAAAAGGAAAGCTGCATATATAGAAACTGTTTTGTTCTGTTTGCTTAAGAAAAAGCCATTTTCGTTTGTTGCTGAAAAAGAGCTATTTTTGTTTTGTGTGCTGTATATTTTTCAAGGCAAAATAAAACAGCCTTGTCAAGAAACCCACGTGTGTAGTTGCATGTACCCTGCAACATATGGTGTCAGAAGTGGGATTTGATTTATTTTTTCAAAAGGCTCCTGCAGTTAAAGGGCCACACACACACACACACAAGAATGGAAGAAATGTTGAAAGCGTTTCTGTGCGAGCAAGCTCGGCTGCAAGCGGAGAGAGATGAAAGACTACAGACAGCACAGGATGAGCGGATTGCCAAGCTGCTGACCCAATTCCAAGGGGCTGCCGGTGCAGACCTGCCAGCAGACCCCCGATACTCCTGAGGAAAATGGCTCCGAACGAGGATCCAGAGGCAATTTTACTGACTTTTGAAAGAGTTGCAGAAGGTCAGGGCTGGGCTACAGATCGCTGGGCAACTGCTTTGGCCCCGCTCCTCATAGGAGAAGCCCAGGCCTCATATCAGGTTCTCCCAGCAGATCATGCAATGGACTACCGATAAGTAAAAGCCGCCATACTGGATCGCTTAGGTCTGACCCCAGAGACCTACCGGCAGCAGTTCCCGGAACATGAAGTACACCGCTAAGATGAGACCCGGGTCCTCGCTCAGCGATTATTGGACTTATGTACGCGCTGGATACAACCCAAGGAGTGCACTAAGGAGGCAATTCTTGAGCAGGTGGTTTGCTGAAGGAAAAGCCATTTTCGTTTGTTGCTGAAAAAGAGCTATTTTTGTTTTGTGTGCTGTATATTTTTCAAGGCAAAATAAAACAGCCTTGTCAAGAAACCCACGTGTGTAGTTGCATGTACCCTGCAACAGAGGGTAATATTGCAGTGTGTTATTATGACTGGGTAATATACAGTGTGTTATTATGGCAGGGTAATATTGCAGCGTGTTATTATGGCAGGGAAATATTGCAGTGTGTTATTATGGCAGGGTAATATTGCAGCGTGTTATTATGGCAGGGTAATATTGCAGCGTGTTATTATGGCAGGGTAATATTGCAGCGTGTTATTATGGCAGGGTAATATTGCAGCGTGTTATTATGGCAGGGTAATATTGCAGCGTGTTATTATGGCAGGGTAATATTGCAGCGTGTTATTATGGCAGGGTAATATTGCAGCGTGTTATTATGGCAGGGTAATATTGCAGCGTGTTATTATGGCAGGGTAATATTGCAGCGTGTTATTATGGCAGGGTAATATTGCAGCGTGTTATTATGGCAGGGTAATATTGCAGCGTGTTATTATGGCAGGGTAATATTGCAGCGTGTTATTATGGCAGGGTAATATTGCAGCGTGTTATTATGGCAGGGTAATATTGTAGCGTGTTATTATGGCAGGGTAATATTGCAGCGTGTTATTATAGCAGGGTAATATTGCAGCATATTATAATGGCAGGGCAATATTGCAGCGTGTTATTATGGCAGGGTAATATTGCAGCGTGTTATTATGGCACGGTAATATTGCAGCGTGTTATTATGGCAGGGTAATAGTGCAGCGTGTTATTATGGCAGGGTAATATTGCAGCGTGTTATTATGGCAGGGTAATATTGCAGCGTGTTATTATGGCAGGGTAATATTGCAGTGTGTTATTATGGCAGGGTAATATTGCAGTGTGTTATTATGGCAGAGTAATATTGCAGCGTGTTATTATGGCAGGGTAATATTGCAGCGTGTTATTATGGCAGGGTAATATTGCAGCGTGTTATTATGGCAGGGTAATATTGCAGCGTGTTATTATGGCAGGGTAATATTGCAGCTTGTTATTATGGCAGGGTAATATTGCAGCTTGTTATTATGGCAGAGTAATATTGCAGCGTGTTATTATGGCAGGGTAATATTGCAGCGTGTTATTATGGCAGGGTAATATTGCAGCGTGTTATTATGGCAGGGTATTATTGCAGGGTAATATTGCAGCGTGTTATTATGGCAGGGTAATATTGCAGTGTGTTATTATGGCAGGGTAATATAGCAGTGTGTTATTATGGCAGGGTAATATTTCAGCGTGTTATTATGGCAGGGTAATATTGCAGCGTGTTATTATGGCAGGGTAATATTGCAGCGTGTTATTATGGCAGGGTAATATTGCAGCGTGTTATTATGGCAGGGTAATATTGCAGCGTGTTATTATGGCAGGGTAATATTGCAGCGTGTTATTATGGCAGGGTAATATTGCAGTGGGTTATTATGGCAGGGTAATATTGCAGTGTGTTATTATGGCAGGGTAATATTGCAGTGTGTTATTATGGCAGGGTAATATTGCAGTGTGTTATTATGGCAGGGTAATATTGCAGTGTGTTATTATGGCAGGGTAATATTGCAGTGTGTTATTATGGCAGGGTAATATTGCAGCGTGTTATTATGGCAGGGTAATATTGCAGCGTGTTATTATGGCAGGGTAATATTGCAGGGTGTTATTTTGGCAGGGTAATATTGCAGTGTGTTATTAGGGTGGGGTAATATTGCAGTGTGTTATTATGGCGGGGTAATATTGCAGTGTGTTATTATGGCAGGGTAATATTGCAGTGTGTTATTATGGCAGGGTAATATTGCAGCGTGTTATTATGGCAGGGTAATATTGCAGCGTGTTATTATGGCAGGGTAATATTGCAGCGTGTTATTATGGCAGGGTAATATTGCAGCGGGTTATTATGGCAGGGTAATATTGCAGTGTGTTATTATGGCAGGGTAATAGTGCAGTGTGTTATTATGGCAGGGTAATATTGCAGTGTGTTATTATGGCAGGGTAATAGTGCAGCGTGTTATTATGGCAGGGTAATATTGCAGTGGGTTATTATGGCAGGGTAATAGTGCAGTATGTTATTATGGCAGGGTAATATTGCAGCGTGTTATTATGCAGGGTAATATTGCAGTGTGTTATTATGGCAGGGCAATATTGCAGCGTGTTATTATGGCAGGGTAATATTGCAGCGTGTTATTATGGCAGGCTAATATTGCAGCGTGTTATTATGGCAGGCTAATATTGCAGCGTGTTATTATGGCAGGGTAATATTGCAGCGTGTTATTATGGCAGGGTAATATTGCAGCATGTTATTATGGCAGGGTAATGTTGCAGCGTGTTATTATGGCAGGGTAATATTGCAGCGTGGTATTATGGCAGGGTAATATTGCAGCGTGTTATTATGGCAGGGTAATATTGCAGCGTGTTATTATGGCAGGCTAATATTGAAGCGTGTTATTATGGCAGGGTAATATTGCAGCGTGTTATTATGGCAGGGTAATATTGCAGCGTGTTATTATGGCAGGGTAATATTGCAGCGTGTTATTATGGCAGGGTAATATTGCAGCGTGTTATTATGGCAGGGTAATATTGCAGCGTGTTATTATGGCAGGATAATATTGCAACGTGTTATTATGGCAGGGTAATATTGCAGCGTGTTATTATGGCAGGGTAATATTGCAGCGTGTTATTATGGCAGGGTAATATTGCAGCGTGTTATTATGGCAGGGTAATATTGCAGCGTGTTATTATGGCAGGGTAATATTGCAGTGTGCAGCACAGGGGGGGTTAAAACCATGTTGAGGATACATTGCTCTGTGTGTTGAGGATGCATTGCTTTGCATGATGAGGACACATTGCTCTGCATGTTGTGGTTAAATTGCTCTACATGTTGTGGATACATTGCTCTGCATGTTGAGGATACATTGCTCTGCATGTTGAGGACACATTGCTCTGCATAATGAGGATACATTGCTCTGCGTGTTGAGGATACATTGCTCTGCATGTTGAGGACACATTGCTCTGCATGTCGAGGTCACATTGCTCTGCATGTCGAGGTCCAATTGCTCTGCATGTTGAGGATACATTGCTCTGCATGTTGAGGACACATTGCTCTGCATGTTGAGGACACATTGCTCTGCATGTTGAGGGCACATTGCTCTGCATGTTGAGGACACATTGCTCTACATGTTGAGGACACATTGCTCTGCATGTTGAGGATACATTGCTCTGCATGTTGAGGACACATTGCTCTACATGTTGAGGATACATTGCTCTGCATGTTGAGGACACATTGCTCTGCATGTTGAGGACACAATGCTCTGCATGTTGAGGATACATTGCTCTGCATGTTGAGGACACAATGCTCTGCATGTTGAGGATACATTGCTCTGCATGTTGAGGAGACATTGCTCTGCATGTTGAGGAGACATTGCTCTGCATGTTGAGGATACATTGCTCTGCATGTTGAGGATACATTGCTCTGCATTTTGAGGACGCAATGCTCTGCATGTTGAGGACGCAATGCTCTGCATGTTGTGGGTACATTGCTCTGCATGTTGTGGGTACATTGCTCGGCATGTTGTGGATAAATTGCTCTGCATGTTGAGGATAGATTGCTCTGCATGTTGAGGATACATTGCTCTCCATGTTTAAGACACATTGCTCTGCATGTTGAGGACACATTGCTCTGCATGTTTAGGACACATTGCCCTGCATGTTGTGGGTACATTGCTCTGCGTGTTAAGGACACATTGCTCTGCGTGTTGAGGACACATTGCTCTGCGTTTTGAGGACACATTGCTCTGCGTGTTGAGGACACATTGCTCTGTGTGTTGAGGACACATTGCTCTGCGTGTTGAGGAGACATTGCTCTGCATGTTTAGGACACATTGCTCTGCATGTTGAGGATACATTGCTCTGCATGTTGAGGATACATTGCTCTGCATGTTGTGGGTATATTGCTCTGCATGTTGAGGACACATTGCTCTGCATGTTGAGGATACATTGCTCTGCATGTTGAGGAAACATTGCTCTGCATGTTTAGGATACTTTCATCTGCATGTTGTGGGTACATTGCTCTGCATGTTGTGGGTACATTGCTCTGCATGTTGACGACACATTTCTCTACATGTTGAGGACACATTGCTCTGCATGTTGAGGACACATTGCTCTGCATGTTGAGTACACATTGTTCTGCATGTTGAGGACACATTGCTCTGCATGTTGAGGACACATTGCTCTGCATGTTGAGGACACATTGCTCTGCATGTTGAGGACACATTGCTCCGCATGTTGAGGACAAATTGCACCGCATGTTGAGGACACATTTCTCTGCATGTTGAGGACACATTTCTCTGCATGTTGAGGACACATTGCTCTGCATGTAGTGGACACATTGCTCTGCATGTTGAGGACACATTGCTCCGCATGTTGAGGACACATTGCTCTGCATGTTGAGGACACATTGCTCTGCATGTTGAGGATACATTTCTCTGCATGTTGAGGACACATTGCTCTGCATGTTGAGGATACATTGCTCTGTATACATTGCTCTGCATGTTGAGGATACATTGCTCTGCATGTTGAGGATACATTGCTCTCCATGTTGAGGATACATTTCTCTGCATACATTGCTCTGCATGTTGAGGACATATTGCTCTGCATGTTGAGGATACATTGCTCTCCATGTTGAGAATACATTTCTCTGCATACATTGCTCTGCATGTTGAGAACACATTGCTCTGCGTGTTAAGGACACATTGCTCTGCATGTTGAGGATACATTGCTCTGCATGTTGAGGATACATTGCTCTGCATGTTGAGGATACATTGCTCTCCATGTTGAGGATACATTGCTCTGCATACATTGCTCTGCATGTTGAGGACACATTGTTCTGCATGTTGAGGACACATTGCTCTGCATACATTGCTCTGCGTACATTTAGACTACTTTAATGCATCGAGGGGCCTCCCAGTGAGAAGCTTCTGTAAGAAGTGGTTATTATGGCATCAGAAAGGGGACGTCCGCTGTGAAATATCATAACAGAGGGCATTCATTTGGTTGCTTCCCAAGATTCAGACCAGGAGCACCCATGAAGAAGAGACCGCTGAGGTTTCACAAGCTCTGTAAATAATGTACCGCTGTATTTAATTTATGATGAACTCTCACGTTGGTCCCAACCTGGAACAAATCTGCATCGCTCCCAGGGCAGCAGCCCCACCGCTGCCACACGTGTCAGCCACATCCTGGGGGCATGTGTATAAGCCAGTTAACCACTCTGCCCAACAGACGAGCTTCACACTGTGTGCAAGAAACTAAGATAACGAGTCTCATACAATGTGACACTGGGAAAATTGGCTCAAATTAAAATGTCTGGTCTGAATTAAGGAACATTTAGTGGAAATTGTGATTGGGACGGGAGGAGGTACAGGCTGGGGGGAGGAGGTACAGGCTGGGGGGGGTACAGGCTGGGGGGGAGGAGGTACAGGCTGGTGGGGAGGAGGTACAGGCTGGGGGAGAGGTACAGGCTGGGGGAGAGGAGGTACAGGCTGTGGGGGGCCTTGTTCAGCATATGCTGCTACTAGCAGTGGGCAGCATAGGAGAACTCTGATTATGCAAAGATTCAGCAAAATTGCCTTACTGTGTGAGCACAGTGTCCAACATACAGTACGTGCAGTTGATGTGGCGTCCCTTGGCTTTGAGCGTCCGGGGCTTTAGAGCGTCTGTACAATACGCTGAGTCTCGCTGGGAACTGTCAGGTAAGGGTGGTCCATATCTGCACGTGCAAGAGCGGCTCCGTGAGAAGCCCAAAGCAGTGAATGATTACATCATACAAAGCTTCGAGCTTGTATACTGATTGCCCAACCAGTGGAATCTAATAGGGAAGCTATGTGCACTACTGAGGCCGTTTGAGGAGGCCACTGATCAGCAGCGACAATGCTGTCATCAGCCAAGTCCTCCCACCTGTATTCCTACAGTAGGACCCTTGTTTGCATGCAGCAGAGTGTGAGAATAATGGTAGTGCTAAATTGTTGTGACTGTCTGCCATGCTCTACTGCTTGATGAATGATCACTGTGTAGTAAATGTAGCAACCTTGGGGTATACTAAGTTATCTTAGTGGGTTCCTGGTCCCCTACAGGGAGTTAAGAGGTTAAATCCTTTTAAAGGCCCTCGTCACTTTTAAAGCTTTACACTCTTCTGCCCCTCCTTACATCTCAGCCCTAATTTCTCGCTACGCACCATCCCGGCTCTTGCGTTCTGCTCGAGGATGTCTTCCCTCTACCCCCTTTGTATCTAATGCCCCCTCCCACCTTAAACCTTTCTCTCTGTCTGCCCCACACCTCTGGAATGCCCGTCCCCTCAATACCCGACTAGCACCCTCTCTATCCACCTTTAGGACCATTCTTAAAACACACCTGTGTAACGCAGCATATGAGTAGCTCATAGTGAGTGATACTTTACACCTCATACATAAACCTTGGCCCCTTGCAGATGCACTTACCAGAACACCCTCCTACTGTCTCTTCACGTTCTTCCTACCTACCAAATAGATTGCAAGCTTTTCGGGGCAGACACTCCTTTTCCTAAATGTTACTTACCGTATATGTCTGAAGCACTTCCTCCCATTATGTGTTATTTGTTTTACTTGTTATTTATATTATTATGTCACGTGTATTACTGCTGTGAAGCGCTATATAAATCAAGATACACATACATAAATACAACGTTCATGTAACTAATTTCATGTAACTAATTTCATTTAACATTGCAAGTTAACCATCAGGATGGGGGTGATTGGTCAACACCTGTTTCAGGAATATGCTAGAAGGGTTTGTCACAGGAGACCAGGTTTATCAACACATTTTTATACCAGGATCATTGATTGAGCACAGCAAGGAGGTAAAATAAATTGTAATTTATTTCAGGAAAAGACATACACATAATGTAACACAATTTACAGGGTTAACACACTTACTGGGAACGAGGCGAACGAATAAATTTATCCTCTAAACGAAATTCACAAAAATTACCTCTGTAGGAGCCCTTTCCAATGACCGGTAGGTACTCACGAAAGTCCTGGAACTGATTTCGGCGTGCAATGCCAGGCGCGACTGCTACGTTCTTCAGAAGTGGGACTTAGGCTAAGTCCCTGCTAGCGCTGATCAGGCTGAGCGGGAGGCGCTTGCGGAGGAAACTTACATATATAGATATATGTAAGTCCCCGCTCACACGGTGCGCGGCGCTCGTACGCTTGCATACACGTTCAGCCCCGATCGGCGCATAAGTAAACAAAAAATATATACTTACCCGCGCGCTGAACTACCCGCAATGCCCCACCCCCTCCGCACGCGCGTACAAGCCAGACACCCGGCGCTCATGCTTGGAGCTCTCTCCACGCATGAGCACGCTCAGCGCCAGCGGGGACTTAGCCTTAGAAGAATTTTTGAGTCAAAATCTTTGAAGCCGGCTCGCATCTATTCAGCACAGAGCATCTTTGAATTTGCCGCTGTTGGTTTGGCGCTTCGAATCTCTGCTTCTCATTGGCTGCAAGGCTCCTAATGGGTTTCAGTGTCCCATAATGTTAGATAGATCTATACTATATAGTTATATTTATATGCAGCAATATAAACAATAATAGATAGATATACTATATTATATAGTAAAAAAAAATAAAAGTACGCGTTAGTTACTGTTGGTGTCCTCGTGCGTTGTTTGGTCTTTCCGTGTGCATGATAGCACACGGTGGTTGATGGCATAACAAGGCCAGAAGTAGATAGCGTTGGATATCTGCAATTCGTTGTCCGCTCGTGTACATCTCCTTAATTCTCATGCTGAGATCCTTTGAAATCTTTTTAACAGGCATTGCTGAGAGTAGAAAGAAATACAAGCACAAGAATGTATATTCGATGTTTAGTCGATGTGTATTCAATTTGCAGTGAATCCATAAAATGGATGGTGTATTTATATGTTAATGGTTCACATTAGAGTACGCCCACTTTTAACACCTGTACCTCGTCGCCATGCATAAAAGGTTACACAATTTGCATAGCCCACCACTCGATGATCTTTATCTGAACTTTACCTTGTCCAGATACTGCATTGTGCCATCTGCTTCCATGGATCAACCCCGATTCTACGGACACAGGAACCCACTCGCCTCTGCCCTGCCTGTCACGCAGAAAAAGCAAAAGGCAGGAGCCATTTCAAGCCAAGTCCAAAGCGAAAGGCTAAGGCTAATAAAGAAAACCTTCTGCTGACCCCAAAGGCTAAGGCGAATAAAGAAAACCTTCTGCTGACCCCAAAGGCTAAGGGTTTTAATACACGTAAGCCTTATTATGTCAAGAAGAAATTCGGTGATGTACACTCAAGGCAAAACAAATGGCAGCCAACCCATCAAACCCGCAGGCCACTTCCTCGATTACGCTTCGACGACTCTGCCGCCGCTCTCCCGGAAATCCACAGCCCATCTTCTCCACTACTCATCCACGATGCTGCCGCTGCTCTCCCGGAAACCCACAGCCCATCTTCACCACTACTCTTCGACAACGCTGCCGCTGGTCTCCCGGAAAACCACAGGTCATTTTCTCTATTACGCATAGACAACTCTGCCGCTTCTCTCCCGGAAATCCACAGGTCACTTTCTCCATCCCTCTTCGACGACGCTGCCGCTTCTCTCCCGGAAATCCACAGGTCACCTCCTCCATCCTTCTTCGACGACGCTGCCACTTCTCTCCATGGAACTCCCATCTCATCCTTCGTAGCACCCATCCACCCAGATGTCCACAGCACCCCATGCACAAGATCCAGCTCGTTAGACCACATGCTGAGTGGGTTAAGTGTTGATATCCCCGGGAACTCTACTATGCTGGTAAAGATAGATCTTCTTTTAGAGACCATGCTAAATATGGATCAACGGATGGAGAAGATGGATCAACGGATGGAGAAGATGGATCAACGGATGGAGAAGATGGATCAACGGATGGAGAAGATGGATCAACGGATAGAGAAGATAGAGACTGACATAGCGGGGATACATAATTTGCTCTGAGTTAATGCCCCTGTATCTCCGATGCCAGAGCAGGAGGGTGGCATGGATAGGATGAATGGGACCTTCAACCTTCCATCACCAAGCGCACCCCCTCTACCAGAAGAATGTGTACATGTATGCCGTTGACGAGGATGACATGACAACCCCGTCAAGACCACGGCAGGAGACAACATGGCGACCAAGACAGGAGGAAAGCATCCTCCCAGACAACCTACCCTCACCCGCCGCCACAAGCACACCCGCTCCCAGAAGAACAGCCGCTCCCAGAATCCAACCCACATACGCTTGCATCGATACGATGCCCGACATCATTCTGCGCGAGCTGCCCAATCCAATCAGGGAGAAGTATAGGGTGATGAGTGCTGGTTTACCCCAGAAGTATGCCATGTTAATTTTCAAGCACCACGTGTCCTACTTGGTGTACTGCGGGTGGGCCAAGAATGTAAACTACGAAGGAAATCGCGAAAAAAGGGCGCTTCCTGAAAATTTAAGAAGGACTATTGTGAAGGAATTGCGGCGCTATTTTTCAATTACAGATCCTGTACCGTGAGAGACTCCATTAGTGGCATCGGCCCTGGAAGGACAATCTGGTGGGGATCGAATTTGCTTGACTGTTCAAATGTTGTTTATTTTTTGACTTGTTGCTTGTTTTGACTTGTATTAATAAAGAAATGTTTTTTACTAACACCATACTGTTGTGCTATAAATGTTTTGACTTTCTTTACTTAAATAAAGGAGATGTTGCGTGTTTTCAATTTTATTAATAAAGAAATGTTTTTACTTACACAAGACCTGCACAACTCCAGTCCGCGAGGGCCGCAAACACGCCCGGTTTTCTGACAACCGGGCTTGTTTGCGGCCCTCGAGGACTGGAGTTGTGCAGGCCTGACTTACTGTAATGTACACCATCCTACTGTAAATGTTTTGACTTTCTGTACCTTAATAAAGGAGATGTTGCGTGTTTTAAATTTTATTAATAAAGAAATGATTTTTATTAACAACATACTGTTGTGCTGTAAATGTTTTGACTTTCTGTACTTTAATAAAGGAGATGTTGCTTGTTTTAACTTGTATTAATAAAGAAATGTTTTTACTTACACAAGACCTGCACAACTCCAGTCCTCGAGAACCGCAAACAGGCCCGGTTTTCAAGATATCCTGAAAACCGGGCCTGTTTGCGGCCCTCGAGGACTGGAGTTGTGCAGGCCTGACTGACTGTTCTGTACACCATCCTACTGTAAATGTTTTGACTTTCTGTACTTTAATAAAGAAGATGTTGCGTGTTTTAATTATATTAATAAATAAATGTTTTTTACTAACACCATACTGTTGTGCTGTAAATGTTTTGACTTTCTGTACATAAATATTTTTACTAGCAGTACACCATACACCTGTAAATGTTTTGAATTGCTGTACACTTTTTGTACTTATTCCACCAATAAAAGAAAATGTTGATTTGTTTTAAATTGTTCCACTGTCTCCTTTTATACTGTAACAAAATACAGTGTTTCTAGAACATACAGTACTGTCCAGGCATACAGTACTGTATACTGTAGGCATGCTCAGTACTGTACATCACAAGAGTATTAAAATAATACATGTTGTACGGGTCGTAGAATACACATATGTACTGGAATACATGTAGAATAAATGCATACTTTTTATTTTTCAGGTTTATTATACAGTATATGTATATAAAAAAAAGTATTGTATATGGTCTGAAAACAACAGCATACTGTTTCAGGTTTTCTATGAAGCTCTTAGTTACCGTATTCTATCCTAATCAATAACAACGGCCACTAAACTGTAGACTCCGGTACGTGGTTTTTTAAATCCGATTCAGCAATGTGCAGGCATTGTTACACAAAGCGATATTATCCATCGAAATCCCTCCATGTGCCGTTTTCCGCATGAGATGACAAAGTTTTCTTTTCTGAGGAAAAACAAAAGTAAAAGTTTTACTGTAATGGTCAGTCAGTCCCCTAAAGAAGTTCCCACAGTCAGTCCCACAATAATTTTCTCGGGGGGCGTCACCTGTTCACATGTGCATGCGCCTACTGTCGATGTGATGACACGCATATGCGTTTCAAGAAGGTTCCAATGCGCATGCGCCTAGCTTTCCACCAATTGTTCAGTATCTACTGTAGAAGCTGCTCAGCCAATGATATTGCTTACAGGAGAATCGCTTGACTGTGCATTGAATTGATATTTCAAAAACAGAATAAAATACGGCAACATTACTCACCATAGACTTTGCCAATCAGTTGGCGCCGAGCCACTGCCAGTCCCGTATTCTTGATTATACACGTAGTTGACAGGTGACAGCGGGACTACTACACCTGTAGTTGACAGCTGATGAGGCTGGAAATCGCTTAGGTACGTGCAAGCTTGCTGGAATCTGTACGCGAAATCCGGCTCAGCCTGCAGGTATCCGGGCGGGGACAGACAGCAAGGGTTGTCGGTTACCAGGTTTTCACTGACGGTCGGACCGCTATTGGAAGCTGGAGCTGTCGCTGGCATATTGCTTGCCAGAGACTGACGTTTCTTAGTTGGTTTTAACATGACCTTTCGCCTTTTGAAGTCTCCATGATCAAAGGTACGGGAGAAATCTGGTGCTACACACCAATACTCTCCAATAACACCGGGATCAAGACGAAAAAAACACGGATCGATACATAACTTTTTCCTTATTGCATGCTTCCACACATGAGCATCTGGTGAAAATTTGTAAAAGTCATAGTTTTCGATAAAATATTGATAAATTTGACCAACTGTTGCCATCTTATCATCTGTTGCATTAATCGCGGCCCATATTAAATAAGGGTACATTATATTGGGTTTTTGGTACACGGACTGCAGCGGTGCACTCATCTCGGGACTCTCAGGACAATAGAACACCAGACACTGCGCATTTAGTTTTTAATATGAAAAGCCTAAATTGATACATTATTGTAACTTCTTCAGTACCAAGGTCAATTTACAATAGACCACTGTGGTATTTTTTTAAACACCTGCAAGTCGACACATTACTGAAGCGCATGCGCATTACAATTCATGAATATCTGCCACCTGGCGGATACGCGAAGAATTGCAACCAATTAAATCCGAACCATTATCAATAAACACATCAATAAACACATCAACCGCGGGTGACGCTGGCATGAATGCAACATGAATGCGGCATGAACGCGGTGAAGTGCGTGGCATTTGGAAAAAATCCCCGAAAAAATTCGGAGATGTCGGAGAGTAAAAGGGGCCGCGGCTGTATCATATTTGCATAACCTCAGGTGGTGGCAGTGGATAGATATGATGTGCAATTGAGTAGGGGTTAATACTAACTCGATGGTTCCTTTCAGAGGAGAAAGGAGGGTTGCTAGAGTAGCCTTGTGTATTAACCCTGGTTGCATATCTAAAGTCACGTGCTCACTTGTGTGCTGTTCGTGGCGGGGCATATTGGGACGGCTTGAGGAGAGATACAACTCATTTGAGGGACCTTTTGAGGAGGTGAAGAGTGGGTGCGCTTGCGAGCGTCAGTATTAACCCTTGTCCCGTATGCAGGTCGCGTGTTAGCATGGGGTCGTACGTGACAAGAAAGAAAAGACATTCTAAAGTTACCATAAAGGTCACGGGCACGTTCACAGATGACCCTGGGACATCAGAAGGGGGTCGAGATGCCCTGCAGCCTAGAGTGACTGGCAGATTAATTCTGGGAATGGAAGGATCTCCAGTGGGCCCAAGGCAGAAATTGTGTGCCCCGAAGTGGTGTCTGTCCAGTTCTTACAGTGTGAAACCCTCAAAAGACAGTTTTTACCTAAAATGCGGTTTTAGGCCTCTTTTTTTTCCCTCGGATCCGATACTTTTAACAAATCAGATAAAAAGTGCTTTATATACAGTAGCCACCTGTGCCTCTCTGCCTGGCACAGCGCAAGTTAAAACTTTACCGGGGTGGGATGTACTGTCTGCTCTTGCTATCATTGCAAAGCATTTTTTAAACATTGAATTGATTTAGACAAACACTAAACAATTGTACTAAATACTTAATTACATTACTGAGTATAAGCGCATAAAAAGGCTTTGCATGGCACGGCCTCGTGCCCTGAATTAATTTGCCCCTTCTGGCTGCACAGGGGAGCATGTTCCCTTTCATGATTCCAGATATGAACCACTTCTTTATATTTAAGCTCTGTATTTTGCTTCGCAGTCACGGGAAATGAATGAAGAAAGCATGTTTCCCTGGCGAGACTCTTACCACCGCTTCAGTTTTGTTAGCAATGACTTCCGGGCGTCCTCCCGCATAAGCCTCAGATCAGCTGTACATTTTCTTGGCTTTAAAAGATTACCTTAGCGCAAACATTGAACACTTCTGGCTGTGTTTCCTGTTATATCTGCGCGGATTCGGCAAATCCCCCCATGATCTTTCACTGCTTACTGCTCTGTGCGACGGGTCTAAACGAGCTAGTTTTTTTTTAACCTCTTTGGTGCCAGCGGGGGCCCGTAACACATTGGGAGCGCAATGCGTTGTAATCTCCTCCGGGAGTTAATCCTCAAGCTCTTCTCGCAGACATCAGGAGTTTGTCTTCAACCCATCACAATGCTTCATTCTGTCTGTGCTCGGACATCTTCATATTCCAATGCAACAGGGGTCTTGCACACAGCTCACAAGCACGGAAAACTCTGATGGGTTGAGATAGTTGTCGTGGATACGCTGCACCCACCCACATGGCTGTCCACTCATCGGTCAATCATTGTAAATCATTGTAAATACACATACTTAGTGATGATTCATGATTTTTTTAATCAGCTGTTTACTTTTTTGTTAAACCTTTTATTGACTGCTGACTAAATACAGATGCAGTCGGTTGGTTTGCCGCGGAGTCAGCCAGGAAACCGCAGATGACCGCTGCTTGACGAGTGCCCGCTCTCGGAATCCTCACGACCAGATTAAAGGCCCATCAGGATTAACACAGCGGGTCCCTGCTTCTGAATGGGACTCCCGCGGTGTTAGTCCTACCGCGCTGAATCCGTCTTGAAGTGACGCGCAGTGAGAGAAGGCGGAGCAGTCCCTCTCTCTGTGCACCTCTAACAGGCGATTGCGCTGCTTTATTTTATTTTAATGACATAGGACTGAAGCCGTGTGTATTTAAGCTCTGGAGACCCACTGCTCACCCGAGTTACCGGCCGCGGTATGGGGTACAGGTATCACGGGCAAGTTTAAATGTCCCAGTCTAGGGACGCGGGAGAATGAAACTTGCAGGAGATACCGGCAACCCATACCGTGGCCTATTTCTCAGGAAGCAGGGGGTCCCCGGGGCTGAAATGAATGCGGGTCAGCTCCCGAGACCGCCTGCTTCAATCCTATGCAAGTCAAATAAAAAATAAAAGCAGCTTCATTACCTTAGCGGCTACTACCTGGATTGTTGGGAGTAGAGGATGTGGGCGAACAGGATAGTTGCCCTGGGTTGGGTGGTTAGGCCTACCTGGAGGGTTGCGGGAGGGGTTAACCCCTTCATTACTATAGTGGCTACTACCACTAAGGTAATGACGGGGTTACCCTCTCCCACTATCCACCCAAGAGGCCTACACCCCGCCCAAGAGCAACAACCCCCTTCACCCACCCCCTCTACCATCAACAACCCCCAATATGCTTTTGCCCATTCAATACAGTATACATACAGTAAAATACCGTACAAATTAAATTAATACATGTTTTACTTAACCCTGCAAGGATGAAGGTGTCCTCCTCCTCCTCTTTAGGTGTTTTTCATTATATGATCATTGGTCTGTTTATTCAAGTGATACTCCAAGGATTTATACAGTGATGGAATCATTTCACTAAGGCTTGCCTAAGCCATTCATCTGTGTTTGAGCACCATATAGCTTCTTTTCCTCCTCTTCACCAACATGTAAAGGCCGATGCCCAACCATTAAAACACCAGTAATCCCTTAATTACCACTGCTAAGGTAACTAAGGGATTGTTGGTGTTTTAATAGGGTGGGTGAAGGTTATACTGTAGTTGCCCCGGGGAGGGTGGTTATGCCTCCCGGGAGTTTTGTGGGATTGAATAATACCTTAATTACCTCAGAGGTTTTAACTGCTATGGTGATTAGGGGTTAACCCCTCCCACTACCCACTCAGGAGACCTAACCACCGTCCCCCGGGAAATTACCCCCATCCCTCACCCCCTCGACCTCCATAACCACAGATGCAAATGGGCAAAAGCCCATTTGTGCAACAAAACGAAAAAAAAACACAAAACAATACTGTACAGTAAATTTAAAAAAAACAGTAGGCAATAAACACATTGATTTGCCACTGTGGCTGCCTATGCCTTTAACAGGGGAACAGATAACCACATTGGCAATCAATTGGCACTTTACTAGTCACCCATTCGCCCCAACAACCTCAGCCTCCCCCTCCCCCACCATCATCACATACAGTAATGGGCAAAAGCCTTATTATCCAGATATGGATAATAGCGCATTCGCACATTAAAAATAAAACATTACCGTACCAGCATACTGCACCGACACACTTTATTCGAGCAAATACCCAGTATGTACCTGGCAGATACCTGGAATGCGCCACTCCTCACCTCTGACAAGCCCCGTTGCGTTTGCCTTCCCAGCCTGGGTTCATGCCTGGCTGACGGGCGGCTGATCTGTTAAATGATAATGATTAGGATTTAATAGGCTGCAATGCTTCGCGTGTCTACCAGATGGCATAAATTCATGAATTGTAATGCAGTATATATATATATACTGTGCAGTATTGCAGCCAGCGGGAATAAAATGCTTCAATCCCTGCCTGGAAAATAACCCAATGCACTCGGGCAGAAAACAGTCACAAACCTCAATACACTCGGGTATACCCGAATTCGTGGGACTAGCCGAGCTCGAATAAAGTGTGTCGCCAGTGTACAGTAAATAAAAGTTGTACTTACCCATGCTAGGATGTAGGCTATCCTCTTCCTTCTGCTCCTCCTCGTCTTCCTCCTCCATGGCACCGACAGTAAAATAAAAAAAAACTACAGTAACTACTGGCCTGTAACCCATTAATCACTTTAGCGGTTATTAAACACTAAGGTAATTAAGGGGTTAACACCCCTCCCACTACCCACCCTCCCCCATCACCATCACCACACATACAAATGGGCAAAAGCACTAGTAGCCAAATGGGGCTAATAGCGCTTTTGCCCGTCTGTTTAAAAAATATCTATAATGACTAGCATTGTTTGTTTTCCACTGAGCTTGAAATTAATCAGTAGGATCCTTCCCTCACAATCCTTTGTAAATTTAAATACCTGTGCTGAGTATGCCCGAGATCAGAATAGCGACTCCTCGTTCTTTATCATTTGCAGGTGACATACAGATTCAGCATTATGGTTGGTCGTGTTGCCTCTCTCTCTGTCTCTGTCTCTCTCCGCACCTGTGCCCCGTGCCTAAAGCCAGCATGTCATGGTTTTTCATTCAAGTCAATGGGAGTTTCCATGCTGTACTGACAAAGTGGCTTTAATAAATAAGCTTGTGATCAGTGGCAGAATTACCACCGGAGGGCAGGGGACGACACTCCCTCCCGACTCGTGAGGAACCCCCCCAAGCCCTCACACTCTTCCCCACAGCAATAAAACTGATTGCCGGGGAAGAGAGCGCTGCCCTCTGTAAGAACGCAGCCCTCCTCCATCGACGTCGTGGCATCAGGTAGCGCTGTGTTGTCATGGCCATCACATGACGCAGCTACGGCACATGACGATGCGTTGCCATGACAACGCGCCATCACGTGACGCGGCGATGTCATGGCACCGCGGGACCAGGGCCGGCAGGTACGTGAACTACCCGGTGACCCCTTACACTGTAGTTATGCCCCCGCCTGTGATAGTCAAATGGTGACATCTTGTAGGAGAATCACATTGATTTAGTTTTACCCGTTCACTGCTTCACTAAAAGATCGGAGTCGTGCAAAACATGTTTCTACCAATTAAAGAGGAATCACTGAGGTTTACCCCAAAGGGGCTGGTTTTATTTGTATGCGCAGCTGTAAATAGGATCCTCCTCACTTTAGCCAGACTGTTTTCAGACAGGGACTGAAGATACATTTTAAACATGGAATGCATTAAATAAGTGGTGTGTTTTATTCTATGTACGGAATTTAATCTCAAATTCCTACTCGAGTCTCAGGGTTGGACCAGGTTTTTGGGACAAGCAACCAATTGTCAATTCATATCCAAATTAGGTGTACCCACTTGTGTGCAAATGCAATGGTTATTCAGATAGCCTGTTGTGACCATTGTTTCCTGTTGAGAAGTTTCAGAACAACTAGAATAACACAGAACCTCTTCGCTGATTATTTACAGGTGGGTCAAAGTATTACACCAATACTTATCCAATACTTATACCAATCCTATATACACTTCTGTCCTTGCTTTTCAAAATACTTTTAGTGTTGTTTTTTTCTTTTTGTCTCTATCCTTCTCAGCCTATGACTTTGGGTACCACTGAGTGTACTCACATTGGGAACCAATCGAAGTGTCTAAATGTCTAGACACATTTGTATTATTTATTTTTAATATAAAATTGCTTATTTTTTTTAGCAACTGTATCGATGCTATTGACCTGTATGGGTAGTTTGGGGAAAAACACATACATTGCCCAAAAGGTCACCTAAAGATACCGGAGTGCGAGAGTGTGGCCCATATTAAGTATAAGTGGTGCTAAGCCATACAGAATTCCCCTTCCAGAGTGCGAAGGAAACCTTACAGCTTTTTGGGTGAGTCATTGGAGGAAATTGTGGCAATTTGTTGTTTTTCATTTGTTGACAATTTCATAAACGTTTTGCAAAGCGCATCTGTCCAGCCCTCACTGTAATTGCAGATGTACACAGATGTTCTGCACTTGGCTAGGAATCAGTGCATATGAGCAACGTCACACACCCTTTCACTGCAGGCGGATTATGATTCTGTGCTATTTTGGTAAGCTTAGCCCTGTGCTGCAATGCATCCAATGCCCCATTGAAGTGAGGGTGGAGTGGTGGAAGAGGTCCTCGCGATTTCAATTAGGTCAAGTTGTCCCCATCAGCACACGAGAGACCATAGGAACAAACACAGAGAGAATTCCACATCCCTTCAAATAACAGCTGTGAAGGACACACGGGCTCCAGATGGCCAGCATGGTCAGCACTCAGCAGCCACGAGAAACATGTAGGAATAGGAGTTACGGGGTTATTTTTTGGAGAGGCCGCAGCCCTGGGGATCAATGCTTCACTTGCATGTTAAAGATACAGTGAGATACCAAAATGAATCGATGGCAGAGATATGTCATAGGGGCTCAACACCAGAGACCGTTTTACTTTTGTTTAAAGCAGGGGTGGGCCATCTCCAGTCCTCAAAGCCCCCCATCAGGTCAGGATTTCAGGATATCCCTGCTTCAACACAGGTGGCTCAATCAGTGGCTCAGTCTTTGACTCTAACAGTGGCAATAGCTGGAAGCTTCTGGGATAGAGCACCGCAGAGCATCACACACCCCGCTGCCTCTATCACAAAGAGCTCAATCTAGCCTGAAATCATAAAAGTTGCATCTGTGTCCATCTTGCTAATAGCCACTTATCTCTCCATGAATAGGACCGTTGACCATATCCAGGTGCATTGTGTTCCACAGTTGATTGCGTGAGTAGTTTTGAAGTGTGTTCTTTTATCTGTTTTATATATTGTAGATGTCCTATTTATTCTCTCTGCACTATTTTTATGTATAACATGCCTGCTTAGTTGTCTTTTTCCTGGCTAAAGAAGAAGTACTCACTACTCACTCAGTGACAAAACTGGGGGAAAGCCGGTACCCAAGAACCGCACAAGATTTAGCAAAGTAAAATATCCAATTGCTTGAAATTATTTTCTCTTTTCCTTGATAAATATTATCTTTGACTGAGACACTAATTCAGCCACCTGTGCTGGAGCAGGGATAATTTAATTTCTAACTGGCTGCAGTTGTTTGGAGGTAGGTGGCCCCTCCTCCCAGAGCTCACCCTCCCCAGCTTTTTAACTTGGAAGGTTCTCTCATTTTGCTGTATGGACAAGACCCACTGAGGTTGTTTCCCCTCATACAGAGGTAACAGGAAGGGTTCACAGTGTAGTGTTAGCACCTGCACATTTGGTTATGCCTTGACGTTGGTATGCAGGCTTATGATGCTTTGGCAAAAGCGTTTAACTAAATAACCAAGTAAATGTTATTATTGAAGTATTTGTACTTTATACTTATTACCATATATGTTTTGTCAATTGGATGTAGCATTGGGCAGCCATGTCTTTTGTTGTATACATTTGCCACGCTCAGTAGCACTCCTTTTGACACACACATATATCTACTATATATTTGTGAAATCACTGTATGTCTGCATCCCAAGGGTCAATCGCATTGTACCTTGGCCCTGCCACTCCGGCTCAGGCCATGCCCGCCCCCGCACACCTCTCATTGGCCTACGTCCAACACCAATGCCACACTGTCCCACCCCTCACTGACTCTCATTGGCCTGCGTCCAATGCCCGCCCCCGCACACCTCTCATTGGCCTGCGTCCCACCCCTCACTGACTCTCATTGGCCTGCGTCCAATGCCCGCCCCCGCACACCTCTCATTGGCCTGCGTCCCACCCCTCACTGACTCTCATTGGCCTGCGTCCAATGCCCGCCCCCGCACACCTCTCATTGGCCTGCGTCCAACACCAATGCCCTAATACAGTGTTTCCCAAACTGTGCGCCGCGGCGCCCTGGTGCGCCGCTGCTTGGCTAGAGGGGCGCCGCGATCAGGGCCGCCAGCAGCGGGAAACAAGGGCTGCTAGCTCATTTAAATAAAAAAAAAAAAAAAAACTCTGAGGGGAAGCAGAGGAGCGGTCACGTGACCGCTCCCATCCAATGGGACTGCAGCCTGCCCGGCATTGCAACTTCAGTGCCCGGCATTGCAACTACAAAGCCACCAGACAGCAGTGTGTGTGTGTGTGTGTGTGTGTGTGTGTGTGTGTGTGTGTGTGTGTGTGTGTGTGTGTGTGTGTGTGTGTGTGTGTGTGTGTGTGTGTGTGTGTGTGTGTGTGTGTGTGTGTGTGTGTGTGTGTGTGTGTGTGTGTGGTGTATATATATATATATATATATATATGTATGTGGTGAGTGTGTGTGTGTGTGTGTGTGTGTGTGGTGTATATATATATATATATATATATATGTATGTGGTGAGTGTGTGTGTGTGTGTGTGTGTGTGTGGTGTATGTGTGGTGTATATATATATATATATATATATGTATGTGTGTGTGTGTGGTGTGTGTGTATATATATATATATATGTGTGTGATGTGTGTGTGTGTGTGAATATATTTATCAAAGTTGCACAATGTTAATAATTTATTCTCACATGTCTTTTTTTTTTAAATGTTTAAAATATTATATAATATACACACACACACACAGCTACCAAGTGACAAACACACACAGTGATACCCGCCTCCCAAGCGCGCTTGCTGTCTCCTCTGCCAGGACAGCAAAAAGCTCCTGGTAGAGCGAGCGGCAGCAAGCAAGAGCGAGCAGCAGCACCTAAGCGCTTACTATGTCCCAGGCCGGAGGAACTATAGCCGCGTTGATTACAGATGCAGGGGCTTTGTGCATCTGTTCAGCCCGGCTCAGCGACGCTGAGCTGCCTACGCTGAGAGAGGGAGGCCCGGCGCTCACGCTGGAGGAGCAGCACCGGGAGACAGATGTCTCCCAGCAGCACTGCAGCGCCACCCCCCCCCCTCCCTCCCCGCAGCACACCGGCCCTCCCCCCACGTGGCACAGGCCCCCGCAGCACTGACCTCCCCCGTGCAGGGACCGGGCCGTTCAGCCATACCCTCCCCCACCCCCCCGTATCTGTGTGTATTTATTTGTGTGTGTGTGTGTATCTGCATCAGTGTGTGTGTATCTGTGTGTATTTATTTGTGTGTGTGTGTGTATTTATTTGTGTGTGTGTGTATTTGTGTGTGTGTGTGTATTTGTGTGTGTGTGTGTGTGTGTGTGTGTATTTATGTGTGTATTTATTTGTGTGTGTCTGAGAGAGAGAGTGAGGTCAGAGAGAGAGAGAGAGAGAGAGAGAGAGAGAGTGAGGTCAGAGAGAGAGAGAGAGTGAGGTCAGAGAGAGAGAGAGAGTGAGGTCAGAGAGAGAGAGAGAGTGAGGTCATAGAGAGAGAGAGAGAGTGAGGTCATAGAGAGTGAGGTCAGAGAGAGAGAGAGAGGGGTGTCAGAGAGAGAGTGAGGTCAGAGAGAGAGAGAGAGTGAGGTCATGAGAAGAGAGAGAGAGTGAGGTCAGAGGAGGAGTGAGATGGTCAGGAGAGAGAGAGTAGTGAGGTCAGAGAGAGAGTGAGGTCAGAGAGAGAGAGAGAGAGGTCAGAGAGAGAGAGAGAGAGAGAGGTCAGAAGAGAGAGAAGAGAGAGAGAGAGTGGGTCTAGGAGAGGAGAGAGAGTGAGGTCAGATCGAGAGAGTGAGGTCAGAGAGAGAGAGAGAGAGAGGAGGTCAGAGAGAGAGAGTGATGGGTCAGAGGAGAGAGGAGAGAGTTAGGAACACAGATGAGTGTCGAGCATAGAGAGAGAGAGTTGAGGGTCAGAGAGAGAGAGAGAGTGAGGTCAGAGAGGAGAGATGAGTGAGAGTGAGGTCATCAGAGAGAGAGAGAGAGAGAGTGAGGTCAGAGAGAGAGAGTGAGGTCAGAGAGAGAGAGAGAGAGTGAGGTCAGAGAGAGAGAGTGAGGTCAGAGAGAGAGAGAGTGAGGTCAGAGAGAGAGAGAGTGAGGTCAGAGAGAGAGAGAGTGAGGTCAGAGAGAGAGAGTGTGAGGTCAGAGAGAGAGGGAGGTCAGAGAGAATGTGAGGTCAGAGAGAGTGTGAGGTCAGAGAGAGTGTGAGGTCAGAGAGAGAGAGTGTGAGGTCAGAGAGAGAGAGTGTGAGGTCAGAGAGAGAGAGTTCTGAGAGAGAGAGTGAGGAGAGAGAGTGAGGTCAGAGAGAGAGAGTGCGGTCAGAGAGAGGTCAGAGAGAGAGAGAGTGAGGTCAGAGAGTTAGAGTGTGTGAGAGAGAGTGAGAGTGTCTGAGAGAGACACCAACTGCGCACTGCAACTGTTAGGTATGTTTGTACACCTATGTATGTATGTACACCTTTGTTTTTACTTTGGGCGCCGCGTAAAAATCCTGATCGCCTTGGGGAGCCTTGAAAAAATTCTGATTGCCTTGGGGAGCCTTGAACCGAAAAAGTTTGGGAACCACTGCCCTAATACTTCCACACTGTCCCACCCCTCACTGAGTTTTGGGAACGCTTTGCTTTTGCAACACCTAATCCTCTAATCCTCAACCTGCTCTGGGGCCACGCTTCACAGCTATCAAAACCTTCACGTCTGCTACCACAGACTGCCGAATCAGGTACAGAATCTACACACAACGCACAAACACAGCACACACACACATTCACACAACACCAAAACACTGCAGACTGCCTCTTCAAACCCCCCCTCCCCTCCACGCCACACATCTCCCTCCCGCAACCGGACCGCGAGGCCGCGGCCTCCACTCACACACCATGGCAACGATGTCCCTCCCCCTATCCCGCCACCTCACACAGTGTAGCTCCCGCGAACCGCACAGCACGCCTCATCTCCTGCACCTCACACAGCTCCCTACCGCAACCAGACCGCGAGGCCCCCTACCCCGCTACACCATGCCACCAATGTCCCTCCCCCTATCCCGCTACCTCACACAGTGTAGCTCCCGCTACACACCACTCCCTCCCGCTACACACCACTCCCTCCCGCTCCATTCCCTCCCCGGCGGGGGAACAGGCAGGCTGCCACGCGGCGCCTAAGATGGCGGACCCCCTTCCTCCCTCGCGCTCCATTCCCTCCCGCTCCACTCCCTCCCGCTCCACTCACCACCCTCCCGCTCCATTCCCTCGCGCTCCACTCACCACTCCCTCCTGCTACACACCACTCCCTCCCGCTACACACCACTCCCTCCCGCTACACTCACCTCCCTCCCCGGCGTGGGAACAGGCTGCCACGCGGCGCGTAAGATGGCGGACCCCCTTCCTCCCTCGCGGCGCCGAGTGAGAAGATGGCGGCGGCCGGAAGTACAGGTAGGTGTCGCGTGTGTGTGTGTGTGTGTGTGTGTGTGACACTGCTCCCCTCCTGTCCACTGCCCCCCCTCCTGTCCACTGCCCCGCCTCCTGTCCACTGCCCCCCCTCCTCCTGTCCACTGCCCCCCCCCTCCTGTCCACAGCCCCCCCCCTCCTGTCCACAGCCCCCCCCTCCTGTCCACAGCCCCACCCCTCCTGTCCACTGCCCCCCTCTCCTGTCCACTGCCCCCCTCTCCTGTCCACTGCCCCCCTCTCCTGTCCACAGCCCCCCCCTCCTGTCCACTGCCCCCCCTCTCCTGTCCACTGCCCCCCCTCTCCTGTCCACTGCCCCCCCTCTCCTGTCCACTGCCCCCCCTCTCCTGTCCACTGCCCCCCCTCTCCTGTCCACTGCCCCCCTCTCCTGTCCACTGCCCCCCCTCTCCTGTCCACTGCCCCCCCCCTCCTGTCCACTGCCCCCCCCTCCTGTCCACTGTCCACCCCCTCCTGTCCACTGTCCACCCCCTCCTGTCCACTGTCCACTGCCCCCCCTCCTGTCCACTGTCCACCCCCTCCTGTCCACTGTCCACTGCCCCCCCCTCCTGTCCACTGCCCCCCCTCCTGTCCACTGCCCCCCCTACTGTCCACTGCCCCCCCCCTCCTGTCCACTGCCCCCCCCTCCTGTCCACTGCCCCCCCCTCCTTTCCACTGCCCCCCCCTCCTGTCCACTGCCCCCCCCCCCCTCCTGTCCACTGCCCCCCCCCTCCTGTCCACTGCCCCCCCCCTCCTGTCCACTGCCCCCCCTCCTGTCCACTACTCCCCCCTCCTGTCCACTGCCCCCCCCTCCTGTCCACTGCCCCCCCCTCCTGTCCACTGCCCCCCCCCTCCTGTCCACTGCCCCCCCCTCCTGTCCACTGCATCCCCCTCCTGTCCACTGCCCCCCCCTCCTGTCCACTGCCCCCCCTTCCTGTCCACTGCCCCCCCTTCCTGTCCACTGCCCCCCCTCCCCCTTCCCACCGCCTCCCCTCCCCCTTCCCACCGCCTCCCCTCCCCCTTCCCACCGCCTCCCCTCCCCCCTTCCCACAGCCTCCCCCCCCTTCCCACCGCCTCCCCCCCCCTTCCCACCGCCTCCCCTCCCCCATACCCACCGCCCCCCCCCCTTCCCACCGCCCCCACCCTTCCCACCGCCCCCCCCCCACTGCGCCCCCCCCTTCCCACCGCCCCCCCCCCTTCCCACCACCCCCCCCCTTCCCACCGCCCCCTCCCTTCCCACCGCCCCTTCCCACCGCCCCCCCCCTTCCCACCGCCCCCCCCCTTCCCACCGCCCCTTCCCACCGCCTCCCTTCCCACCGCCTCCCTTCCCACCGCCTCCCCACCCCCTTCCCACCGCCTCCCCACCCCCTTCCCACCGCCTCCCCCCCCCTTCCCACCGCCTCCCCCCTCCTTCCCACCGCCTAACCCCCCCTTCCCACCACCTCCCCCCCCCTTCCCACCACCTCCCCCCCCCCTTTCCCCCTCCGCTCCCCTTTCCCCCCCCTCCGCTCCCCTTTCCCCCCCCTCCGCTCCCCTTTCCCCCCCCTCCGCTCCCCTTTCCCCCCCCCTCCGCTCCCCTTTCCCCCCCCCTCCGCTCCCCTTTCCCCCCCCTCCGCTCCCCTTTCCCCCCCCTCCGCTCCCCTTTCCCCCCCTCCGCTCCCCTTTCCCCCCCTCCGCTCCCCTTTCCCCCCCTCCGCTCCCCTTTCCCCCCCCTCCGCTCCCTTTTCCCCCCCCTCCGCTCCCCTTTCCCCCCCCTCCGCTCCCCTCCACCCCCCCCCTCCGCTCCCCTCCACCCCCCCCTCCCCTCCCTTCCACCCCTGCACCCCCCTCCCCTCCACCCCCCTCCCCTCCCACCCCCTCCCACCCCTTCCCCCCCCTACTCTAACCCTTCCCCCCCCCCCGCTCTTCTAACCCTTCCCCCCCCCCGCTCCTCTAACCCTTCCCCCCCCCCGCTCCTCTAACCCTTTCCCCCTCCTCTAACCCTTCCCCCCTCCTCTAACCCTTCCCCCCTCCTCCACCCCTTGCCCCCCTCCTCCACCCCTTGCCCCCCTCCACCACCCCCTCCTCCCCTTCCCGCCGCCCTTCGCCTTCCTGCCCGCCTTACCGCCTCCCCACCCCCGCCTCTGCCTTTCACCCGCCCTTACTCCGGCCGCCTCTGCCTTTCACCCACCGCCTCACAGCCGCTGCACGCACTCAACAGACACCCGCCACACTCGACACATACCTGCCGCCACACACACCTGCTGCCTCCCGCCCCTACGCACCGACATCACTGTCCTGCCGCCTCACACCCTAGCAGGACCCCCACGCACAGACAGCACTCACAACCCACGCGCCACCCGCCGCCTCACACCCTAGCAGGACCCCCACTCACAGACAGCACTCACAACCCACGCACCACCCGCCGCCTCACACCCTAGCAGGACCCACACTCACAGACAGCACTCACAACCCACGCACCACCCGCCGCCTCACACCCTAGCAGGACCCCCACTCGCAGACAGCACTCACAACCCACGCGCCACCCGCCGCCTCACACCCTAGCAGGACACACGCCTCACATTTTTACATCACTTATGGCACCAAAATATACATTGTACTGTGGTGTGGTTACAATAAACCATTTTTATACAACATCGTATTACATTTTCTTCCATCTTTCTTTTCAATATTATTATCCAACCTTTACAACAAATACTCACCTATTGTTCCACAATTTATAAATAATACTACCTATTACGCATTTACATCCCGGGCAACGCCGGGTCTCTCAGCTAGTATTATATATATATAATAAAAAATCACTGGCACTCCAATAGAAATTCAATAATGAATAGGTGCATGTCCCATATAAATAATAAAAGTATACATTACCGCATAGCAGCAAAAAGGAGACAGCACTCAGGTGAATGAAAGTGAATGTATTAAATACAGCACATAACTCCAACGTTTCGATCCCACAGGTGGATCTTCCCCAGGGTGGTGCACACCACCTTGACAAAGGTCCCATTCGTGGACTGAAACGTTGGTTTTGTGTTTATTTTTTCAATACACTTGTTTGTTCAATTCTGGAGTGCTGCCTGCTGATTTCGTTTCCAAACGGTATCGTATTGCTTATTCTTCATTATAGGATCTGCACCCACACCAGTGACTATTATTACGGAGTGCTTTTTGTTCTTTTTCTATGTTATATATATATAATATAATATGGTGGATTTTGAAGTTTGAGCTTACTGGGAATGTCTGTGCTGGAGCAGGGATATCCAGAAATGACCCATTGGTGGCCCTTGAGGACTGAAGCTGCCCACCCCTGGTTCAAAGGAATCAAACTTCAACTAAATTATTATTTATTTGTTTTTTAAATCTCAGTGTGTATTGAAATGTTATATGGTCAATTGAAATGTAAGATGGATTTGTCTTACTTTTGCACGTTGAGTAGGACCTACTTTGCCCTTACTTCTGTTGACTAGGACCTGCCTTGCCCTTACTTCTGTTGAGTAGGACCTGCCTTGCCCTTACTTCTGTTGAGTAGGACCTGCCTTGCCCTTACTTCTGTTGACTAGGACCTGCCTTGCCCTTACTTCTGTTGACTAGGACCTGCCTTGCCCTTACTTCTGTTGAGTAGGACCTGCTTTGCCCTTACTTCTGTTGAGTAGGACCTGCCTTGCCCTTACTTCTGTTGAGTAGGACCTGCTTTGCCCTTACTTCTGTTGGGTAGGACCTGCTTTGCCCTTACTTCTGTTGAGTAGGACCTGCTTTGCCCTTACTTCTATTGAGTAGGACCTGCCTTGCCCTCCTTTACACAGAAAAAGTGCATTTCTCTATCTTGTTTGGTTCACTGAGAGGGTGGCCAGTGTGGATTAAACACTTGATTGACATGCATTCTGTGTTTCAAGGCCCTCACTAGAAAGACAAGCTTCCCTGATTTCCAATTAAACCAAAACAGTGCAGTGTGACAGGGTGAAGTCGTTAACTGATAATTATGCTTGGGAAACATACCTATGATTGATGAAACCAGCAGTCAGAGGGTTAACCCAGTATAAGGGTCTCCCATATGACCACAGAGGCAGAACATCTGCCTCAACCAACATGCCACTGAGTCAGGATGTCAGCCTCCTTCTACAGCAATTGCCTTCACCTGTCTGCTCCCTTTTAAAGGATTTCTGTGCAAGGTTCTGTTTACCTGGACTCCTACTGTAACCTTATCCTGCCTGCCTTGTTCCTCCCTGTTGCCGATCCCAGCCTGTGACCACGACCAACCTGCTTTCTCCAGCCCTGACCTCGGAACAGTGACCCTTACCACTCTGCCTTCTCCAGTCCTGACCCCGGGACAGTGACCTCGATCATCCAACCTTCTCCTGCCCTGACCTCGGACCCCACAATTCTACTCTTCAGGATTTGGATCCCAGCCTGTGACCACGACCAACCTGCTTTCTCCAGCCCTGACCTTGGAACTGTGACCCTTACCACTCTGCCTTCTCCAGTCCTGACCCCGGCACAGTGACCTGGATCTTCCGACCTTCTCCTGCCCTGACCTCGGACACCACGATTCTACTCTTCAGGATTTGGATTCCCGGTATGGGTCGGTCTCTACTCTCCATCTCTGCCTAGCAGGTCTGTCTCCTGGACAGTACACAGCGACGTACACGACTGTAACACCCAGCCAGCGGTACCTGGGCAATCAGGGCTGAATTAAGGCAGCTGTCAGGCAGCTTGATAAGGAGGCTACTGCTTGTGACTGGCTGGTGGCTGTCTCAGACTACAGAGCTGTCCTGTCCAGCTTGCTGTATCCAGAAGGATTTCCTGGACTCCCTTGTGAGGCCGAGTTTCCTCAACAATCAGAAAAGGACTTAGATAATGTTCTATAATATTGTGTGATATGTTTGAAGCTGGTAACTGGTAAAAGCCAGCCAGCCAGCTAGCAAGGGCCTGGAATGTTTAGTAAGTCTCCCAAGGGGGTGTAGGCTTCCTTTTTATGGTTTGTGTTTGCTTTAAAGTGACAGTGTGCCTAATGTTTGCTTGATTGTGGAAAATAAACCCTTGAGAGTAATAGCCTTACCCACTGTTTGGGACTCTTACTGACCCCACCTCGAGGCCGTCCTGCCACAGACAGACACACCCTGTTTAAAATATTGCCACAAATAACACAGTGATGGAGTTATATGCAAGAAATCTGCAATAAACTAACATCTATCTATGTATCTCCTTTGGAATCAGGAGGCAGCCTCTGTATAATGTGTGGAAGGCTGACATGTCTTTACATTCATTGATAAACAATTGTGGCTTTTGTGTCTCAAGGAATGTTATAGATTTTAGGGCTAGTGGGGAGGGCCCTGGCAAGTATTCAATATCCGACATGTTATTCTGTGAAGCAGTCTGCTGCACCATTTGTACCGTCTGCTTTTATGCTGGTCTTTTGAAGTGGACCCCAGGAACGTATGTGCTACACACATGATTACCCTTACAGTATAACAACAAGTGTGACTAAGGAGGCTTTAACAATTCAGTAACAATTGTACAGTAACAAGCTTGTGACACTTTGCAAACATTATTCTTCTGAGGCTCCAGGTTCTTGTAGTCCACATTATATTGGCACTTAGTGTTGTTTCACCCCAACATATCTACTGTAGACCAGGGTCCATGTTTACTAAGCAGTGCTGTGCCGTAAAACCCTTCAGAGAGTTGGATGGCACCTTATGGGCCATTCACTTAAATGGTATACCACCTACAGTACATGTAGAAGTGTGTCCCCCACCCTCTGGCAGATTCCCTTGGTATACCACCTACATGTAGAAGTGTATCCCCCACCCTCTGGCAGATTCCCTTGGTATACCACCTACAGTACATGTAGAAGTGTGTCCCCCACCCTCTGGCAGATTCCCTTGGTATACCACCTACAGTACATGTAGAAGTGTGTCCCCCACCCTCTGGCAGATTCCCTTGGTATACCACCTACAGTGTGTTCATAATCTTCATGTTAGAGCAATTACATTAGAAGAACAAAAATAGCCCATTTCTGATATTTGTGATCATTGTCATTTGATCTGTGAGGCTGTGAAAGTCTTTTCAGAACTTGGTAACAAAGCCACTATAAGCTCTTCAGCTTTAGAAGGTCTCTCCATGGAAATGTCCTCGAGAGAAGTCAAAGGGAGTCTGTGTCCTTGCATCAAGGCTTTACGGTGCCTTGTTCTCACTTCTTCAAGCTTATGTCTTACAATATCCCAACTTATAGAAACAAGAGAAGAAGCTGGCTATTAGCTGTCACCTGACAGGACCAAATTCTTAATACTGAAGAAATTAGAAGGACTTTATTCTAAGCACGTTCACCATTATGAAGCAGAGGTGTCCTTGCTGGCTTGCTCTTGTCAATAGAACGGAAGATTCCTAGAGAGAGACGGGTGATTCCAGCAGGTACATTTGCAGGCCCACATCCTGATTCAAAAATGTACACAGGAAGTCCATGAAGGTTCTTTTTACACACACAGCCTCTGCAAGATCAGAACCCAAACTCGCCACACCATGTATATTTGTGGCAAACAAGGAGGGCTACTGAGATTGTGACTTCATGCAATATTATAAAAGACAAGAAACATCAGTGCTACAGGGAATGTGAGAAATTATAGACAAATACTTATCTGTTTTTCTTTTCATATAGTTATATTTTGGCGTAAACCATTGACTCCTAGGATTCATCGAGACCTATACCTATCAATGCACTTCATCCATCAAGTATAATAAATGACATCACCAATCAAGTCTCTGCCTCTTATTATCAGTCTCTGCCTCTTATTATCAGTCTCTGCCTCTTATTATCAGTCTCTGCCTCTTATTATCAGTCTCTGCCTCTTATCAGTCTCTGCCTCTTATTATCAGTCTCTGACTCTTATTATCAATCTCTGCCTCTTATTATCAGTCTCTGACTCGTATTATCAGTCTCTGCCTCTTATTATCAGTCTCTGCCTCTTATTATCAGTCTGACCCTTATATCAGTCTCTGCCTCTTATTATCAGTCTCTGCCTCTTATTATCAGTCTCTGCCTCTTATTATCAGTCTCTGCCTCTTATTATCAGTCTCTGCCTCTTATTATCAGTCTCTGCCTCTTATTATCAGTCTCTGCCTCTTATTATCAGTCTCTGCCTCTTATTATCAGTCTCTGACTCGTATTATCAGTCTCTGCCTCTTATTATCAGTCTCTGCCTCTTATTATCAGTCTGACTCTTATATCAGTCTCTGCCTCTTATTATCAGTCTCTGCCTCTTATTATCAGTCACTGCCTCTTATTATCAGTCTCTGCCTCTTATTATCAGTCTCTGCCTCTTATTAACAGTCTCTGCCTCTTATTATCAGTGTCTGCCTATTATTATAAGTCTCTGCCTCTTATTATCAGTAGCTGCCTCTTATTATCAGTCTCTGCCTCTTATTATCAGTCTCTGCCTCTTATTATCAGTCTGACTCTTATATCAGTCTCTGCCTCTTATTATCAGTCTCTGCCTCTTATTATCAGTCTCTGCCTCTTATTATCAGTCTCTGCCTCTTATTATCAGTCTCTGCCTCTTATTAACAGTCTCTGCCTCTTATTATCAGTCTCTGCCTATTATTATAAGTATCTGCCTCTTATTATCAGTAGCTGCCTCTTATTATCAGTCTCTGCCTCTTATTATCAGTCTCTGCCTCTTATTATCAGTCTCTGCCTCTTATTATCAGTCTCTGACTCGTATTATCAGTCTAGGCCTCTTATTATCAGTCTCTGACTCTTATTATCAGTCTCTGACTCTTATATCAGTCTCTGCCTCTTATTATCAGTCTCTGCCTCTTATTATCAGTCTCTGCCTCTTATTATCAGTCTCTGCCTCATTATCAGTCTCTGCCTCTTATTATCAGTCTCTGCCTCTTATTATCAGTCTCTGCCTCTTATTATCAGTAGCTGCCTCTTATTATCAGTCTAGGCCTCTTATTATCAGTCTCTGACTCTTATTATCAGTCTCTGTCTCTTATTATCAGTCTCTGCCTATTATTATCAGTCTCTGCCTCTTATTATCAGTCTCTGCCTCTTATTATCAGTCTCTGCCTCTTATTATCAGTCTCTGACTCGTATTATCAGTCTAGGCCTCTTATTATCAGTCTCTGACTCTTATTATCAGTCTCTGACTCTTATATCAGTCTCTGCCTCTTATTATCAGTCTCTGCCTCTTATTATCAGTCTCTGCCTCTTATTATCAGTCTCTGCCTCATTATCAGTCTCTGCCTCTTATTATCAGTCTCTGCCTCTTATTATCAGTTTTTGCCTCTTATTATCAGTTTCTGCCTCTTATTATCAGTCTCTGCCTCTTATTATCAGTAGCTGCCTCTTATTATCAGTCTCTGCCTCTTATTATCAGTAGCTGCCTCTTATTAACAGTCTCTGACTCTTATTAATAGTATCTGCTTCTTATTATCAGTCTCTGCCTCTTATTATCAGTCTCTGCCTCTTATTATCAGTCTCTGCCTCTTATTATCAGTCTCTGCCTCTTATTAACAGTCTCTGCCTCTTATTATCAGTGTCTGCCTATTATTATAAGTCTCTGCCTCTTACTATCAGTAGCTGCCTCTTATTATCAGTCTCTGCCTCTTATTATCAGTCTCTGCCTCTTATTATCAGTCTGACTCTTATATCAGTCTCTGCCTCTTATTATCAGTCTCTGCCTCTTATTATCAGTCTCTGCCTCTTATTATCAGTCTCTGCCTCTTATTATCAGTCTCTGCCTCTTATTAACAGTCTCTGCCTCTTATTATCAGTCTCTGCCTATTATTATAAGTATCTGCCTCTTATTATCAGTAGCTGCCTCTTATTATCAGTCTCTGCCTCTTATTATCAGTCTCTGCCTCTTATTATCAGTCTCTGCCTCTTATTATCAGTCTCTGACTCGTATTATCAGTCTAGGCCTCTTATTATCAGTCTCTGACTCTTATTATCAGTCTCTGACTCTTATATCAGTCTCTGCCTCTTATTATCAGTCTCTGCCTCTTATTATCAGTCTCTGCCTCTTATTATCAGTCTCTGCCTCATTATCAGTCTCTGCCTCTTATTATCAGTCTCTGCCTCTTATTATCAGTCTCTGCCTCTTATTATCAGTAGCTGCCTCTTATTATCAGTCTAGGCCTCTTATTATCAGTCTCTGACTCTTATTATCAGTCTCTGCCTCTTATTATCAGTCTCTGCCTATTATTATCAGTCTCTGCCTCTTATTATCAGTCTCTGCCTCTTATTATCAGTCTCTGCCTCTTATTATCAGTCTCTGCCTCTTATTATCAGTCTCTGCCTCTTATTATCAGTCTCTGCCTCTTATTATCAGTCTCTGCCTCTTATTATCAGTCTCTGACTCGTATTATCAGTCTAGGCCTCTTATTATCAGTCTCTGACTCTTATTATCAGTCTCTGACTCTTATATCAGTCTCTGCCTCTTATTATCAGTCTCTGCCTCTTATTATCAGTCTCTGCCTCTTATTATCAGTCTCTGCCTCATTATCAGTCTCTGCCTCTTATTATCAGTCTCTGCCTCTTATTATCAGTCTCTGCCTCTTATTATCAGTAGCTGCCTCTTATTATCAGTCTAGGCCTCTTATTATCAGTCTCTGACTCTTATTATCAGTCTCTGCCTCTTATTATCAGTCTCTGCTTATTATTATCAGTCTCTGCCTCTTATTATCAGTCTCTACCTCTTATTATCAGTCTCTGCCTCTTATTATCAGTCTCTGACTCGTATTATCAGTCTAGGCCTCTTATTATCAGTCTCTGACTCTTATTATCAGTCTCTGACTCTTATATCAGTCTCTGCCTCTTATTATCAGTCTCTGCCTCTTATTATCAGTCTCTGCCTCTTATTATCAGTCTCTGCCTCATTATCAGTCTCTGCCTCTTATTATCAGTCTCTGCCTCTTATTATCAGTTTTTGCCTCTTATTATCAGTTTCTGCCTCTTATTATCAGTCTCTGCCTCTTATTATCAGTAGCTGCCTCTTATTATCAGTCTCTGCCTCTTATTATCAGTAGCTGCCTCTTATTAACAGTCTCTGACTCTTATTAATAGTATCTGCTTCTTATTATCAGTCTCTGCCTCTTATTATCAGTCTCTGCCTCTTATTATCAGTCTCTGCCTCTTATTATCAGTCTCTGCCTCTTATTAACAGTCTCTGCCTCTTATTATCAGTGTCTGCCTATTATTATAAGTCTCTGCCTCTTACTATCAGTAGCTGCCTCTTATTATCAGTCTCTGCCTCTTATTATCAGTCTCTGCCTCTTATTATCAGTCTGACTCTTATATCAGTCTCTGCCTCTTATTATCAGTCTCTGCCTCTTATTATCAGTCTCTGCCTCTTATTATCAGTCTCTGCCTCTTATTATCAGTCTCTGCCTCTTATTAACAGTCTCTGCCTCTTATTATCAGTCTCTGCCTATTATTATAAGTATCTGCCTCTTATTATCAGTAGCTGCCTCTTATTATCAGTCTCTGCCTCTTATTATCAGTCTCTGCCTCTTATTATCAGTCTCTGCCTCTTATTATCAGTCTCTGACTCGTATTATCAGTCTAGGCCTCTTATTATCAGTCTCTGACTCTTATTATCAGTCTCTGACTCTTATATCAGTCTCTGCCTCTTATTATCAGTCTCTGCCTCTTATTATCAGTCTCTGCCTCTTATTATCAGTCTCTGCCTCATTATCAGTCTCTGCCTCTTATTATCAGTCTCTGCCTCTTATTATCAGTCTCTGCCTCTTATTATCAGTAGCTGCCTCTTATTATCAGTCTAGGCCTCTTATTATCAGTCTCTGACTCTTATTATCAGTCTCTGCCTCTTATTATCAGTCTCTGCCTATTATTATCAGTCTCTGCCTCTTATTATCAGTCTCTGCCTCTTATTATCAGTCTCTGCCTCTTATTATCAGTCTCTGACTCGTATTATCAGTCTAGGCCTCTTATTATCAGTCTCTGACTCTTATTATCAGTCTCTGACTCTTATATCAGTCTCTGCCTCTTATTATCAGTCTCTGCCTCTTATTATCAGTCTCTGCCTCTTATTATCAGTCTCTGCCTCATTATCAGTCTCTGCCTCTTATTGTCAGTCTCTGCCTCTTATTATCAGTTTTTGCCTCTTATTATCAGTCTCTGCCTCTTATTATCAGTAGCTGCCTCTTATTATCAGTCTCTGCCTCTTATTATCAGTAGCTGCCTCTTATTAACAGTCTCTGACTCTTATTAATAGTATCTGCTTCTTATTATCAGTCTCTGCCTCTTATTATCAGTCTCTGCCTCTTATTATCAGTCTCTGCCTCTTATTATCAGTAGCTGCCTCTTATTATCAGTCTCTGCCTCTTATTATCAGTAGCTGCCTCTTATTAACAGTCTCTTCCTCTTATTATCAGTCTCTGCCTCTTATCAGTCTCTGACTGTTATTATTAGTAGCTGCCTCTTATTGCCTAAGAAGAGAATACAGATTTTTTTTGTAAAGTTCCTGTATTGTTCACGTGCGTTTTTTAAACATACAGTATTGAGTATTTTTTTTTTTTTTCAAAGAAGGGTGTACTTTAAAATACACATGCAATGCCCATTTAAGAGAACTTGTTGCAAACTTTTGGATCGAAGCAAACATTTCCACCTACGGTAACCAAATAGGGTGACATCTGTAAAGTTCTCTAGTGTGTGGTAAAAGTGCTCACCTCACTATTCCTGAGGGACATTTTTTATCCATATGTCTGGGGAAATTGTTTTGCTTCAGGTTTGCCACAACTTTTGCAGTTGGGGGATTTTGATACATAACCTTCTCTATTCACTAAAATCTCCCAGCTGCAAAAACAGTGCAGACATCAGCACTTATCAGAAAACGTGATGACGTAGCACTCGGTGCAAAGAGGCAAATTCAAATTGTCACAGACGTGGTCCCAGACTGAGTGGATATCAAAAACCTGCACGCTTTATTTAACAAATATCCATAAAAGTGTACATGGATCAAACACACACAAAAAGTAGCCTAACGCGTTTCACATTGCCCACAGCGCTTCCTCAGAGGCTCTACCTATCCTATGGGGAAGAGATGTGGGCAGCGTGAAATGTGTTAGGCTACTTTATGTGATATCCACTCGGTCTGGAACCACATCTGTGATCATTTGAATGTTCCTCTTCAAATGTTCCTCTTTGCACGGCGTGCTACTGTACATCATCACGTTTTCTTCTATTCCAATACATGAGCTATGGGAAACTGAGACGCCACACCAGCACTTGAGCCAGGAAGAACGCCGTGAGCCATGCGCTGGAAATTACCAAAGTAACCAAAAAACTGTATCAAAGTGAGTACCTCGGTTTAATAAGTATGATTTATGGGATATGGAACCCAAGTTTTTCTCTCTATTGCACCATATTTATCAAGTAAAAGAGAGGAAGCAACTGGATATTTTCCTGAGATACATCTTGTGCGATTCTTGTGCACTAGTTTTGCGATTGGGAGACTTTAGTGAACACTTCTTCTTTAGCCCGGAAAAAGACAATTACAGTAAGCGGGCATACTATACACACAAAATAGTGCCGTGATAATAAATAGGAGACGTTCGCAAACTCACTCACTACAAAGACCAGGAGTCACATACAAAATATATTCTACAAAACATAAAACAGATAAAAGAACACACTTCAATTCTCATCACGCAATCAGCCTGTGGAACTGGAACACAATGCACCTGGATATTGTGAACAGCCCTATTCATGGAGAGATAAGTGGTTATTAGCCAGATGGACACAGATGCAACTAGTATGATTTCAGCCTAGCCTGACCTCCTTGTGATAGAGGCAGCGAGTGTGTGATGCTCTGTCCCAGAAGCTTCCAGCTATTGCCACTCATGGATTTAGGATACTGGGATTGAAAAACTTTTTGTTATGACCACCTTATTCTAACATCTTTTTTTGGGAAGGATTGCACCTTTTTAATTTCCAAACAACTTCCAATGCATTGCTTACTACTATCTAATTAACATGCACCGAAAGTACTGAGCACGCTGTTATATTTTTACATATATTAGTTGAGTCAGTGAGTCAGCCCCACTAATTGGAAAATAAGGGCTGTAGAATTGAATGTAATCATATAAAAATGCTTTCTCTCCTCCCCCGTTCCCTTCATTCCAAACAGCTGCCGTTAGAATTCCACTTGACAAATATTTCTGGATTAAATTATTTCCCCTTTTTTCTTTTCTGCGGTCGAGCACTGGGGTGAGTGCAACGCTGTGCGCAGAACTCTGTCCAAACTGAGCTTTCAAGTTCTTTTTCAGCTCGCAGTGCTCCAAACCGCAGAACAAGTAATTGGGACTGAAATAGCCTTTGGTAAAAGTAGGCACATGCTGGAGGAAGGACGTCACGCGGAGTGCTTTGACTTTACCATGCGCTCCCAAACTCATTTCTGTAATGTTTATGACTTACATACTGTAACAATTTGTCAAACCCAAGCTTGATACATTGAAGTCTGTTTCGGATCTCTTAGCATCTTTACACTTCTTTTGCCCCAATCGCTTGCGATGATTAGTGAGCGTCGGTAGGAGGAGTCGGGGGAAGAGTGGCGGGATGCACACATTTCAATGTCCTGTCCACATTGGGTGTTTCGGCCTGACGTTTCCTGCGTCAAAAAACCTCGCAAGATCTGGCGTGGAGTAAAACTCTGGCTAACTGAGCAGATACCTGAACAACAACAGACTTGGATCTAGGGTTGCCAGACGTCCGGTATTGAACTGGACTGTCCTGTATTTGGATACTCTGTCCAGTAGAAAATGAGAGGTACTGTAATACTGGACATGTACGTGTCCGGTATTTTCCTCCCTGAACATAGTGACCTGACGCACCTTTCACCATTTATTCAAATTTTATTTGAAAACAACAAAAGTAACAAAAGTTATTTATTCGATTACCACATGTATTACTACTGTGAAGCGCTATGTACATTAATGGCGCTATATAAATAAAGACATACAATACAATACAATACCATTGAGTCCAGTATTTTCGGAGAAGCCGCCTGGCGACCCTACTCCATGAAACGTAAATTGCTTTATGTCAAAGCAGAGTTGAAGAAGCTCACGAATAAACCCAAAGACCTACACTGAGAGCAATGTATCGAGAGTTGCAAATGGGCATCATGGCTTCCAGCTCATGCTTACAGCAGCAATGCGGCTTTCATTTGTAGTTATTTTTTACTTGCAGGATTGAAGCAGGGGGGTCTCTGAAGTTGAATTGTGTTAATTGCAGCTCCGGGGATCCCTGCTCCCAGAGATACTCACCTCCGCAGCGGCGCCGGTATCTCTGTGGAGTTTAAAGCCCCTGGTTACGCGGGAGAACAGGAAGCCACACCGGATGATGTCACGGCTTCCTATTGGCCTGCAGGACAGGGGACATTTACATACCGCCATTTCGTTAGGCACACAGAAACAATAAATTAAACCTATATTGCTGCTTTAACAGTGTCACTTTGTTACGCCGGTGCTGCCCGCAGACCAGACCCGTCCCCTGAGCTGAAGGGGGAAGTGGTAATACACGCACCCGCAGCAAAGGGACCGTGTCCGGAGTGTGGTATGAAGCGTTGCCAGGACAGGTGTAGTAAGGTAGACAATATTTGCCGGTACCGGTTGTAGAGATAGAGTGAAGGATGCCTTGCCGAAGTCAGGGAGTGGAGAGTGGAGATAGGTAGTAGTCCAAGCCGTGTTCAAGGGGTTACCAGAGTGTGCGTTGTCCAAGGAGTGCCGAGATCGAGAGCCAGAGGGGGTAGTCGTAAAAGCCGCGTCAGAACCTGTGAAAACACTGAGAGAATCCAGAAGTACTTCCATACAGAGACTATGTCGAGCAAAGACTGAGAGCAGAGAGGAGCTAGATAAAGCAGGAAGGTCCAATTAGGAACGGAGGCGGGATAGGAAGAGCTAAAGGGAGACACTGCAGATTGGTGCAGGCATAACAGGCCAGGTGAGTCTTGTTGGTAACCTGAGTATGCCCGTGCAGTGTGCGGGGGCGGAGCCTGAGGTCCGGGGGATGGGAATAAGAGTGTGCAGACTGAGCGTGCTCCGTAACTCGTGTACACACGTGAACCGAGCCAGTGGATGGTGCAGGTGTGCGTCCAGGAGGGCGTGGGCGTGCCCGTCGCTGAGCAGAGGAATCGCCGAGGGGAGTGATCCCGTGAAGGCGGCAGGGGTGGGGAGCCGTGGAGGCCGGTAAGTCAGGATTGTTTTGTGTGTCCAGGGGCACCCTGCGGGGAGGGAGTGCTCTGTGTGGGGAGCGTGGAGAACGCCGATTCCTGACAGTACCCCTCTCTTCAGGAACGGCCTCAGTACGGTCCAAGAACGGTTTCTCTGGAAACTTTTTCCTGAAGGACTTAAGAAGGGCCGGGGCATGAATGTCCTTTGAAGGTACCCAGGATCTCTCTTCAGGGCCAAAGCCCTTCCACTGCACCAAGAACTGGAGCTGACCCCTGGATAGGCGAGAATCCAAAAGAGAGTGAACTTCATATTCCTCGTTATTTAGTACAGTAATGGGATCCGGTTTACGAGTCTGATCCGGAAAGAAGTGACTGGAAAGGAAATGGTTTTAAAAGGGACACATGAAAGACATTGGGAATCTTCATACTGGGTGGTAGTTGGAGCCGGAATGCCACGGGATTGATTTGTTCACAAATAGGGAAGGGACCCAGGAACTTAGGTGCCAGTTTAGGAGATGGTACCTTGAGGTGGATATTCTTAGAGGAGAGCCATACCAAATCCCCTGGTTTGTAACTGGGCGCCGAACGACGACGACGATCGGCCTGTAGTTTCGATCTGCGGGAGGAGTTGAGAAGGGTAGACTGAATCCTGGACCATGCGGTTTGGAGGGAAGAAATGCGTTCATCTACGGCTGGTACTCCAGAAGGAATGTTGGGGATGGGAAGACAGGGAGGATGGGACCCATAATTTATAAAGAAGGGGCGACTCCTGGGTGGACTCGTTTTTGGCAGGATTGACGGCATACTCTGCCCAAGAGAGGAGTTGAGCCCAATCATCCTGGAAATCGGATATGAAACATCTCAGGTACTTCTCCAGGGATTGATTGATTCTCTTTGTTTGTCCATTGGACTGAGGATGATAGGCGGAAGAGAAAGAAGAAGAGATGCCCAATCTCTTCGTGAAAGCTCTCCAAAATTTGGATACGAACTGAGAACCTCTGTCAGAAACAATGGACGAAGGGATCCCATGAATCCGGAAAATCTTCTCCGTAAAGATATCAGCAAGGGCGGGGGAGGTGGGTAATCCTTTAAGTGGAATGAAATGGGACATCTTCGAAAACCTGTCAATGACCACCAAGATAGTGTTCATTTCTCTGGACCTGGGCAACTCCACGATGAAGTCCATCGAAATGTGGGACCAGGGGCGGTCGGGAACTGGAAGGGGTAACAGAAAACCCTGAGGCTTTTGACGGAGAGTCTTGCTTTGAGCGCACGTGGGGCAGGCGCGGGTAAACTCCAGAATATCTTGAGACATCCTTGGCCACCAGAAATTCCGACGAATGAGATCAGTAGTCTTTTAAAACTCTGTACTCACTGGGTGTTCCCGTTTCCCGGACGCAGTGGACACTCCCGAACCAGATGTTCCATGGATCCGCAGTAGAAACACAATCCCCCGGCGTGGCAGAACTGCCGTATCGGTGTGAAATGCGTTGTACCCCCAATTGCAGTGTGGTATGAAGCGTTGCCAGGCCAGGTGTAGTAAGGTAGACAATACTTGCCGGTACCGGTTGTAGAGATAGAGTGAAGGATGCCTTGCCGAAGTCAGGGAGTGGAGAGTGGAGATAGGTCGTAGTCCAAGCAGTGTTCAAGGGGTTACCAGAGTGTGCGTTGTCCAAGGAGTGCCGAGATCGAGAGCCAGAGGGGGTAGTCGTACGAGCTGCGTCAGAACCTGTGAAAACACTGAGAGAATCCTGTAGTACTTCCATACAGAGACTATGTCGAGCAAAGACTGAGAGCAGAGAGGAGATAGATAAAGCAGGAAGGTCCAATTAGGAACGGAGGCGGGACAGGAAGAGCTACAGGGAGACACTGCAGATTGGTGCAGGCATAACAGGCCAGGTGAGTCTTGTTGGTAACCTGAGTATGCCCGTGCAGTGTGCGGGGGCGGAGCCTGAGGTCCGGGGGACAGGAATAAGAGTGTGCAGACTGAGTGTGCTCCGTAACTCGTGTATGCGTGTGAACCGAGCCAGTGGATGGTGCAGGTGTGCGTGCAGGTGTGCGTGCAGGTGTGCGTGCAGGAGGGCGTGGGCGCGCCCGGCGCTGAGCAGAGGAATCGCCGAGGGGAGTGATCCCGCGATGGCGGCAGGGGCGAGGAGCCGTGGAGGCCGGTAAGGCAGGATTGTTTTGTGTGTCCAGGGGCTCCCTGCGGGGATGGAGTGCTCTGTGTGGGGAGCGTGGAGAACGCCGATTCCTGACACACTTTTATGTTGTGTCCACTTGCATCAATGTATCAAGGCATTTTGCATTGAGTTTTCTCAATTTGGGGAACTTTTTTTTTTTTGGAGCAGTTTAGGATGGAGCTGTTCGGTGCATTTTCTTTTTTCGCTGTATCATTTAAATCCACCAGGTTTGGGGCAGCGTCAACCTGTTTCCTAAAGCAATCCAGGTGCAGGAAACTCCAACAGCAGATTTCATTATCTTTACCAAATTGGCAGCAAGAAAAGATAATTTTGCTCCGCTTTACGTTACAATTTGCATCATCTCAATACTGTATATACCCTACATGTCTCTGTACAGTAAATCCTGTCTCCTGGTTGCTGATTTAAAAAAAAAAAATTTTTAAATAAACATTTTCTTGCTCTGAGCAATGGTAGAAAATGATAAAAATCCTAGTTCTATGTATAAAGTCAGCAGTACTGAGGGGGGTGGTTAGAAACGTGCATGGTATACGTAAAAATGCCATCTAGACATATGGGGCCCAGTAGATTTTAGCAAAAACATGGTGTACAGTATTCTAAATGCTGCTTACTGCTGTTGGATTGGGGTTGAAGGTGATATGGACCTTTTGCATATATACAATTGTTGGGGCCACAACTCGTCTAATATATATATATATATATGTAAGATGAGTTGGGTCAATCTGTAGAATTCATACAAATTCATAAAAATCAAAAAATTCATAAAAATTTAAAATTTATATTGAAGATTTTTGGATTTATTAGCCTCCCAAATATGCCATGAGAGAGTTTACATATATATGTAGGGGGGGGGGGTCTTATCCATCTTGGCTAACGGTTTAATTGTACCATATATGTATTTAAACTGAATATTGCTAAGTCTGAATTAACTGGATCATTTGATTGTGGAACATTGTGGGACTATATTCGAGTTTTATGTCACGTCTATGTCTTTCTTAATGAATTGTATGGTTTTATTTGCATTAATGAAGATTATGCTCGTTTGTTTACATTCACAGTTAATACCATGGCATTATCTGGGATTAATATGAACTACACATAATTATCTATATCTCATATGAAAATATATATTTAAATGGGATTTTGAATATTCTCTCTCTCTCATATATATAGAGAGAGAGAGAGAGAGAGAGTGAGAGAGAGAGAGCTCATATGGCCTACAGGGTAGATAGAATAGAAAGGTATGTATGTATCTTTCTATTCTATCTACCCTGTTGGCCATATGATCTATGTTTATCTCATTATGTATATATTAGCCACATAGGGGATGTTTCCTTATTGCTTTCAGGATAGCTGCTGCAGGTTTACACCCTAGATATTTAATATATTGTGTGTAATGCATTACATATTGTTATGGATTATGTCTGTAGTCCTTCCTGTGCTTTGTGTTTGTGTCTGAGGAGGTAAAGTTTATCTTACGATACCGGTTTTTAATATTATTGTGGTTTTATATGAGTTGTTTGTGTACATATTTGTTAAAGTTTTTTCTTATCCATTGAAGTTTTTTTATGTTGCAATTACATCTAGCTATAGAATGTTCTTGTGTTATTGGTCCCCGTGGACACGGGTGACGTCTGTGGGGGGCGGGTCCTCTACTCACACTCACATTGGACCTTTGGGCTCAACTGAGGGCAGATCGGGAGTTCCTGAAGCTGCCCTCGGGGAACCAGCATTGTGCACATGCGCGGTTGATGTGATGCCAGCACATGAGTGCGTGACGCCGTGTCGCCATGACGTCAGCACGTTTTTGGTGCAAAACGGGGCCTCTTCGAATGTGTACTTAAGGTATGTTGGGTTGTTTGTTGTGGACTCCTTGATAAAGTGCAATGCGCACGAAACGCGGAGGAGGTCTTTTATACCTCCTTTTTTTAATGGACCTAATAAAGAAATATTTTTATATCATCCTTGGACCCACTCTCTTAGCTGTGCGCTGTAGCTTCTATTTTTGCATATAAGAATTGTTGGAGAAGGTGGTGAAGGAAGAGGATAGTACAGAGGAGAAGACGGGAAAGAAGCAGATAGCCAAGACTTTTGTGAAGTAGTTGGAGGTGTTCCTCATCTTTGCCAGCGTTGTAGGCGAGAAAGCTCCCCATAGTTGTTCGGCGCTTTATAAGTACCTGTACACTATTTGGGAGGCGTATACGGTTTAGGGTCGGGTCGCTTGGTGGATGTACCACTAGGGTTTTAGGGAACCCTGGCAGTTAGAAAGCATGGGCGATGGGATTTTATGGTTGTCCATTCCCTGTTCAAGGACTGGGTAGCAGCGCAGGGCAATCAAAGCAGTCGGTCGCGTTTAAGCATAGAGAATGTTGGGCATTTAACGAATGTGAATAGAAGTGGAGGGCCGCTTTAAGCATGAGTGTTTGTCTTGCAGGACTGAAGAGTACAAAGCATCCTGGTGCTTTAGGATGGGGGATATTCTAAAGGGGGCAGCACAGGGAAGGGGTCTGCCGGAGGGGTGATGAATCCGGGGAGGGTGGACGAGATGTCTTGTTGGCTTATCTATTAGCCGGGCTCGGCTGGGAGCAGGAGAGTATGAGGATGGCATTCACCTCTCTGGAATAGTTGGGTTATTTTACATGAGTTTGTAAGATGTATAGAAGGAGGCTGAGCTGCGGTTGATGGTGGCGAGGCAAATTGGAGGGTCAAATGGCCTTGGCATTGAAGGGGTGCAGACTCCAGGTGGTTAATGTTGAGAAATGGGAGGGGTCCAAGGGATCCAGTGCTGGGTCAGGGCCAGGTGAGGCAGGCCTAGAGGTGTACTCCTAACAGGGACCCCAGATGTTATGAACCAGGAGTGCTCACTGAGTCATATAGCACCGGGGACATTATCAGGTTCAATGGGTGGGGCGACTTGCTGACCAGGTTCAGTGGTGTTGGTTTATGTTTAGTAAAAGGATGCGGCCATTTGTACCTAACCAAAGTGTCTGTATTTATTTAGGTATACTATGTGATTGTTTTTTAATGTATTTCTTTGTATGTATTTGCAGTAATGCTTTTCAATGGGCAAAAGCCCTATTAACAACCTTTGGCTAATAGGGATATTTCCCATTACTGTTGGGAAGGTGGTTGTTTTGTTGTGGGTTAGGGTTGGGTTATGGGGGTTGGTGCCCCGGTCATGGAAGTTATGCCACCCAGGAGGTTACTGGCATGGTTAACCCATGGTAGGCCTTTACGGTTGTAACACTATGACATATAATGTTTAGTAGGGTAGTAAGGGTCTTTGTATTAACCCATTGGCTGCCGTAGTTGCCAGGAAGGCAGGCATAATGCATGCTTTCATGGCCACTATGGCTTCCAAGGGGTTAATGTATGTATTTTATTTGGGAAGGAAGATGCCAGGTATATATTGCACTGGAAATGATTGGCCTAAGGGCCGTCCACAATGCATGTAGTTAGCATTGATGATACCAGTTAAATCCAGGGAAACTACTAACATCCAACATCCATTACCTAACTAGGTACCGTCACCTTAATAGGCCAGATTTAACAGAGCTTTGAGTACAGTCACAGCCACGAGTATTCTAAAACTTGCCTTGGAAAATTTGGGGCAATCACCAACAATACCACAGTAATGCTGCAACATTTCTGTGACATTTCTGCAGAAAGACTAATTAACACAACAGGGATCCCTGATCAGTTTGAATGGGACTGCCAGGGACCCCCGCTGTGTTAATCCAATGGGCTATTAGTCTGTCTGCAGAAATGTCACTGAAATGTTGGCAGCATTACCTGGATATTGCCCCAGAATTTCCAAGGCAAGTTTTAGAATACTCGTGGTTGCACCTGTATCTACCCTAAATAGGTAACAAGTACAATATGCAAACTAAAAATTGTGTTTTACATTTAATACGGCCATAGTTCCCATGAGTAAAAAATTAAATAAAGTAGATAGATGTGCTATATCGGCCACACAATTCTGATACTTTGTTGTGGTGGTGCAGTGCCGAGTATGGTTGGTACCCGCTGTTCTAGAGAAGTAGGAAGACTTCGGGCAGGAATGAAATGCGTGGGGTGTTCAGGGATTCCGCCACCGACTTAGTGGGTTGGGATTTATTAATACAATGTTATGCATATTGTAGTTTGAGGAGGATGGTAATTATAAATATCCAGTTAATTACCTCGACGGGATAGAGTTTTAGGGAAGTGGGTAATGTTAATGACTGGTATTCTCATGAAGCAGGCAAATACTTAAATAAGACTGGCACATCACAGGCAAAGAGGAAGGGGGGTACAGATCCCAACATGCAAGCATGCCAGCTGTACTAGCTAACCCTCAGCATGGTGGGGCAATTAACATGTGTGACCTTAGGTAAGAATTTGTATTTCGTTAAGCTTCAGGTATTAGATTGCAAACTCTTGTGGCTGAGCGCTGCTGTACGTTGAAGATTCTGTATGGTCTCTCGGTCCTTTGCAAGAGGTTTTGCCTTATTGCTTTGTAGGCTTTTGTTATACTAGTTTAGCTGTTTATTTGGGGGTTTGACAAATATAACCACTTCCGGAGCACTCAGTGTGCAGAGTACCCTCCTTCTCCGTTACGTTGTATTACCTAGAACACGGAGGACGTTATGCTCCAGGACGTAATGTTGTAGCCACAAAGCTATTTATATGACTACTACAGATGTAACGGGAATTAATGTCTCCTGAGCCGCGGCTGAAAAAGCATAAAGCGTGGTCGTGCCGCGATGCTGCCATGTCTCCGGCTCGGGCTCCCCACTGCTATAATCCTCCGGCACCGGGATAGTCGTGGTTTCGCGGCTCGCCCTTGTGCCGAAAACAGCAAGCCATGTAAGGACCCTCTGAGCCCATCTGTGCAGAGCAGGCGGTGTTAACAGTTTGTGTATAAAGTCTCCGGTAAGACTGCAGAAACCCGTACAAGATCTTCCAATGCAAACGTTTCCTACATCATACCGATACAGACTCCCGGTTCCAGGTGTTTCCAGACTCCTGGTTCCAGATGTTTCCAGACTCCCGGTTCCAGGTGTTTCCAGACTCCCGGTTCCAGGTGTTTCCAGACTCCCGGTTCCAGGTGTTTCCAGACTCCCGGTTCCAGATGTTTCCAGACTCCCGGTTCCAGGTGTTTCCAGACTCCCGGTTCCAGGTGTTTCCAGACTCCCGGTTCCAGGTGTTTCCAGACTCCCGGTTCCAGGTGTTTCCAGACTCCCGGTTCCAGGTGTTTCCAGACTCCCGGTTCCAGGTGTTTCCAGACTCCCGGTTCCAGGTGTTTCCAGACTCCCGGTTCCAGGTGTTTCCAGACTCCCGGTTCCAGATGTTTCCAGACTCCCGGTTCCAGATGTTTTGGCCCCCGGGGGGAGACTTCTTCTAGTGCCTGGATACAAAATGGAGATCACCACCACCATACATATGTAGCAAGACTTACTCTCCCCAGTGCCACGGACAAGCAAGCAAAAGTCTGCGGTCCTGGGGACAGTGGGAGAAGCATGGACCCCCCACAGCATTAATCCTTTGGTTCCACGAACATCATAGTGACGTGACTGCGAGTGGCCGTGGTCCCGAAGACATTAAGTCTTGCTACATCTGCATGTAGACAAAGAGCCTGCATAAGCAATGAGAAGGTTCCCAGGAACTGGTGCTGTTAACAACACTGCAAAGCCTTGAATATAAATGATGTACTCGCACTCATCCAGGACTATGCGTGCACCAAAAGGAACAACGTATCCAGCTCTAAAAGAAATAGTGATGAGTTGCGCTGCATAACAGCTACAATCAGAGAAAAGTAAACATACTGAGAAAGAAAAAACCTTAAATAGATAATATGTTAATAAGCATTGTCCCCTGAAAGTGTACTTCATAGGGTACGTTGTATTACCTGCATGCTCTTAGACATGTGAATGCTTATACTTTTTTTTAGATTCAGTTTACCAAGTTATTTTCCTTTAATGGATCCTCTAAAAACAGTGTGTTTTATTGATCGAGTGCTGTTGCTCAAATATTTTTCCTGTCTGCTTTTTTTGTGCGGCCACGCAGGTTTTGGGGGGAGGAAGTCACCTGCTAATTTGTTTTATGAACGTTTTCCCTAATAAGTAGTTTTTCGCTTTTTTTTTTTTTTTTTTCCAGCTTATAAAGGAGAATAGGGGAATTGTTCACAAGGCTGATTTGAAACAGGTGTGAGCAGTGAGTAGCAGAGCTCAGACGTACTGTATGCAGTGGCAGAGGAGCAATCCAGCATCTGGTTTACTATACTGCTAAAGCTGCCCTGACGCATATCTAGCGAGCTTCGTGTTGGAGAAGAACGCTGTTGCCATCACCTCTTCCTTTGGGGATTGCTATATGGTCGATATGTATGAACTTCATGGTCGTTACCTTGTGCTGACATTCAGTGAAATCTCTCTCTCCGCCTGCGGTTTCCAACGAAAGTATACTTGAAAACGCTTGCCTTCATTTTTTTCAATCCTGATTGTGTTGCCATTATAAATCCGATCACAACTTTACGAATAATTAGGTAAATAAAAAATGTACTTCCGCAATGCAAGCATTTTATGTATTGAATGTCCACTTCATGGACACTGTGGGGGGTGGTGGAATGAAGATCATATGATGAGGAATTTGCCATTTACACAACAGGCAGATGTTTTGGTTGTCTTGATAATAACCACTGTGTCCATTTTGACACGTAAGAACTAGAATAGGGTTAAAGTCCCTTTATTGTAGGGTAATGTCGCATTAACTTACAATGATGTGACGTTATGTCATTCTTGGTGTTACTCCCATCCAAACCCTGATGTAGAGTTTTTTCGGGAGTGGAGAGGGAGAGAAGAGGGGGTGGAAATAAAACTGTTAGTTAAATCCTACCTAACTGTGGTGTTACACCCATCCAGACTCGGCAAAGGCCAATTTTAGGGTGGTAGTGATGCCACGTTTAGCGCTGACCTAAATTACATAACTACAACAATGGGGGAAGGGAAGGGGATGAAAACCCTCGCATCAGCCTATAATTAAGTGAAATAAACAACGGTGCAATAAGGGGAGAGAACAGGATGAATACTAGAAAACAAAGACACCCTCAGGGCAGCACTCGTTGTATATGAAAATGTAGTGATGATAGACTAAAATTTAAATGCTTTAATTATGTTAGTTAAAATAAGTGTCAAAATCGTTGAAATAAATGAACAACTGACAGTGGTAAAACAACACACAAAACAGACAAAAATACACAATACTTAAACTGACATCTAGGGGGAAAGGTAGAGATCCTACCTATCTGCTAATTAGCAGTGATGAACAATCATGAACTGAATAGTTTGCCCCCTGGTTCAGCAGTAACAAGGTTAAAAAGCCTGTAAAATAGATATACTTTTGATAGGGGCACGGTGTGTATACTATTACCCTACCCTGAATATTCAAATGTAACTGCTGCATATTACTATTACTGCAATATATGTACCCCTTCCTTCCCTCTGCTAACTATATGTGGCTGCTCACCTGCTACCGGATTTGCTATAGTGGCACATTTGAACTAGGGGGCCATAACTTGATACGGACGAGATCCGTGCCCCAGAGCTGGATATTACACTTTGTAAGCTCTTGTGCACTTAGCTATCGACAGTCATTATAACTATTCAACTATCTTTGTTTTCTGCGTGTTAAGAGGCTTCAATAAGCGTGATAATGGCACATTTGAACTAGGGGGCTATAACTGGATACGGACTAGAACCGTGCCCCAGAGCTAAGTATCACACTTTGTGAGCTCTTGTGCGCACTGTTTATTAACACTTAGATCACCTACTCTACCAACTTACAGTTAAAGCTGTTTAATCCCATAATTAGGGATCCTCCACGACCAGAGCTATTTCAACATTTTAGTTTATTGTGGCTGCACTATACCATCACTAGTGATGTCAGTTTAAGTATTGTGTATTTTTGTCTGTTTTGTGTGTTGTTTTACCACTGTCAGTTGTTCATTTATTTCAACGATTTTGACACTTATTTTAACTAACATAATTAAAGCATTTAAATTTTAGTCTATCATCACTACATTTTCATATACAACGAGTGCTAAATTACATAACGCTACGTCCTTAACGGGCTTTAGTGAATATGAGATGGTATGGTAATGCCCCATTTGCATTTATTTGCATCTCGTTATCACTAACGTCCATTGTACAGATATAGACAGCCTCGCCATTCGCGTGGTCGAAACACAGAAGAGTCGATGCGCTGGGAGAGGTCGCTGCCACAATGGCGCTGCGGGGTGTCCGTTCTTTTCAATGGGACCTCCCATGGCGTTAATCTTTCTGGGCCACATGTGGCATGGTCACGGGACCACGTGCGCTCGCTCTCGGTAAGTCTGGCTACATCTGTAGTTAACTCTGCTCTTTACAAGAGAAAACGCGGCGTTATTGTGAATACCGCATTACTATTATCAACGGGACATTAACATTATCTTAGGTTAATGTCACTTTAAGTTGCTTAACAGACCTTAGTGCATTTAAACCTAGGACTGATTACAACCTGACAATTAGTAAATCATTAAATCAGCCCTTGGTATATGAGATAAGAGATCAATCCAATAGGAAGTCAGCATCCTCCAAAACACCAATCCGTGCACAGTTTGGGAAACTCTGCCAATGTACATAGTAGCAATTTCAAGAAATGGGTTATGGTCTTTGTAGGGGGAACATTTTCCCACACAATCCGCTGGCTTTCTCAACATTAACCCTCAATCCCGCTGCATATTTCTGCAGGGTCCTAGTTTGCAAAGGCTTTCTTCTAATTACATTTAAACGGGGCTAATTTACAGATATTTCTGTGGTCTTGTTAAACTAGTCTGCTGGGGAAAGTGAAGCTGTTCCTAACTCCCACATTAACCCCCGGCCCTTCCAGCGGATCACTTTGCACAGGAAGCCTTGTGGTTTCCAGCACATTGTGTCTATTTACACTCGGGCAAGCCTTTTAACGTGGTGTGTCACGTTTTAACATCAATATAATCACATTTAATGAGTTTGTGATCATTTTTACCACATGTTTTCATGGTGAAGTCACGTAAATCTGGCAGGGTAAGAAAATCTATTACAACCAGCAGCAAAACCAGCTTCATTTTGAAACCAAAAACATGGGCGGTGATCTAGTATCTACGGCCAGCTTTGGCTGCATTTATCATGGCGGGTAACAAGAGGGACCAGGTCACCACACATTAAATGCAAAGCCCAGGTGATATGATTTCACTGGTGCTGTACTGCTGTAAATGGGACCAACATATTGCTAATTCATCCTCAATAATCATCTATCACACTCTGTTGATGGACGTGCCCTGGTCCATCTGTTGAATCTTTCTTTCTGTGGCTGAGGTAGACTTTAAAAAAAAAAAAGCTCAGGCAGGGAGATGAATGAATAGAGGGCAAGTGACAAATGAGGAACTGTTAAATAAAATGATATATATATATGTAGCCTAGCCTCCGGCCACTACTTTTTTTCCTGGGCCCTACCAGTGTAAGTGCTGTTAGGTACAGGCAGTGGATGGGTTAATTCCTTCAGAAAGGCCTCGTGTGCTATTGCAGACTTTGATACATTTGATGTAGCCAAGGGCGGGCCTAGCAACAGCCAGAAAGTGTCAGCCTGAGGGGGGATACTGGTTGGGTCACATGCTGGATGTGCCTGTCAGTATCCAGACCTGCTCTGTTATAGGGCAGGTTTACAAGCACAACCCAAGGGTATAAATACTGACACTTTCCCAAAAGTGGGTGTGTCTCTTTCCTCCCCCTGTGAAGTGAGTTCCAGCTACCCTGGGTCTTATTAGGAGGCCTCCAGAGGAGCACCATGCAGGAGGCCTGGTATGGGACTCACGCCATATCAGTGTAGCCCTGGGTAGTTTTGGGCTATAGGTCTTTCCTCCTCCTGGTAGTAATCCCTAGTAAGGGCATGTTGCCAGGAGTAATTACGGGTTTTCCCCACTCATTGCAGTGCAGTGAGTCAGAGAAGGTAGTGTCATCAGGCCTTGTGTCCAATCAGAGGCACCGGGGGGGAGCCTACTGGATCTGTACTTTATGCATTGTATACTGTATTTAGCAGTTGGTCTCTACCTTTGTGTTACGCCAGTGCTGCCCGCAGACCAGACCCGTCCCCTGAGCTGAAGGGGGAAGTGGTAATACACGCACCCGCAGCAAAGGGAGCGTTTCCAGAGTGTGGTATGAAGCGTTGCCAGGCCAGGTGTAGTAAGGTAGACAATACTTGCCGGTACCGGTTGTAGAGATAGAGTGATGAATGCCTTGCCGAAGTCAGGGAGTGGAGAGTGGAGATAGGTCGTAGTCCAAGCCATGTTCAAGGGGTTACCAGAGTGAGCATTGTCCAAGGAGTGCCGAGATCGAGAGCCAGAGGGGGTAGTCGTACGAGCTGCGTCAGAACCTGTGAAAACACTGAGAGAATCCAGAAGTACTTCCATACAGAGACTTTGTCGAGCAAAGACTGAGAGCAGAGAGGAGCTAGATAAAGCAGGAAGGTCCAATTAGGAACGGAGGCGGGACAGGAAGAGCTACAGGGAGACACTGCAGATTGGTGCAGGCATAACAGGCCAGGTGAGTCTTGTTGGTAACCTGAGTATGCTCGTGCAGTGTGCGGGGGCGGAGCCTGAGGTCCGGGGGACGGGAAGAAGAGTGTGCAGACTGAGCGTGCTCCGTAACTCGTGTACGTGCGTGAACCGAGCCAGCGGATGGTGCAGGTGTGCGTGCAGGAGGGCGTGGGCTAACGCAGCGCTGTACAGAGGAATCGCCGAGGGGAGTGATCCCACGACGGCGCAGGGGCGGGGAGCCGTGGAGGCCGGTAAGGCAGGATTTTTATGTGTGTCCAGGGGCTCCCTGCGGGGAGGGAGTGCTCTGTGTGGGGAGCGTGGAGAACGCCGATTCCTGACAGTACCCCCCTCTTCAGGAACGGCCTCAGGACGGTCCAAGAACGGTTTCTCTGGAAACTTTTTCCTGAAGGACTTAAGAAGAGCTGGGGCATGAATGTCCTTTGAAGGAACCCAGGATCTCTCTTCAGGGCCAAAGCCCTTCCACTGCACCAAGAACTGGAGCTGACCCCTGGATAGGTGAGAATCCAAAAGAGAGTGAACCTCGTATTCCTCCTTATTTTGTACAGTAATGGGATCCGGTTTACGAGTCTGATCCAGAAAGAAGTGACTGGAGATAAATGGTTTTAAGAGGGACACATGAAAGACATTGGGAATCTTCATACTGGGTGGTAGTTGGAGCCGGAATGCCACGGGATTGATCTGTTCACAAATAGGGAAAGGACCCAGGAACTTGGGTGCCAGTTTAGGAGATGGTACCTTGAGGTGGATATTCTTAGAGGAGAGCCATACCAAATCCCCTGGTTTGTAACTGGGCGCCGAACGACGACGACGATCGGCCTGTAGTTTCGACCTGCGGGAGGAGTTGAGAAGGGTAGACTGAATCCTGGACCATGCGGTTTGGAGGGAAGAAATGCGTTCATCTACGGCTGGTACTCCAGAAGGAATGTTGGGGATGGGAAGACAGGGAGGGTGGAACCCATAATTTATAAAGAAGGGCGACTCACGGGTGGACTCGTTTTTGGCAGAATTGACGGCATACTCTGGCCAAGAGAGGAGTTGAGGCCAATCATCCTGGAAATCGGATATGAAACATCTCAGGTACTTCTCCGGGGATTGATTGATTCTCTCCGTTTGCCCATTGGACTGAGGATGATAGGCGGAAGGCCCAATCTCTTCGTGAAAGCTCTCCAAAATTTGGATACGAACTGAGAACCTCTGTCAAAACAATGGACGAAGGGATCCCATGAATCCGGAAAATCTGCTCCGTAAAGATATCAGCAAGGGCGGGGGAGGTGGGTAATCCTTTAAGTGGAATGAAATGGGACATCTTTGAGAACCTGTCCACGACCACCAAGATAGTGTTCATTCCTCTGGACCTGGGCAACTCCACGATGAAGTCCATCGAAATGTGGGACCAGGGGCGGTCGGGAACTGGAAGGGGTAACAGAAAACCCTGAGGCTTTTGACGGAGAGTCTTGCTTTGAGCACACGTGGGACAGGCGCGGGTAAACTCCAGAATATCTTGAGACATCCTTGGCCACCAGAAATTCCGACGAATGAGATCAGTAGTCTTCTTAAAACCTGGATGACCTGCAGATTTAGAGGAGTGACCCCAAGACAGGACCTCTGGAACAAATTTGGAAGGTACAAAGAGTTTGTTGTCGGGAACGACCAAGTCCTTGGGAATGCGTCTCTGGGAGTGCAAAATCTTGTCAAGATTCTTAAAAGAAGACGTGGCGAGAATCCTCTCATGCGGAAGGATAGTCTCCAAAGATTCCTCTGGCTATTTTCACACATATACATTGGATATTCACTTGCCAAATATTAGGATAGGCACTTAGTATATATTTCTTTAACACATAATATTCATTATATATAACACACTCACAGTCACACTCTCACTAGGCGCTGCTTTTTTGTTCTGTTTGTATATATATATACACACACACACACACATGCTTGAATCATAACCAACACTAATTATATACTTCCCCTCCATTTCACTTTCTCTTTACTTTTACCCCGTTCTCATCCGCAAAATCCCCCTTGACGTCAATGAGAATTTGTATCTAATAGCAACCGAACGGCCACTTGGGAGTATATACAGTATGGGATGTACCCCAAACTCTGCACCAGAAGCAGCTGCAGAGCTGTAGAAGCCTGTAGTAGACTGTAGGTGGTCTCCAGGAGCATGGCATCCCAGAGCTGCCGGGAGAAGCAGTAGAGATGGCCTAGGAGGAGAGCTTCTGCTACGAAGCAAATAGTAGGCTAAGAGCTGGGAGAGTATTCGTGCTGTATTCGTTGGGTCAGCTGCAGCGGTGAGGAATCCCTGGGATAGACATTGGGGTCAGGGTGTAAAGACGCCACAGAAAACCGAGACCCTAATTTCTATTGGTTGAGAAATGCTTGCTGTGGCACTGAGAGCGGAGTATGCTATTTACAGATAAAGAGAAGGGGTCTTCAGCAAGCGAAAAGAGGGGGGGGGGGAAATAGCTGAATTAATCAATGTGTAACCGAGTTCTCAGAGATACATTGTAAACCATTCACTATTAGGGGCCTATGCAGAGAGCAGCGAATTTTCGAAATTCACCATTTTTTGGAGATAATCGCGCAGAAAACAGCAGAAAATGGAGATTTCCGAAAAACGCGCCAATTTTTATTTTCTATTTGTAAAACTCGCCTCGCGGCTGGCGAAAACCTCAATCTCGCCAGTTTTACAAATATCCTAATGCAGAGAGCCGCGAACGGCATCTAGCGGCTGTTCGCGCCAATAAAATGGCGCTATTGTCTCCTTTTTCCCTCGCCAGAAAAAATTGGCAAGAAGCGGCCGCTCGCGGCCATTGCAAAGGGGAAAAAAAAGGCGCGCATTTGTTTTTACAAGTTTCTGAAGCGCGCATCTCGCCAATTTAAACTCGCCAGACGCATCCATGTTAAACATAGCAGAATTCGCACTTTTCTGCATATGGAGAATAAAACTCTCCAAAAAAGCTACTTTTTAATAAATTCGCCATTTTTCAAATTCGCTGCTCTCTGCATAGGCCCCATAGTGTCCTTTCGTGGTTACAATACATTACAAACTTGCCATAAGAGGAATCCTCTCTGATAGTATACAGTGAATGTGTCCGTTCTGCACACAGAACCCTGTCACACATTGTTAATTCAGTGATTCACACTGCAGGACTCCTCTTATTACACAGCTATTAGTCCCCACACCCATTGCAGGTGATTTCCTCTGTGTACTTGTCAATAGCAGTGTTGCTGCCTATAGGGGTTTTTATTACCCCATTTATTATACCAATAAATAGTTTTTTAACCCTACCATCTCTCCCCCGAGTCTGTTTGGGGTAGCTCTTGTCATAAGAGTATCAATTACAATTTGCTCTCCCCATCTCACCTCCTGCAATCATGCAGACATGCTTACTACTCTTTGTATCCAATCTGGGGACTTTCTGGCTCTCTGCCTCCATCTGGATGCAGTAGACACCAGTTTCCTGTTCTTACATATACCTCCTCCCCTAGTGCATAAACCACACTTCCCCCACCTTGTACCTTTTTCTGGTTTTATTTCTAGAGCAAAATGTATGTGCAAAAGAAAAAAGTGGAAGGGGACAGGACACAGGAAACCAAATGGAGTCAAATCAGCTTACTCTGTGTTTATTCCCCAAACACTCTTAGAGCAGTAACCTGCAGGGCTCCGTGTCCTTGCATTTAACGGATCCAAATCCCATACGGATTTGACCGCATTTGGTCTCCTGTGTGCCGTCTCCTTAAACTTTTTTTCTTTTGCATATACCCCAGAAGAGAGAACAGTGAAGCTCACCATCTCAGTATTTTTATTTGAAAGCCATTTATGAAGCCCATCGTAAGGAAAACGTAACTCAAGTGTCTGGCGAGAAAAACACCTCCCAGTTAGAGATGTACTGTATATGGATACTGAAAAAAAGGCTGCTTGAGACACAAAAATTGATGTTCAAAAAGAATGAAAGAATACTGTAGAAAAAAAAATGGACCAATGTTTAGGTCCCACTGTGGACCATCTTCACTGTGGCCCGTTTTCTGCGCAGGCCATCTTCATTGGGGTCGAAACATTGGTCTATTTTATGTTTTTTTTCATGTATAATACACCTTTTTGAACAGCAATTTTCCTGTCTCAAGTACCTTTTTTCCGTATTTTTATTATAACTTTTTGTCTGGAAGTCTTATCTTCCCCATCAAGTAAGCATCACACAGACTCGCTAGTGCTACATCCACATCACAGGTAAGTCTGGTAAGCGTCACACAGACTCGCTAGTGCTACACCCACATCACAGGTAAGTCTGGTAAGCATCACACAGACTCGCTAGTGCTACATCCACATCACAGGTAAGTCTGGTAAGCGTCACACACACTCGCTAGTGCTACACCCACATCACAGGTAAGTCTGGTAAGCGTCACACAGACTCGCTAGTGCTACATCCACATCACAGGTAAGTCTGGTAAGCGTCACACAGACTCGCTAGTGCTACATCCACATCACAGGTAAGTCTGGTAAGCGTCACACACACTCGCTAGTGCTACACCCACATCACAGGTAAGTCTGGTAAGCATCACACAGACTCGCTACTGCTACACCCACATCACAGGTAAGTCTGGTAAGCGTCACACAGACTCGCTAGTGCTACACCCACATCACAGGTAAGTCTGGTAAGCGTCACACAGACTCGCTAGTGCTACATCCATATCACAGGTAAGTCTGGTAAGCGTCACACAGACTCGCTAGTGCTACACCCACATCACAGGTAAGTCTGGTAAGCGTCACACAGACTCGCTAGTGCTACATCCATATCACAGGTAAGTCTGGTAAGCGTCACACAGACTCGCTAGTGCTACACCCACATCACAGGTAAGTCTGGTAAGCGTCACACAGACTCGTTAGTGCTACACCCACATCACAGGTAAGTCTGGTAAGCGTCACACACACTCGCTAGTGCTACACCCACATCACAGGTAAGTCTGGTAAGCGTCACACAGACTCGCTAGTGCTACACCCACATCACAGGTAAGTCTGGTAAGCGTCACACAGACTCGCTAGTGCTACACCCACATCACAGGTAAGTCTGGTAAGCATCACACAGACTCGCTAGTGCTACACCCACATCACAGGTAAGTCTGGTAAGCATCACACAGACTCGCTAGTGCTACACCCACATCACAGGTAAGTCTGGTAAGCGTCACATACACTCGCTAGTGCTACACCCACATCACAGGTAAGTCTGGTAAGCATCACACAGACTCGCTAGTGCTACACCCACATCACAGGTAAGTCTGGTACAGTACATAAAGCTATGCAGACCTCTAAGGCCCGGCCATGGTGCCTTCGCCTGCGCGGAGGCGTACGGAGGCTGTGAAGTCACCTGCGTGAAGCGGGTGCTTTCCCTGTCCATGGTGGACGGGCCGTGGGGGGCGTGCCTAGGGGCGTCATGGAGCTGGTTCGACCCTCATTGGGCGAACCGCTCACGTGACCTGCGTATCGCACCAAGAAATCAGTTTCAACTGATTTCTTACGCAACGCGCGCCCCCTCCTGCCTCCGCCCGCATGCGCCCGTGTAGTCTATGGGCTTGATCAATGCCTTAAGGCAATCTGATGGCGCGCAGCCTCTCACACCATGGACTCAGCCTAAGGAGTGAAAGGGTGTTATTCTGTCAGTTTTAATGCTGTATACATAACCAGCTGATTAACATTGCACTAAATGTATAAAATGTGATTATAAAGGTTTGCTACATTTGACGCGGCTGCTAAACAATGGTAAATTAATGACTTGCTCCAGGGCGTTAATTTAATTCACATGCCCTAGAGAATCTTCCTTTGTGCATTCAGCACACCCTCCTTAAGCTGCCATGCTACAAAACTGCTGCCAGGACATGTCATGCTATTTTTGTAAATTATAGAGAGCTTATATGTCATCTGCTGCCAGTTGTGTCTCTCCAGAAGTGAGATTGGGTGGGGGTCAAAAGTGGAGCAGAAAGGAGGGTGGATGTTCCCATTGCTAATTAGAGAATAAAAATGCATCATTAGCGGTCTTCACAGTTCATCGTGAGTCTGCCTCCCGTTAGGGCTCTGCCTGGAAGTTTGCACTCCGTGTGTTCCGTGCAGTCAGGTTCCCATTAGGGAGAAATTTGTTTAATCTCTGCTCCGACGTTAACCATTTTTGAATGATTCAAAGATGTTCAAGGGAATGGTCCAAAAGGGCTGCCGGCCAAAGCTTTCATCGCCAGGGCCTCCATCTCTGCGTCTGGTGCTCAGGACAAGCTATGACCACGTCACAGAGCCAACTCCTATGAAAAATTGGATGCACCCAGTGCAATTATGTTGAGATTACGGACACCGTCAGGATGGGAGTTGGCCTTGTCTGTTGTTCAGATGGGAAATTCTTCCGAGTAATAAGTATGTAATAAGTATGTTGAAATTAATCAACGTAATAGGTACCACACAGTACCACATCATTTTATGAAAGATTCTCTTGCTCCGCCATTGCTTATACATTGATACTTTATAACACAAATATCCACAACGGAGAACCCTTTTAGTTCTAAGTTTTGTCAGCACATGATACACATGTACAGTATCTACATAGATATGTTTCTTTGGATATATTTCTATTGATACATTTCCATAGATATTTATAGTCAGCCGCTCATGCAAATTTTGGGAGAGAGATAACAAATAATGTTGTTGTTTTTTTTTTACTATTTTTCTTTTTAATAGTGCTTATAGAGTTGCAGTCACCTAAAGTTGTTCCATGTTAACCCCCAATTTACAAGCATTGTCTCCTTCTCATGCAGGAAACAGTAAAGAGAGGAGAGTTGCTCGCTTGAGCGTGTGGCACCTTTCGCCATTTTGCCCAGTATTTTTGGAAATGCTGCCTGGAAACCCTACACCCGGTTACAGGGAAGGGATTTTTTATCCAGTCATATCTTAATTAATAATAATTGTTTCTCATTGTATAGCGCTGCTAGTTTTACGTAGCGCACTACAGAGACATTTTGCAGGCACAGATACCTGCCCCATGGAGCTTACAATCTATGATTTTGGTGTTGAGGCACAGGGAGATAAAGTGATTAGCCCAAGGTCACAAGGAGCCGACACCGGGAATTGAACCAGGCTCCCCTGCTTCAAACTCAGTGCCAGTCAGTGTCTTTACTCACTGAGCCCCTCCTCCTCACTGAGCCCCTCCTCCTCACTGGGCTCCTCCTTCTCACTGAGCCCCTCCTTCTCACTGAGCCCCTCCTTCTCACTGAGCCCCTCCTCCTCACTGAGCCCCGCCTCCTTCTCACTGAGCCCCTCCTCCTCACTGAGCCTCTCCTCCTCACTGAGCCCCTGCTTCTCACTGAGCCCCTTCTCCTTCTCACTGAGCCCCTCCTTCTCACTGAGCCCCTCCTCCTTCTCACTGAGCCCCTCCTTCTCACTGAGCCCCTCCTCCTTCTCACTGAGCTCCTCCTTCTCACCGAGCCCCTCCTCCTTCTCACTGAGCCCCTCCTTCTCATTGAGCCCCTCCTCCTTCTCACTGAGCCCCTCCTCCTCACTGAGCCCCTCCTCCTTCTCACTGGACTCCTCCTTCTCACTGAGCCCCTCCTTCTCACTGAGCCCCTCCTTCTCACTGAGCCCCTCCTCCTTCTCACTGGGCTCCTCCTTCTCACTGAGCCCCTCCTCCTTCTCACTGAGCTCCTCCTTCTCACTGAGCCCCTCCACCTTCTCACTGGGCTCCTCCTTCTCACTGAGCCCCTCCTCCTCCTCACTGAGCCCCTCCTTCTCACTGAGCCCCTCCTCCTCACTGAGCCCCTCCTTCTCACTGAGCTTCTCCTTCTCACTGAGCCCCTCCTTCTTAATTGTTTCATCTCTTCTGTAAATCATATTTTAATATGCCCTTGTTCTAAATTTTACATGGGTAACAATACACCCACCCCCCTTAGGGCACATATATATATATATATATATAAATATATATATATATATATATATATATGCACATATATAAATCAAGTACACGAAACAGAGAAGATGGTAGGAAAATATAAACATTGTGTCAACAAGGAATGTAACGGCTTCCCATTATAAAGAAGCTCAGTCCTACAATTACGTCTCTTTAAACATTGAAAGAACTAAGGTTAATACACTATGTCAGGGCTGGTCAAACTCAGCCCCAAAAGAGCCAACAGCAGGACAGTTTTTAAGGATATCCCTGCTTCAGCACAGGTGGCTCAATAAAAATGAATGAGGCCCTGATTTAACCACCTATCGTCAAGCATGAATATCTGTTGATATAGGAATAGTAATACAGGAATAATATAGGAATACCTGCTGATTCAGCCATCTGTGCTGAAGCAGGGATATCCTTAAAATCTGGCTGTTGGTGGCTCTTGAGGACTGAGTTTGGCCATGCTCAGCACTATGGGGGGATCACATAAAACATTTACTATGTAGGGAAATATACTGGATATAGATGTTAGGAGCTTTGGTAACCTATTGTCTAAATAGGGAGCCTAAGTGGAGTGTATTTCTATCATTATTGGTACCTTACTACTGCGTCAGAGGAGCCACGTTTCATAGACCTTGAGAATGGCGTGCCAAATGCCTACACCAGTCGCCAGGCATTTTTATTATGTTTGAATACATTTTTCTTTCTTCATTTTTTTTTATATACCAGATCAAAGTCAGAAGGGACGGAGGCATCATATCAGAATTATAAAGAGTGCAACAAAAGTTGCAAAAGGGCAATCAAATTAGCAAAAATTGAAAATGAAAAAAGGATTGCAGTGGAAAGTAAGCTCAAGCCTAAAAAGTTCTTTAAGTACCTTAATAACCGTAAGATTAGAAAAGAAAACATAGGACCCTTTCAGTGTGAGATGGGCAGGCAGATTATTGGAGATAAGGAAAAAGCTGAGGTATTAAACACATTCTTTGCCTCTGTGTTTACCAGGGAAGAATCAAGTTCAATAGTAGTGCCGCAGGAGGAAGCCACAATCTCTACATTAATGAACAATTGGTTAACTGAGGAAGATGTTCATAGGTGGCTCGAAAAAATGTAAGTAAATAAGGCACCTGGCCCCGATGGCATACAGTACATCCAAGAGTTCTCAAGGAGTTAAGCTCAGTAATAGCCAAACCATTATATTTAATATTCAAGGACTCAATTTCCACAGGCTCAGTACCACAAGATTGGCGTAAAGCAGATGTGGTGCCTATATTTAAAAAGGGAGCTACATCACAACCGGGGAATTGCAAACCTGTAAGCCTGATTTCAATAGTGGGGAAGCTACTTGAAGGTTTAATACGGGATAATATTCAGGAACACCTAATGGAAAACAAAATTGTAATTAATTGTCAGCATGGATTTATGAAGGAAAAGTTATGTCAAACTAAACTTATTAGTTTCTTTGAGGAGGTAAGTAGGAATTTAGACCAGGGTAATGCAGTTGATGTGGTCTACTTAGATTTTGCAAAGACTTTTGATACGGTTCCACACCAGAGGTTAGTGTACAAACTAAAGCAATTTGGACTCAGTAATAATATATGCACCTGGATTGAAAACTGGTTGAAGGATAGACAACAGAGGGTTGTCATAAATGGAACTTTTTCAGTTTGGGCTAAGGTCGTGAGTGGAGTACATCAAGGATCGGTACTGGGACACTTGCTTTTTAACTTGTTTATTAATGTCCTTGAGGTTGGCATAGAGAGCAAAGTCTCCATCTTTGCTGATGACACTAAATTGTGTAAGGTAGTAAAATCAGAGCAGGATGTCATTTCTCTCCAGAAGGACTTGGAGAGACTGGAAATGTGGGCAGGTAAATGGCAGATGAGGTTTAATACAGATAAATGTAAGGTTATGCATTTGGCAAACAAGAATACAACAAAATTACTTACAACTTACAAATTAAATAGGGATAAATTAGGGGAATCCTTGATGGAGAAGGATGTAGGAGTGCTTGTATACAGCAGGTTTAGCAATAGTGCCCAACATCATGCAGTAGCTGCAAAGGCAAACAAGATCTTATCTTGCATCAATAGGGCAATGGGTGGAAGGGAAGTAAACATAATTATGCCCCTTTATAAAGCATTAGTAAGACCACACCTTGAATATGGAGTACAGTTTTGTGCATCACCCCATAGAAAAGACAGTATGGAACTACAAAAATTGCAGAGAAAAGTCACCAAATGAATAAAAGGGATAGATAATCTGATTTATGAGGAGAGGCTAAGTAAATGTTATTTAAAAGCAAAGACGTCAATTAGCCACATGGCAAAGCAGTCAGCTCTGACAGTAAATGGGTCACACAAGATAGTGCATGTATATTATGTAATATTTACTAAGGAGGTTTTCAAACCTAAATTTGCCATGTTACCAAATTATAAATCCATTAAATAGTTTTTACAGTACTCAGTGTAGCCAAGTGGCTCCATGTCATCATACAACTGGAGTCAAGTTCTGGTTTTCCAAGTTTAAGTTGTCCATATGACTGTCACCAATCAGAGTGCACTGGGATTAGAAAAACAAAATAAGGCCAGGACTAAAATCTCATGATGGCATGAAGTTAGTCGCGAGTCCTGCCTGTGCATCTCCACTGCAAGCCAGTGCATTGCATCTAGTCTCTCTGCCTACCAGTTCTGACACTTCACATCCTGCTACTTGCCTGAGCATGGACCACCATCACCACTCCTCCTTCTACAAGACTCGGTTTAACTTGTTACCAGTCTACATACAGGCAGCTCTGTAAGTATTGTGGGTGGTAAATATATCTTTCCAATAGCCTATTGAATTCCATTCCATCTCCTCCCTACATACTGTACACACAACAACAAACATCAACCCTAAATTCGGAAACAAAAAATGACAAAGGTTACAGAATATATGAAACTGCTGAAGGCTTAAGGCCCAGTTTATTCTCATTTTTCAGCATATGTTGCCAGTGGGACTTCCCCTTTAAGGGATTCTTTATCAGTGAACAAATCCTGAACGAACCATGTGAAAGTTTGGGATGGGCCCCAATCCTGGTGATGACTCCGGCTCCAAAACATTTGGAGATAAGAATTGAGTGGGTATGAAATTAAACTAAACACTAAATCCTGTTTCTATCCAACTTAAGCAATAAACGATTAACATTTGGTGGGAGCACCTAGGGACTTTAAGGGTTGACATCAGCATTGAATAATGTGAGCTGGATTCTTAGAAGCCTGTAATTATTTAGTGCTAATGGCCTCCAGAAATTCGAAGCAGACTTGCGTTGCCTCACACGAGGCTGGCAGTCACCCCGGGCCTTTATATTTGCTATATAAAGTTGCCAATGCAGTTCAGCACCGGAGACTTCGATGCGGGACACATGAAAGCATGCACTGCTTCTAAATATACTGACCAATGTTGAGACCTACAGCTCTATTCATTCAACTGGAGCTGAACTCTTCCCTAGCATGCAAAATACCTCGTCACAGTATATTGAATAGGGAATACAGAATGTAATGACAGATATTTTTTTATTTATTTATAAAAAGGTTTTACCATGAAGTAATACATTGAGCGGTACCTCTCATTTTCAAGTACTGTATGTCCTGGGCACAGAGTTATAACAATACATGGTTACATTAAAAGAACAGGAGGTTATACAGTCAATTCACAGGAATCACGTGGCCCATCCACTTTACCTTCTTTCTGTAAAATGCAGGTTAATAAAATTAAGAGCCATGTTAGTTGAGCCACCGTCGTGAAAATAGCAGAACTAATTAGCACTGATATGTCTCATCATTTATTTATTTTTTTACAAATTCCCAAATCTGCCACTTTCTTTAAAACAAAACAAAACAAAACTGTGAATGTGTCAGCAAAGTGATCTAGGACATATCGATGTACTGTAGTCATCACCATGGCAAGGGATTGGTTGGGGTAAAATGCCACTTTTTCCCCATGGCTCTGGGCTACAGGAGTTCTGGCTACGAGAGTTATTTGGGGGCATGTATGAAAGACTCTCAGTGGCAAAGACATGGAAATAATCTGTGTCAGATTTGTCAAAGAAAGCAAATACTTTGACATTTCTATGATATCGTTCTCTGATCCTTCCCCCATCCATGTTAATAGGAACAGTACAGGGCCTTTATGCCATTAACAACTTTTAAAAGGTGTCAAAGACTAATGGTGAAACGACCATTCAAGAAAATATAATATATGGGATATGGGATAGTCAGTCGGGGTTTTAATATACTAGATTATTTGAATGTAATTCAACTTGATTTGATAACAACATCAAATTAGGTTGAGATAATATTGCCTCGTCCAAACAGAAAACAGGGTACAAGAGGGGAGAAGATGTTTCACATTTGATTTCAGAAACATGGGAAAGCAGTTTGTATAGGATAAGAAGGAACACCCTATTACTTACACCATTACATGACAACTATAACGAATTAAAAAAGACAATATTCTGAAAAGTCCTAATGTGAGAATACTTCATATATTCATTGTGTTGTTGATAAGATTTAATTTGCATGGTTCTTGAGCATCCCAGCAGCTTAAGACATTTCTGTCTCCCTAGCCCACAGAATATTTCTTCTCTCGTACACAGAATCTGGATTTCCGTGAGTACCTACTGAAGCAGATGAAGTCAGAGATTATGTCCATCTGGGTAACATTTTCCCTTAGTCTGTCTCCCTCCCTTAATGTTTTTAAAACTGTTTCAAATCTTTTCCCAATAATATCTTGACATGGTTTTCCATTAGAACAAATGAAACTCCCTTCGTTTCCCCCCTCGTCCCTTTGAAATATGATTTCACTAATGGTTTTCAGAATGGCCCTCGGACTGTAATATTACCCCGGCCACAGCCTTTTCTCATTTGCCTGACAGTTTGCATGAGCTTGCTTTTCAGATCCCTGCAGCCTATTTCCAATCATCAATGAATGGATATCCAGTCTCTTCCCTCTGCTCCCCTCCCTGCTGCATGATTGGCCTCTGCCTCTTGCACTTGGAATATATAACAAATTGAATTTATTTTCGTCCATAGAAAACAAAAGGAAAAATATCCAACCTGATATAGGAGTCCATACCACCTTTCTCTAGATCTCCAATGCGATGGAGTTTTGTCAAGTGATATAGACTTTGATGCCAATCTTTTCCCACCCTGGCTCCATGAGGTCATACAGAGTAGAAGGATAACATACATGTTTAAAGCCACAAGAAAAAGCCCATAACAAAGGATAGAAGAATTGCCAATGCTGGGTCACACAAAACTGCCATCAAGAACAGCATCCTGTCTCTAACAGTAGGCAACACTGGAGGATTCTGGGAAAGAGCAACACAGAGCATCACTTATGCCCTACGTCTGTATTAGGAGGTGTAGTTAGGCTGAAATCATAGAACTTTAATTTTTGTTCATCTTGCTACACAACTGTAGGACATGTACCTTGTTCACCTTCTCCTTTCAGAAATGTAAGTAGTTGGTATTGTTCAGCCATACTTAGTATACTGTAGTTCTATATTGCAGCTTGTGGTTCCACCTATGTTTTTGCTTTCCTTTTATTTCACCTCTGGGGACCCTCTGCTTCCTGAGATACTTACCGTGTACAGTACCTAGGGTTGCCAGGTGTCCAGGATTGAACCGGACTGCGCTGGATTTGGACGGCCTGTCCTGTAAAAAAAACTCATGTCTGTGTCCATATATTACAGCTCTGGACATAGTGACCTGACAAGCTTGGGGGACCACGGGATTTCTCCCACAGAAGGGAGAGAGCAGGGCTGTTGCTAGGGAGCTGGGAAGCTTCCTCCATCCTGATTGGCTGCATTACCCATCAGCAGGCAATCAGGACGAGGTGTGAAGAGCCTGGGGGTGGGGCCCGAGGAGAAGAGGAAACCGCATGGAGCAGAGAGAGGAGTGAGGGTGGGTGTGTCTCTCGAGTGCGTCGCACCTTTCACCATTGTGTCTTTTTGAAGCCACCTGGCAGCCCTAATGGGACCCCAGCTATCCTGCCCTGCTGGGGAAACAAAATGGATTCCATTTAAGAAGCAGGAAGTGTCCGCAGCACCTAAGGAGGTGAGTATCTTGGGAACCAGGGAGTCCCTGCCGCCGACGCATGCTCCTTTAAATAAAAAAAGAAGTAACTTTCAGTGCCGATGAGCTCGGCAATTCCAGGTTGAAAAATGTGTGTAGAGAATAGGTTTCAGACACGTTGTAGCAATAAGTGCAATGTAGGGGAACACAACAGGGGGCAACATAAAAGCTCCGTGTTATGTGTGGGGTATATTATTCCATCCCTTGGATAACGTGCCGAGCAATGTGGATACTCACAGAAAGGTCATCAGCTTAAATGCAATGCAGGTGCCTGCAGCTTACTGTCCTGGACCATAATAAGAGCTATTAGAGATGTCACCCCTCTTTTATTCCCTCTATGTGATGTGATATATATATAATTGTAGCCCTGTGTAATTTTGGGTTTACATGCCTCTCTCATTTTGTGCAGTAATTCCTGTTAAGAGGGCAGGTTTGCGAGAAGTCATCATGGAGGTTTGCCCTCAACCCCTGTGTCTTTCTGGAGCTATATAATGCGCATCACTTCCTAAAGTTAGTGTGTTATGTCTGAGTCAAGTGTCTGGTGCAAGAGCTGTGAGTCTGTGCAGCTCAAGTGTCAGTAGTTGCAGAGTGACACGCTGACCCCACTCTGTGTCAGGGCTCTGGCACAGATGGTGGCCCTCCCTTAGGGGAGAGGTGGCAGAGATATCCCTGTCTCTATTACAGAGTCAAAAGGGAACTTCCTTGAGGTGTGCAACTATGCTGATGTGCGGCTAAGTACCGGCCGCTATGATGGGCAGTCGGCCATGTATGATGACAATAAAGATGCCTTTGATTCAAAGACCCTTCTTGCGTGAGACTGGAGTTAATCAGGAAGAAGCTGCACCCAGGAGTTCTCTTCCAGAAACTCCTCCCTGCTATCGTGGGAATCTGGAAGGGATGGAGGCGCTGTACCAACTGTGAGTAGAACTCAGCACTACCTCACACGGCTGTCATGGTGAAATTCCCACTACCATTGAGCGGGAGACTCAGGAGTCCTGTGATCCAGCAGGTGCACCACACGACACTGACATGTAATTGGGGGCAGATTCTGCACTTAGGGGCCCATATGAGAATGGGTAGGGGTCTGACCGTTACATATATATGAGACAAAATAATTAGTGCACACACCTAAAACACCTCCCAAATTACACGTGTGAGAGATATAACATGTCATAGTGCTCCTTGAAGGTGCTGAGTAATGACTGAAGTTCCACACAAGTTCCTCACGGGAGAAATATCGGAAAACAGTGACACAAGGAGAAAAATAAACTAACTAAATAGATTATAATGGGGAGAATACAAGTCTACGAAAGTCCTGTTTGGTCGAATCAATAATAAAAGTTCAAATCCATAAGAAGGGATAGAAGAGAAAATGGAACTGAAATTGAATGAAAACGCAATATGGTGAATTACTTAAGTAATAATCCCTGAAGAACAGGGCATTACTGGCCAATAATGCCCTGGCTGGAAGAGTTGAAGGCCCGAGGCGAAGCCGAGGGACTTTAACCCAGCCAGGGCATTATTGGCCAGTAATGCCCTGTTCTGAGGGGATTATACTGTTATAGGCTAAATGTAGACTTATTTCATAAATAATAGACACTTTTGTATAGTTAAATAGATTTTTTTATTAAAATAAAATGGTAAATACATGAAACCACCTCAATATACGCTTACACTGCAGCTATCTATATCCACACACTGCCGCCCCCTCTGTGTACACACACAGCAGCTCACAGACAAATTGCTGCTACACACACACACAAAACAGCACACCACACACAACACAGTGCCTCTACACACACACACTCGAGCTCTAGACACGCAACACAGCACCTCCTCTATACTCACTACACAGCACCTCTACACACACGGCAGCAGCTCTACACACACAGCAGCTCTACACACACACAAACTCTGCTGCTACACACACATGCTACACCCATAAACACTACTACTGACACACACACACTGGAGCTCTATACACACACCCACCCACAGTAGCTCTATGCACACACACACACATCAGCTCTACACTTACACAAACTGCTGCTACACATACAACAGCACAACACACACACACTGCAGCCACAATCAAAAATGCAGCCACTTACTAAACTTTGCAGACTCCCCCCCCCCCAGCTCTACAAACAACACAGCACAACACAGCACCTCTACACCCCCCTCCCCCCCCACACACACACACACACACAACACTGCACCTCTATACACAACACACTTACTTCTTTGCAGACTCTCTCCCCCCAATTCAACTGAATCTGCTCAGATAATCTCAGTCAGCTCGGGAGGGGGAGGAGTCAACCCGTGGCTGATACTTCATGACCAATCCCCTGCCCTATCTCAGATCTGTTACTTAATTCAAACCAATCCCCTGCCCTGTATCAGCTTTTCTGAAAGCTGATTGGCTGGAAATAAACAGATTGAAAACTGCATTTTGCAAACTGCTGAAATTCAGGGCATTACTGTGGATAATGCCCGGAATTTTAACCAATCAGAGAGCAGGGTTTCCAATAATGCCCGGAATTTTACTGCTTTAGCCTATAATGTAAAATAAACAAATGTTTACGCAAAAATAAAATGCCACTTACAAACTGGCAGAGTAAAAGTGCATTGTGGGAATCCTCCTGGTACAACAATGGGTTTGATGTCGGTGGACGCCGCTTAGTCGGATGGTAGGTAATCTTCGGTCACACAGCATGCTCTGTGGATCCATACCACCTTGTCACAAGCCGATGATGTCAGGGGGCCTGACGGCGCCTGCGCGTTGAAGTGGAAACCTCACAGCTGTGTCTGTGGTTGTACTCTGATATTCAGCCGCTTCTTTGCTTGTGTTCAATCTTCACAGAACTCAGCAGGGAACCCAACATTAACCCTATGCGTTTTGCTTCAAAAAGCTTCCTCGGGGTGATAACATGTGACCCTGCCTCTCTCCCTATTCTAGGCACTGGGATAGTTTACACAGGTCAAGAAGGTTCTTAACCCCTTAGGTGCTCAGTAGAAAATAACGGGTGCTGCTGTAGGCCTTAGAAGAGGTAATAACATAGAAACCACACCACACAGCTGTGTTAGAACAGCATGAAAGTATGACCTGATGTCTCTCCCAGCGGCTGGCTCAGGAGGGGGGGGGAGAAAAGGAGGGGGGCTAGTTCTACTAACTCACAACTATTTTTTGTTTGATTCACAGTATTTTCTTCAAAAACAGGGCACCGCTATGGGGACTTTTTTTGCACCCTCATATGTGAATCTTTTCATGGGCTTATGGGAACTCACTCACATCTATAGTAGCACTAATCCATTTCGTTCACATATTGTGTTTTACAGAAGATTCATTGACGATCTGATTTTCATTTGGGATGGGGATATAACCACCTTTAATAATTTCTTTGACTATATTAGTTGTAATGATATCAATCTTCAATTCACTTTTCTAACAGACACTAAGACTATTAACTATCTAGATGTGACAATCCATGGTGACCCTATCTCAGGTATCCAAACTGATATCTACACCAAACCTCATGCAAAGAATCCCTATCTACATGCGACCAGCAGTCACCCTAAGACACTCATTCGAGGTATACCAAAGGGTCAATTTCTGCGGTATAAACGCATCTGTTCCAATCAAGATACTTTCTTGAAGCATTCCGAAACATTAAAAACTAGATTTTTGTCTAGGGGATATTGTGATAAAGATGTTAGTCTGGCATTTGAGAACGCCAATCTCACAGACCGTGATACCCTGATTAAACATAAGACACAAAATAAGAAACAGGAATTCACAAACAATCCATTGTTTATTACAAAATATAGTAAGCAAGCATTCCAAATCAGAAAGATAGTGTCTAAACATTGGGAGGTTCTCAAATTAGATCCGGACCTGAGAGCTTACACTAGTTCTGGACCTAAATTTGCCTTTAGAAAAGCAAATACACTCGCTTCAAGTATATCTAAGAGCCTTTTCCAGTCCGCCAAGCAATCTCACTTACAAAATATACCTAAAGGTTTCCACAAATGTGGCTTTTGTAAATGCTGCAAATATGCATTACCCATGAAACGCATACAAACTACTTTCCCCAAGAAAAAACACAGGATAAATGCGTTTATTAACTGCCACACAAGTTATGTTATTTACGTTATCATTTGTGGTTGTAATAGTAAGTATGTTGGCAGGACAATCAGACCCTTACACATCAGAATCTCTGAACATTTGAGACTTATTACCAAAAAAGATCTATTCCATCCAGTATCCAAACACTTTTGCACATGTCCGAAAGGTGGACTAAAAAACTTCAAATTCCATGGAGTGGAGCATATTCCCACTCACGTTAGAGGAGGCAATAGGCTTAACAGTCTTAATAGAAAAGAAATGTCTTGGATTTTTTGTCTCAACACACTACAACCCCATGGGCTAAATATTGAATGGGAATTAAAACATTTCCTAGATGTTTGAGGATTGGTTTTTGGTCTTCACTGTCTGCCTCCTTGCTCCTTTTCCCATTTCCCTTCCTTCCCTTCACCCTTCCCTTTCACCCCCCACCCTCCCCCCTTCCCACCCCCCCCCCCTTTTCCCTCCCCCCCTCCCCTCCTTTCCCCTCCCCCCCTCCTCCCCACCCCTCCCCTCCCTTGCCTATCCATCTGCTTTTTAGGTGTATTATATATTATAGTTGAATTTGTCATAGACGCATTTCAACACGTGCTCTGTTTTTAGTTATGCATTTGACATTAGGATTTGTATGACAGAACGTATTATCTAGACATTAAACATTGGTATTTATGTTTGTATATGCAATTATACTGTATGATATTGTTTATTGCATGAATCTGCTATGCCTATTCCTGTCATGCTGTTGTATTGTGTTTTTAACCCTTTGTATTCCTTGTGGTGATTTTGTTAATCAGGTAACCTGTTGTCCACTTGATTGGGGTGGTTACACAGGTGTACCAGTTTACACTCACTATTTAAGGATGATCTTTTCAGCTGCCAGGTCACTCTTTGACAAAGGTCCCCCGGACCGAAACGCGTCAGAGGACCTGACAGCACGATGTCTGAATAAAGTCTATTTTTCACTCACCTCAGCCTCTCTTCAGCCATTGCTGTGCTGCCGTCTACCTGTCCCGTTGGGGCAAGATTTTCTCTATCTACAACTACCGCAGGCACGCCGGGTTGGTGATGCGCCTACACGCTGATCCTACGCCGCTCCTCGTCATTCCGCAGCGACGCCTGAGCCGCCGGTCACGTGACCGCCCCCTGCGACCGGTCTGTTGCAGGAGGGTTGGCGGCGGATACATCCACGCTCCCTACGGGAACCAGGGCCATTGCTTCTGGCCTAGCGCTGCAGACGGATCCGAGGCACAGAGGATCACCATCTAATCTTCCACACCACACCATCCACCAACCGTGAGTCTTTCTATCTCGGCGTTTTGGAGCTCACTCTGAGTCAGCCGCTGGGAGAGACATCAGGTCATACTTTCATGCTGTTCTAACACAGTTGTGTGGTGTGGTTTCTATGTTATTACCTCTTCTAAGGCCTACAGCACCACCCGTTATTTTCTACTGAGCACCTAAGGGCTTAAGAACCTTCATGACCTGTGTATACTATTGTATCAATCATAGGTAGCTCGTAGTATTTATGGGACATTAAGATTCCCATAGAGCTGTTCATATGACTCCACTTATATATTACTTTTTTGTTTTTGTATCATCATTTTTTCCTACCCATCCTCAGAGAGGCTGAAGGCTATTGACTATATAATTTTTATATACACTTTCTATTGAGATACACCTATATTCACTTATAATCCTGTTTTTGGATGACAATCAGTCACTTATTGAAATGGATGAGGAACAGATTATGACCAATGACCAACCAATAACTTACGTACAAAAGTGCGGTAATAACTCTGAACGGGTCAAAAGAGCACAACACATTTTTGATGGGGGTCCTATTAATATTGTGTGTGAAAACTCTGCAGATTTGATAGACCACTTTGTGAAACTTGAAAGACTTCTTACACAAGATATACGGTTATTTTGGGATATTACCACCCTAGAGAACTATGCTAGAGTTAAACGTATACCAAGGGGGTTACACATCAAGAAAATGCCATCGTTTGGCTTCCCAAACCAGGAATTTCAATCACACTGGAGAACTACACTGGATGAGTGTTCATATAAGCTTATGGAACTGATTGTCCATGCAAAAAATTAGGAAAAGAAAAATTTGTCATTGGAAATTAATTCTTTAAAAAAAGAGCTATTTCGATTTAATGACATGGAAAAGTTTGCACATAATGATAAGATCTTACTACAAAATATAGAGAGGATGGAGAAAGGGGTTACCACTAAAAAACAAGAAAAATTCGCTAGAGACAAGGCCGATTATGAAAAATGCCAAGTCTATTTTTGGGAAAGGCCAACACTCACTAGAGAATTTATAAGATCAAAAGCCCCTTCTCACTCCACACCCCGCAGGTGGTCATCTGAGGAAGATGTCAATAAGTCTAATACTAGGTCAATTCTAAAGTACCCTCACCCAGACCGTAGATCAAGTTGCGACACAGATTCCTCAGATTTAAATGAGAGACCATCAGTGTCCTTCTCCACTCAGGATAAACAACCCAACAAAATGTCTGAGGGCGGGTACTTTGATAGAACCTATATGGCCAGTCAGAAAGAAGAAAGGCTTCGGCCTACTTTTTCTCATGTGGACAATCCCCAATCAAAAAATACAAAAAATGTAGAAGGGGGAAAAAAACCAGAAAACAAAAGGAAAAAGTACTCATAGACTCTACAGAAGACAACGTGATTAATATTTCGGACATTATGTTGACACCCCCTCAAATTTCACTGCTAAACAAGGGTCTGAACTTCGCTCCACAAGAGAATTTCGATTTATTTGACACTATTATAGATCTTCAGAAGTATACCAGAAAGTGGGTGTTGAAGAAACTGTTTGCCAAGAATGATACAAGTCAATTATCTGAGAACAGTATAAGTCATTCAAATGTACAAACTAATCTTGATGTTGGAAATGTTATTTCTTTTGCTGAGCGAGCTTGTGAAACCGACATGTTATCATTGTTTGAGGAGGGATGTACAGAGACCACTATTGACCCCCCTTTCTTTGGCCACACAGATTCACTTCTAAAGAAGCGATCTACATTTATTCCCTATAATACCAAGGGATCATGCATTTCCACATTTGAGAAACTTGTGGACAGGGACCTGAGACTACTAGCCTAGGGGCTATCTTTTCTCTCATCCCTGCCACAGTTATGACAATCTTACCAAACAGGAAAGACATGATTTAGATCTATTGAAAAATGATAAATCAATCATCATAAAAAATGCTGATAAAGGGGGCGCAATAGTGGTCCAATCCTCCATACAGTACCAAGAGGAAGCTCTCAGATTGTTGAGCGACACTAATTTCTATGTTAAGTTACATTTTGATCCCACACCGAAGTTCCTTATAGAACTTAATGAACTCCTAGAATTAGGTGATGCATTATATGTATTGAGCAAGAAAGAGAGGGATTTTTTGAGGTGTGATTTTCCAATTGTTCCAGTGTTCCACCATCTCCCAAAGATCCACAAATCACTTTACTACCCTCCTGGCCGACCTATTGTCGCCAGTATTGGATCTTTGGGAGATGGTGTCTCACGTTATGTAGACAAATTTCTGCAACCCATTGTACGCAAATTACCGTCATTCATTGAAGATACCACGGCCCTATTGAGGGCCTTACAAAATATTGAATGGAAAAAAGGATTATAATCTATGCATCATGTAACACTATGCCAATCAATGTTCAAACTAAAAGAAACAATTACAAACAATATACAATGCCATCCAAACCATAAGAAAATTAAAACAAAGCAAGAAGTAAATAAAATAAATTACCGTCAATTAATCCAATCCAAAATCAATTACACAATTCACATATTAAAAGCACAAAACCAAACAATTCTGATATAAATGCAAGTTCAAAGTAACAGCATCAGCCAAATTTCTGCAACCCATTGTACGCAAATTACCGTCATTCATTGAAGATACCACGGCCCTATTGAGGGCCTTACAAAATATTGAATGGAAAAAAGGATTATAATCTATGCATCATGTAACACTATGCCAATCAATGTTCAAACTAAAAGAAACAATTACAAACAATATACAATGCCATCCAAACCATAAGAAAATTAAAACAAAGCAAGAAGTAAATAAAATAAATTACCGTCAATTAATCCAATCCAAAATCAATTACACAATTCACATATTAAAAGCACAAAACCAAACAATTCTGATATAAATGCAAGTTCAAAGTAACAGCATCAGCCAAAAAGAAGCCAATATTAAAAAGCAAGCCCCTGCCCTGAAATAAACTATTTAAAATACCACTCAAAATTACATCTAACTAAATAAAAATACAAATTACATTGCAGAAACAGTTCTAATCAAACAAGCAAACTACATATAAAAAACATCAAAACAAGACAAACAAGCATTTGCAATACAAGCATTGATTGTCCCTGTATGTATGTATGTATGTATGTATGTATGTATGTATGTATGTATGTATGTATGTATGTATGTATAGCCATTTGGAAATACATAAATACAAGGACAATAACTTTGCTTTAAAAAAAAAAACCTATCGCGTTAAAAAAAATTAACCTGTAAAAATACAATAACATACATTTATTTTGTTTACTTACCTTTAGATGACCTCACCCTCCGAATCCCGGGGACACCGCATACTCACAAACTAATCCACGCACAGGAACAAGATTTTAAAAAAAATTAAAACCCAAGTCTTTTTCTTCTTTCTTTCCATTTGTAATCCATACCGCCACTCTTCGGGGGGCTTCTGTGGTCTTCGGGGGGCTTCTGTGGTCTTTGGGGTCTTCATCTGTCTATTCCTCTTCATCTATATCTTCTTCCGGCACGCCCTTGTCCTCTTCTTGCTGTAGGAGGTCTGTCCTCCTCGGCTTCTTGCTCTAAAATGGGGCGAAAAAGGCTTTTATAGGCCTATGACGTCACATTTCCATCAAATGGTTCCCACGGCCCTGATTAGGCAGTGAAAACCATGTGATTTTGTGTTTTTTGGGGTTTTTTTTATGACGTCATGTAAAAGAAATGAAGCCAGCCAATCAGAATGGCTGTGCTTCATTTCCCTTTAAGATAATGTCATAAAAAGCAAGATGGTCGCCGTCACATGGTACTTGAGCCAATCAGAGCGTGGGAACTAAATCCCCAATCTGATTGGCTGCCTAGCTGATCCACTTTTCCCTCAATCTGTGACAATATATATATATCGTAAATCGCAGCCACCACCAAAGATACAGAAAATATCATTGCTAGGGCCCTTGGTCCCCGTTTACTAAGCAAAATACGTAATTAACATACCAATTTTTATTGTAGCAAAACGTGTCCAAAAATGCAATTACTCTTCAAAGCGTGCAGAGTTCAATTACAGTCCAAACGCAATACTTATTACGTTTTAAATGTAAAATACAAAAGTGGTACAGGGCTTAGGTTACAGAACAAGAATATTACACAAACATACAGTACAAGATACGCAGCAGTGTCATAAATAAAAGGCGTAAAACAGATGATCTAACTACATGTAGCCAGGTCCCCCAGGTTTACCCTCAACTCCGCTGCGGTGGGAGAGTCAGGAAAAGCTGCAGAGGATGCAGGGAGCGCTCCATTGCATAGGAGGCTCCGCGACGGCCCGAGCGCTCAATGTGCCGCCTTTTTGGTACTCGCGCATGCGCATTGAGTCTGGGAGGCGACAGCGATTGTAGAAAGTTAGCGCACGCGCAGGGAGTGGCTGCAGTAGCGCACGAAGCCCGGACCAATGGGAGGAGGGCTAGAGCAGGGGACTACAAGTCCCATGAACACTTGGGAGACCATGTGATGCCAGGGAGCCTATAGGGCGACAGGGGCTCTGCAGGAAGGAGATAGGAGGTGGCGCAGGGGAGCACATTGCACAGTCATGACCAGGAAGGGGAAGAGGTAGGAGCTCTGTGTGTAGAGAGGCAAGTAGCCTCTACACTAGGCCAGAAACCCCCACTAGGCCCAAGATAGGCCCCTGAGTCACAAGCAGCTTGTGGTTGCTGTAGAGACAGACCCTAGAATAGGAACCTGCCCCAGTAGTGTGCAAAGTCAGGGACTCAGTTGTTGCTGCAGTTCTGTATCAGAGGTTTGGGACCAAACCTCCCCAGAGACATTTATATCAACCCGGGTGGGATCGCCCCGGAGGAAGGCATCACGTCTGCGGATCCTTTGCGAAGATTAGTCTGCTGGTCCGAGCGCAGGAGCGCTCAGCAGGTAACTCTACACCAAAGTGCACCAACTATAACACTCTCACTCTAGTGGCCGCGCGGTCACACACACTTGGGGGTTTGGTTGTGGGACATTGGACACGGTGTGGGGAACAGGGTGGAGGGTCGCGTCCTGCGAGACACTTTGGCTAGTTGTATCTCTATTCGGAGGAGTATGTGAATGTTATGCATATGAGTTTATGATAATAATAATAATAATAATAATAATAATAATAATAGCATGTTCTTGTATAGCGCTGCTAGTTTTACGCAGCGCTTTACAGAGACATTTTGCAGGCACGGGTCCCTGCCCCATGGAGCTTACAATCTATTTGTTGGTGCCTGAGGCACAGGGAGATAAAGTGACTTGCCCAAGGTCACAAGGAGCTGACACCAGGAATTGAACCAGGCTCCCCTGCTTCAAACTCTCAGTGTCACTCAGTGTTTACTCACTGAGCCGCTCCTTCTCATGAGTAAAGATATCTGTTATTTAATGTACTGCGTGTATGTCATTATATTGGTGTCCCGCTCTGCTAGGAGCCATCGCAGGTAGAGGTGCTCCATCTGGTAAGAAACAATACACATATATATTGCCTCAGGTTCTCCATGGCAGAGGCTCAGGCCCTGCGAGCCAGCTGGTTATACAGCACTAGTAGTCTTCCTGTATTCTAGGGGACACAGGGCTACATTTGAAGGCGCTGCTGAGATCAAGACCTGGGGTACCCCAAATTTACTTACGTGCTATCCGTGTAGATCATGTCTCTATCCTCCCGCCAGAGTGTACGCGACCGGGCTCGGTAGAAGCACACGCCCACTCGTCGGGTGGTCGCGGTGAGTCCTATTGCCCTACCTTAAGAGACAGTGCAGTTTGCAACAAGGCAAATACCAGGATTTTCAAAAGCCTGCTTGGTAGATGTTAAAATAGACAATGACCCACAGTGGAATACCCTCCTGGTTGATTGCCGTAGAGACCTTGCCCTCATGGAGCCGCAGGCCCCACAGTTTCTGCAACTTCCTAATGCGCCACCAGGCGGAAGTCCGCTTATCTATCCTCTAGTGGAAACCCAAACCGAGGTGCACAGAGAGGAGTGCCGGACACCCTTATCTATTTCTCCTCCAGAGAGTGAGGCCAGTAGCCGTCGGCCTGAACCCAGCCATCACAGTTCATGTGTTTGCGAAGAAGTGGAGTTGTTTAGGGATATGCTGCAAAAACGTACAAAAAAGATAGGCCAGCTGACCTCTCCGCCAAGTCTACCGCCACTAGTGGAAGCTTTGACCTTGGCGTCTCACTCCCAAAATTACCGAAAACTGAAGGCTTTCTCTGGGGTCCTCCCCACACCTACCGGAGAAGAAGGGATAGAGCCTTGGAAGGAACACACCCGGACGGTGATGGAAGAATGGTCCTGTACAGAGGCCATCAAACGACAACGCCTCATGGATTGTCTGAGACCGCCCGCTTCTACTCTAGTCAGTATTCACCGGGAGCAACACCCCGATCGAACTCCTAGGATGATAGTGGAGTTTCTGACGGAAGCATACGGAGTGGCGGAAGACAAAGGAGCTCTCTGGGCCAAGTACTAAGCCATCAATCAGAAAGAAGGAGAATAATTGTCGGCTTTCATCCACCGTGTTCAAATAGCTCTTGGGCCTTTACTTCATCGCAAATTAGTCCTCGCGTCACAAATGGATGAATACCTTCTTAAACAGTATTTGCGGGGATCTAGTCCAAATCACCCCATCGCCAATATGATTTGTGGCAACCTCACACAGGGGAGCCCTCCCACCTTCACCTGCCTGCTACAACAAGTGAAGGAACACGAAGCGCACCTGTTGCTACATTCCCCTCAGAAACTCAAGGGATCCTTTACACCCAAGAGCAAGGGGCCTAACGAGAAGAGGGAGGAACCCCCCCGACTAAGTCGATGGTAGACAAACCAAGATCTTCCGGAAGGGCTTCCCCTAATCGCCGCCCCGGGACATGGTGGGTTTCAAGTGTGGAAATAATATAGGTCTTATATGAGTTAGGAGTCTCATATAGTGAGTCCGGGTTAGAGTCCCTGACTGAAATAATAAATAAAATAAAACTATCTAGTGTGTCTGAGGAAACTATATTTGTGTGTATTAAAGTGCATAAGGCTTTTATCAATTTGCATAACGCTGTGCCGCTTGTTAGAAATTGTTAAGATATGAGGTCCAATTTTAGTAGAAATGACAAAGGGATCTCCTTTGGAGAAAATGTGTAAAACTTCACGGTAATAAAATGGGTAAATGTTGTAAAAAAAATGGATAAAAAAGAGCAGAAAATAATGAAGAGAATATTTTGTTGGCCAATAGACAGCACTTTTCACTGTACTATTGCGCAAATATTTAATTGAGAAAAGGGATCTTTCTCTGTGGGATTGAGAAGTCCAGGAACCCATGTGTTGTGAATCTCACAGGGAAACATACCCTAGGTTTAAATGGGTCAAGAGCAATTTTGTTGAGGAGTAGTAAGGTCCCGACATAAGAACTCCAAATTATATTAGACCCCCTAAAAAAAAAGGTGTTATAACTGCTGCATTTACTTTAACCATTGACTGGATAAAAATTAACAGGGTATGTCCCAGCGGTACCTGTTCCTCTCCACCCAGTGTATGTGCTTTGTAAGCCCTGTTAAGATCCAGGCATTAGCAGGTTAATCTGTGGGCCCTTGTCCCCCCTTCCTGCTTCCGCAGAAAGTGAAGGAAGGTCTGTGGTGACTCATGGCCTATGTACAGCCCCTAGTAAGTGGGTACAGGCCATGAGCCCGCCCCTTCTGGAAGTTTCTAAGGGGGAGTAGGCTAAAGTTAGTGTCCAGTTCATCCCAGCTCCCCATGGAGTAAGGAGGTGTAAGAGATCCCCTCTGCTCCTCCTGGAGTGAGGAGGTGGTGAGGGTATCCCTGCCTGATCCCATGTATGAAGGAGGGATGAAGCAGGTGGGAACTATGAGTCTTCCCCATTGCGGGGTAATCATGTTCAATTGGCTGATAAGTCAATACCACCTGGAGCTAGAGCAGTGGAAGCAAGGACCATCCAGAAGTCCTGAGGCGTATGCAGAGAAGTATGCTGCTGAGCTGTGTAACGAAGGCTGTGAATAAAGATCCTGCAACTATACTTCAGCCTATGGTGTCGTCCCTGGGCTGATAGAAGGTATGTGTGTAGTAGTGGATGCTGACGCCTGCACTGTGGGGAGCCATCACTACTGGAGGCGCTGAAACACCGAAAGAACCAGAATCCTGGGGACCAGTCCTGTTCTAAGTCTCATAACATCCTGCAGACCACTAAGACCTCCTGCGAACCAACAAGTGACGCACCACAAAGCGAGGTAACGTGCTCCCTTCCCACACACTGGCCTCTAAGTGAGATGGGGGGAGGGGGGGAGGGGTTACAAGTATAATAATTTTCCAGTCGCCATTGTCGAACTGGTAGCCAGAAATTGAATGTCCTGTTACCCTGTATGTAATATTATGTGTGTGTGAATGTATGTATATTTTTTATAACATAGGTAGGTGTGTATATATATATATATATATATATATACAAGTTCATATCATATTGTATTAGCTACAATTCTACCACCCCACTAGGCATATCAGTAACATATAGTCTAATCGTTCTTCATTCTCATTAGCTTTTAATTAGGGTATATTAGAGGCGCTACTTCATTGTTTTTTTTTGATATATATATATATATATATATATATATATATATATATACACAGTGTTCGACAAACCTATACATTTGCACGCCCCGGGCGAGTGGATTTAACATCGTGGCAAGCTCCTATTGGCCCAAGCAGCACACGTTTGGTACTAGGTGGCGAGTAGATTTTTTTGTTCGGCGAGTAGATTTTTTGGTGATTTGTCGACCACTGAATATATATATATATATATATATATATATATATATATATATATATATATATATATATATATATATATATAGTTGAAGGTGGTCCCGTAGGGTCCGACGGCGGAGCACTGCTGTTTGAAGAAATTCGGGGCTGCACACCAGTTCCAGTTAAAAATCGATTTATTGAGTGGTCATCTGAAGTGTACAGCAAGCACTCTTTATTTCCCATACACACAGCTAATATATATATATATATATATATATATATATATATATATATATATATATATATATATATAGTGCACCCTCAGCACTGTTGGAGCAGAGGATCTTCTGCAGACTACAGATATTAATGACCTGAATCCCAGTAATAGTGGCAGCAATTCCAAACAAAGAAAAGAGAGCAGATAATAGTGGAGGCCGCGCAGCACAGTGGCAGGTGCCAGGACTAAAAGGGAAATACAGCACTGAGAGCACATCCCACTGCCCATCAAACACAGTGCTGAGCGACCCACAATAACTGAGAAGATAAACATTTTTCTTCCCCATTACAATGCACTAAGCACCTGCATGAAGTGTCTGTAATAATGAGTAATCAGCTCTTACACCGCACGCACCGCTTTCCCCAGGCAATCCCCTTACATGTGTTACCATTTCCATCTAATTGACAGAAGCCTGTATTATGAAACGCCTCTCGTTGGTGAACCTTTTTCTGGGAGCAGAAGCCGAGCTGTTGTCATGTCCAGAATGAAGATGGATGAGGTGCATTGAATTCGTGTTTTGTTGGCTATAATGGTTAGCCAACAATATAAGTATAGACACTGAGTTGGGAGGCAGACAGTCCATTCAGTTTAACAGATGATCTGGGTTCACTGCATGCCGCTTCCCTAAAAGCCTTATTAGAGGTGCAAGCCTGCTCATTTACAATCACCGAGTCACAGGGCAATAAAGGGAAGAAAAGTCAGTCTCTTCGGCATTTTAAAGATACCGTTTTCCTTTCTCGCTATGTCAAAGGACAAAAGGTGGGCAAGGGTTGACCAGACAGGAATAATCTTTATTAAGGGTGAGAGTTTGGGCCTTGTACAAAAGTATTGGAGAAAATCCACAACCATGCATCTAGATGTGTTGCAGGCATATGGTATTAAACATCGCTTTTCATTTATAATGACTATATTGTAATGTAAATATTAATAAGAACTTCCATATGTCCGTTCACAAGAGGAACAATTCCAGTGGAGTAAGTATCTCTTTGACAAAGCACCATAGCCTGCGCGAAACGCGTCAGAGAGGCTCTCTTCACTCGTGTATGTGCTATTAACGTTTTTTTTGTGCTATCTGCACCGGCAGTCCAGTGCACCCCCAGCAAACCTTTTGTCCTTGCTTCCTTGTATGCTGGTTTAGGGCCTTGCAGTGAAGGACAATCCAAGAGTATGTCGGAAAATGTTGGAGAAGGAGAAAGGAAGGAAGGCAGATTCAAAAACCACAGTAAGGGAAGGGAATAGTGTGTACTGGCAATGAAGGGAAGAAGCCTACTCTTTAGGCTTTTGCCTAATATGTACCCAAATTGCAATTTAATACAAAAAATAATAATAATTGATATCAGTCTAAGACACTATGGACTATAACATAAATATATCTATAAAAACACTGCTACACATAAATAAATAAATAAATAAATAAATAATATAGCACTATGAGTGAGCTACTCATTGATGGAATCACAAATAGAGACCAATAAATTCACATACAAATATATATATGAATCGCTACAACAGTAAGCACATATAGTACAATTCCCTTTATGACGGCATAAAAATGTATATATATTTTTTATATGATATTTGATATCTTGATTTTGAGCTGATATTATGTGAGCTTATAAATGACAAATGCCATGTAAGGTAACCACAATGCACACCAACATATGATTGCCTCCTGGCTATATCCTAGTGGAAGGCGCTCCGCTGCCTTAAACAATATGTCTAAAACTGAGCTCCTCATATTGTCCCCTAAACCTGGCCTGATATCCCCTTTTCCATCACAGTTACATCACACTACCATCTATCCTGTCGCCAAAGCCCGTTGCTCAGGAGTGACATTTGACTCCTCCCTTTCCTTCTCTATTCACATTCACGGCATCGCTAAAATTTGTCACTTCTTCCTTCATAATATTGCCAAAAACCGCCCTTTCCTATTGTATTGTATGTCTTTATTTATATAGCGCCATAAATGTACATAGCGCTTCACAGTAGTAATACATATCATATAAATAACAAATAATATAAATAACAGATCATGGGAATGAGTGCTTCAGACATACTGTAAAAGTAACATTAAGGAAGGAGTCCCTGCTCTGAGGAGCTTACAATCTAATTGGTAGGTAGGGAGAACGTACAGAGACAGTAGGAGGGAATTCTAGTAAGTGCGTCTGCAGGGGGCCAAGCTTTATGTATCATGTGTCCATGATTATCCAGTGCTACTCATATGCTTCTTTAAGCAGATGTGTCTTAAGGTGAGTCTTAAAGGTGGATAGAGAGGGTGCTGGTCGGGTACTGAGGGGAAGGGCATTCCAGAGGTGTGGGGCAGTCAGTGAGAAAGGTTTAAGGCGGGAGAGAGCTTTAGATACAAAGGGGGTAGAAAGAAGACATCCTTGAGAAGAACGCAAGAGTCGGGATGGTGCATACCGAGGAATTAGGGCTGAGATGTAAGGACTGACTTGACTTTCCTCTGTCAATCTACTTGTAAAACTCCAATGCATGCCCTTATTCTCTCCCGTCTGGGTTACTATAACATACTGGTAACAGGCCTCCCTGCCTCACATCTTTCTCCTTTGCAATCAATTCAAAATTCTGCTGCTAGAATCCATTCACAGTCTCTGCTCATCTTCTCCTTATATCAATCTCCTGGCTTCCCATCACATTTTGGATTACCAACAAAGTTCTCATCCTTACATTCACTGCTCTCTAATCATCTGCTCTTCCATACATGAGCTTTGCTCTTTTGTTATAGCACTGCTTCTCTCCTGTGCTCTACTCGTGTCTCCTTTCAACCCCTTTTACATCTACTACCCTCTCTCATGCCCTAAACCCTTTCCCCTCATTGTCCATTACCTTTGGAACTCCCTCACACTCAGCATACACCAAGCACCTTCTTTCCCAACCTTTAAATCAAACGTTAAAACTCACCTCTTTAATAAAGCAATTCAATAGCCTAGGGCAGTGTTTTCCAACCAGGGTTTTCTGTCTTCTGAGACTCTGTGTCCCCTCTGTATGTAAGAGGGGGGATATGGTGTGTGTGTGTGTGTGTGTGTGTGTGTGTGTGTGTGTGTGTGTGTGTGTGTGTGTGTGTGTGTGTGTGTGTGTGTGTGTGTGTGTGTGTGTGTGTGTGTGTGTTTGTGTTTTCAAGTATGTCCTGGGCACAGAGTTAAGGCAAATAATACATGGTTACAAATACAGTTACATAAATGAACAGGGTATACATTATATACAAGACATTGCATGCACAGTTAAAGAAAAAATATATATATTATGGGCGTATAATATCATGAAATGTGTATTTTAATCAATCTGGTTCTTATGGGGTTAATGTAGCTACAGTTTGATTTAAAAAAAAAAACTATATATATTGGGTTTATGACAGGTAAAGCCTTTTCCTGGGACTGTGCTGGTCTTCAAAGAGAACATAATTGGGGCAGGGGGCTATCACCGATAGCCTACTAAAAGTGACATATGTGTTGTTTAGAAGGCCATAAATGATAACCAAAGACTATTCTGCCAGCTTCAAAGAAAACAAACGTTTGTGAATGAATAATGGTGCATTCCTGTAATGAGTGCTTGCCACAAACAGGACAGGACCGCGAGGCAGAGGTGGGGATTTGTAAACACTGACCTGAAGCCGGGAGGCCACATCCGGTGTGCAGGTTCGTCGTCGTGTAGCCGGGTCAGAGAGGTCAGATAGTAGATATACTCCCCGTTATCAAGGGTAGGAGATGAGGAGATAGTTGAGGTCACTTAGCCGAAGTCGAGGGTAGTAGAAGATAGTATGATTGCTATCCAAGCCGAGGTCAAGGGTTGCAGAAGGTAGAGTGGTAGCTATCCTACTTCGAGGTCAAGGTTGCAGAGGTACGGGAAGTAGGGTGGTCAAGGTAACTGAAATTCAACACAAGCTAAAGCAAGGCAGGGTTACGGCAAGCAGAAGATTGTGGACAGCACTTCGTCACTAGGTAGAGACTACTATGCTCAGCTGATTTGAAGCAGGGATCGCTGAGCATATAACGGTTGGTGAACCAATCGGATGAGAGGTACACAGCTAAAGCAGATGATTGACTCCTGATTGTAGAGCCAATCCAAGACAAGGAGCACAGCTGAATGCGATAATCCCTATCGTATCACTTGATCGTCACAGGGCAGAGTTAGCACTGCAGGTGTCCTAGATGAATCAGCTGTTCTGCTGTCAGTGCTAACTTGTGTTTGGATCCGGCGTCTGACCCATGGACGGCGCCTGCGCACGATCCTGTCAACGCAAGGTATGTCACAGGGGAGCATCACAAGACATGTCACAGAGGCGAGGCCTAAGCCCGATCATCACAATTCCAGAGAGCGGTGACACACAGGTTATGCATTAGTTGGAGGACTTTATTAAAAATGAGAATGTCATGTGACGTCATCTACTGTACATACTAAGAGTTATGTCTCTGTAATTGTGGCAAAGAGTTGCATACAATGTGAGGACACTCTAGATAGGTAAGAAGTGCCAAGCACAGATATCCATTTGTCACTCAAATTTACCTGTCATAATTAGTCTCGTTACGTCCGTCATTATCGCCCGAATCTATTAATATGACTCACGTGTCTCTTAAGCATAAGGAAGTTATGAGAGTGTTTATATATTGAGACAAAAAATGAAACATCGTTTTGTAGAAGTTTTTTTTTACTCTGTCGTAAAACCGTCAACCTAGCAGCTGATTTACGACAGGGGCGGGTTTATGTTGTTTCAATAAGGAAAAAAAAGTGGGGTAAAGATTAGTGTATAAGCGCTAGTTATAGTAATGTATTAATGAAAGTGTTCGTGATTGGTGTGTACACATATAAGCAAAATTGAGATAATACAAATAAATGTGTCCAATTATCCTCAGTCCATATGTTGCCCTAAAAGTCTTACTGGTTTTCTTAAGAAACCAGATATAGAAAGCTTTTGAGAACAAGAAACTTGTATGGCGTTTGGACAGTTATTATATGAGTCCAATGCTCAGCCCGGTTAGATATCCTTTGAAGATCAGCTCAGCGGTTATGAAATCTCCATTGATTACTGCGGTGCCATCATTTAAGAGATTGAAGACAAGAAAAATGAGAAGGTGCCAATATAGTGTATTACCCTTATTCATCAGTGACTGACATTACTATTGCAGCTCTAGGGGTGAATACCCCTCATAAGAGACCAAATGTGTGATTACAATAGTATTTAATGAATTCAATCTTTGCATAACATTTTTTTGTCTGGAATAGGTACAATTGATCATACAAATGATTAACCTGGAAACCTTCCCTGAAATCCTCCTAGATGGTAAGAGGATCCTCCAGGTGTTAATTGGAGTCTGGGGGTCTTCCCTGGTGTCGTGGGGATCCTCCCTGGGGGTCTGAATACAAAATGGTGGATCCCCACCTTTTATACACAGGGGGTGTGGCTACACTCTGCCCCAGTATCTGGGCAGAATAATTGTTGCAACTTGGTCACACCATTAGGCATGTGACCATCTAGCAACATCTAGAGAAGCACAAGGCCAGACGTGCCTTGAAAGTGCAACATATAATACAACCTTTTGACTAGTTCACATGTCACTGAGGCCTGTTGAGGAATTAACCCCTACACTGCCTGTAGTTACCAGGGCTGACATGCAAGGATTTAACAAAGGTGCTATATATACATGTAGCCCCTTTAACCCAACCCTAAGTGAGATTTGGTCTGCTACTAGTGTCTTTGATGTAAGATTGTGTATACCTGTGAGGTAACAGGAGGGATGAGCACTTCCGCTGTGGTGTGGGGATTATCAGGACAGGTTTACAGGGTACCTTTGTTCATTGGTTGCAGCGCCTCCAGTCAGTGGATCCTCTGGATAGTAGGATGGTCCAGACTGACACCTTTCTTTAGCCCAAGACAGTGAATCACACTTGCATATGGTTCCATGGTATTTATTGCATTGGTTAAGATCTCACAGCAGGTACATCTCTTTTCTTGCTTCCCCTTAGAAGGTCACTTCAAGGCTTGAGGCCCATCCAAGTTCCCTCCTGCATGGTGCTCCTCCCGTGTCCCCTTATGGGAGCAGGGAAGTTGTTGCTCACTCCACAGGGGGGGAAAGAGACATACCCACTTTTGGGAGAGAGACAGTTTATATACCCTGGGGTTGGGCTTGTAACCCTGCCCCATAACAGGACAGGTCTGATGCTGACAGGTTATCACAACCCAGCATGTGACCCAGCCAGTACCTCCCCCAGGCTGACACTCTCTGGCTGTTGCTAGCCCCGCCCTTAGATACAGTTACTGCATCCAAGGCAGCAATAGCAAACAAGGCCTTCTGAAGGAAGGCCCGAGAGGAAAAAAGGTTGAAAACCAATGGCCTGGACTCATGGCCACTGTCCCACACCGACAGTCACTCCTACTAACCAGTGTGCCCAGGCACTGCCATCTACTGCACTTATTCCCTCACCCACTGTCTCTGTAACTCTCCCAACATTCCAACCCGGTGTATTATTATGTTTGTTTGGATCTGTTCATTTTATTAAGCATCTTCCTTCTAAAATATATATACATATTGTATTTATGTATGTCTTTATTTATATAGCGACATTAATGTACATAGCGCTTCACAGCAGTAATACACATGACAATCATATAAATAAAAGAAGCATTTAGGAAAAGGAGTCCTTGCTCCGAAGAACTTACAATCTAATTGGTAGGTAGGAAGAACGCACAGAGACAGTAGGAGCGCGTTCTGGTAAGTGTGACTGCAGGGGGCCAAGGTCGATGTATGAGGTGTACATTATCAGCCATGGAGCTACTCACATGCTTTGATAAGCAGGTGTGTTTTAAGATGGGTCTTAAAGGTGGTAGAGAGAAGACATCCTTGAGCAGAACGCAAGAGTCGGGATGGTGCATAGCGAGAAATTAGGGCTGAGAGGGGCAGAAGATTGTAAAGCTTTAAAAGTGTGGAGGAGAATTAAGTGTGTGATACCGGATTTGATCGGAAGCCAGAAGAGGGATTTCAGCCGGGCAGACGCGGAGACAGATTTAGGAAAGAGCAGAGTGATTCTGACAGCAGCGTTTAGGATAGATTGTAGGGGAGACAGGTGTGAGGCAGGAAGGCCGGACAGCAGGAGGTTACAGTAATCAAGAAGGGAGAGAACGAGGGCCTGTGTCAGAGTTTTAGCATTCGAGCAACAGAGGAAAGGGCGAATCTTTGTAATACTGCGGAGGAACAAACGGCAGGTTCTAGCTTCCTTTTGAATATGAGCGGAGAATATGAGAGAGGAGTCGATTGTGACCCCTAGGCATATTGGTTTTTAAGTGAAAGATTATATGTTTATGTTGTTATTGGTAATGTAAATTTACAGATTTAAATGGTCAGGCCCCTGAGCGATACTATGTTACCTTAGCCTGAGGTCAGCCAGTTTTGTCAGTCCGGGGTAAGTTCGGGGTAAGTGTGGTATACTACTAAATATGGTTTGTAGTGCATTTATTTTCACACAGTGTCGCTATCTTTGTGGTTCTAGCTAATGGATTATTATTGTAACTTTAAGTAGTTAGTATAATTAGTAGGAGTGGCTATAGGAAAGTGTATCAATATCGATGTTTCTATTTGTTTGAAGATGTTATACAAGTCTCTCCTATGTGTAACTATTTAGGGAAAGTTGCCTTGCTGATTAAGAGAGTTAAATACTGAACTCGACTTAAAGCAAAGTAACCAGATAGTGAAAGGAATAGGTTTGCACTGAGCCAGATGCTTATGGGGCATACATAGGGTGACCATATTTGTCTGGGCAAAACCCGGGACAAATGTCACGCATACGCAGTCGGTGCTCGGCAGAAAACCGGGACAGCCTAGCATAGGCATACAGTATGTTTTAAGGAATTCTGGGGCACAATAAGAAATGAGTTCTATTGAAATGAATAGAATATGTTTCTTTGATAAATCCTAAGCAGTTACTATTGCCTCAGAATTGTTCCACTTTTGTCGTGATGTACAGTTAGGTCCGGAAATAATTGGACACTGACACCATTTTCATAATTTGGGCTCTGTACGCCACCACAATGGATTTGAAATGAAATAACCGAGATGCAATAGAAGTGCAGGCTTTCAGCTTCAATTCAAGGGGTTGAACAAAAATATCGTATGAAACGTTTAGGAAATGCAACCATTTTCATAAACAGTCCCCTTATTTCAGGGGCTCAAATGTAATTGGACAAATTAACACAATCATAAATAAAATGTTCATTTTTAATACTTTGTCCAGAATCCTTTGCAGGCAATGACTGCTTGAAGTCTGGAACGCATGGACATCACCAAACGCTGGGTTTCCTCCTTTGTGATGCTTTGCCAGGCCTTTACTGCAGCTGTCTTCAGTTGTTGTTTGTACGTGGATCTTTCTGCCTTAAGTTTTGTCTTCAGCAAGTGAAATGCATGCTCGATCGGGTTGAGATCAGGTGATTGACTCGGCCATTGGAGAATATTAAACTTCTTTGCCTTAAAAAAACTCTTGGGTTGCTTTCGCAGTATGTTTTGGGTCATTGTCCATCTGTAAAGTGAAGCGCCGTCCAATCAACTTCGCTGAATTTGGCTGAATCTGAGCAGACAATATATCATTATACACATCAGAATTCATCCGGCTCCTTCTGTCTTCTGTCACATCATCAATAAACACTAGTGACCCAGTGCCATTGTAAGCCATGCATGCCCACGCCATCACACTGCCTCCACCATGTTTTACAGATGATGTGGTATGCTTCGGATCATGAGCCGTTCCAAGCCTTCTCCGTACTTTTGTCTTCCCATCATTCTGGTTCAGGTTGATCTTAGTTTCATCTGTCCAAAGAATGCTGTTCCAGAACTGGGCTGGCTTTTTTAGTTATTGTTTGGCAAAGTCTAATCTGACCTTTCTATTCTTGAGGCTTATGAATGGTTTGCACCTTGTGGTGAACCCTCTGATTTAGCTCTCATGAAGTCTTCTCTTTATGGTAGACTTGGATAATGATATGCCTACCTCCTGGAGAGTTTTCTTCACTTGGCTGGATGTTGTGAAAGGGTTTTTCTTTACCATACGATCATCCACCACTGTTGTCTTCCATGGATGTCCAGGCCTTTTTGTGTTGCAGAGCTGGTGACAGTGCGTTCTTTTTTTCTCAGAATGTACCAAACTGTTGATTTGGCCGCTCCTAATGTTCCTGCTAGACCTCTGATGGATTTTTTTTTTTTTTGCAGCCTAAGGATTCCCTGTTTCACTTGCATTGACAGCTCCTTTAACCGCATGTTGTGGGTTCACAGCAACAGCTTCCAAATGCGAATGCCACACCTGGAATCAACTCCAGACCTTTTACCTGCTTAATTGAAGATGAAATAACGAAGGAATAGCCCACACCTGTCCACGAAACAGCCTTTGAGTCAATTGTCCAATTACTTTTGGTCCCTTGAAAAAGAGGGGGCTACATATTAAAGAGATGTAATTCCTAAACCCTTTCTCCAATTTGGATGTGAATACCCTCAAATTAAAGCTGATACCCTGCACTTTAAGCCCATTTTCATTATTTAACTGTAACTTGAAATTATTTTGGTACACAGCCGAAATAACAAAACTTGTATCAGTGTCCAATTATTTTCGGACCTAACTAAGAGATATATCCCTTTGTGTTGTAAATTGATGGAGTAGAAAGGCCAGAGGTTGAGCCAATGAGGGCAAGACCTGTGAATTGGTCAGTAGGCAAGGGTCCAATGGGCTTGTATTTTTACCATCTAGGAATATGGAAAGAAAAAGAAAAGTGCAAAACCCTCATATTGAAAATATTTAGTGGTAACAAAAGGGGAGAGGGGATAGCAAACACGTAAAAAATACAGCCGTTAAAAGCATTGAGTTATGAAAACCATAAGTCTGGACATCAGAGTCAGTTCTCACTCCAGCGTCCAGCCTCGTGAGCGTGAAGGCGGGAGGCAGGCAGACTCAAGACCACTGCTAGTGTAGCAGGCTGTTTGAAGCAGAAAGTCCCAATTTAAATGAAGCAAGCTCTCACGGCAATGGTATGTATGTACATCTTTATTCATGCAGAGCTGAAGCTTGGCAAGGACACACGGCGGGGAGATGATCACCATATTAAAATGGGTGGACGGGCAGCCGCCCGGATGAACACCGGTTCAGGCACAGATTTGCCACAGTCCAAATAACAAGAGCATCTAAACCACTCACCCAACCCCAGCAGGTAAGCACGGACAGGCAGTCAACTCTGTGTGAAGGGCAAGCCAGTGAAGCATCGAAACACTCGCGTATGATATCACCCCCAACAGAAAGACAGAAGGAAAGAACAATCCACAAGGAACAATGCTGCAAAGTTACAATACAAAGATATAACCTTAGTATCACCAGATGTTATATGGTAGATATATTAATAGATGGGCCCCCACCTTGACAAAGGCAGCGTGATACTGCTGAAACGTTGGTCTAATTTGGCACATTAAAATTCTTCTGCTTAAGTCTGTGTGCCTGTCTCTCACTGCTCATCCATGTATCTTCTGGGACCCTTGGACTCCCTTTGACACAGAGCACCGGCAGCTAGGTACATTTATAATCCTCATCATTGAGTGCCTGCATCCCTCCTTGTATTCAGATATATTAATAGGTAAATTATGCACAAACTAAATCCAACGCATTTCATAGCGAAGAGCTACTTCATCAGGGGTGATGATGACCATAAGTCTAAATATCAGAGTCGGTCCTCGCTCCAGCATCCCGCATCGTGAGCGTGATAGTGGTCAGCAGACAGACTCGAGACACCCGCTCGTGTAGCATGCTGTTCGAAGCAGAAAGTCCCAATTTTAATTGAGGAAGTTCTCATATATTATATAATATATTATATATTAATACAGGCATACCCCGCATTAAACGTACGCAATGGGTCCAGAGCATGTATGTAAAGCGAAAATGTACTTAAAGTGAAGCACAGCCTTTTTCACACTTATCGATGCATGAACTGTACGGCAATCGTCATATACGTGCACAACTGATGTAAATAACGCATGTGTAACAGGCTCTATAGTCTCCCCGCTTCGGTACAGGTAGGGAGACTGCTGTTCAGGATGTGCTGACAGGCGCATGCGTGAGCTGCCGTTTGCCTATTGGGCGATATGTCCTTGCTCGCGAGTGTACTTAAAGTGAGTGTCCTTAAACCGGGGTATGCCTGTTGGTCATTTATGCACAAGCTAAATCCAATGCATTTTGTAGCAGCGAGCTACTTCATGAAGTTTTGTACATGTTTACCTGTACTATCTCCTCACCCCTTTTGTTACCACTAAATATTTTCAATACTGCACTATGAGGGTCTTGTGCTTTTCTTTCCATCTTGCTAGATTGTGATGTCCGAGGCATCCAATCGATCAGCAGCAAACCCCCAATCTCAAGGAAAGCTCTTTGTGTTTTTATTTCATTTTATTCACTCAACACATGATTGTCACCATCACTGCTGGACTTTCAGCATCCTTATTAACAATATTCACTTTACTGCACCTCACATATAAAATTGAGCACACTTGTTGTTGACTTGTATTGTTACAGTAACAATAACGGCATCCACAACACTTTACATGTGCCAGAGGTCTAATAGATCATAGCCTTTAGACTCAATAAAGATGACTTCCTCTGCTAGCCTCAGCAGATTACTCAATAATAGATTGTATTTTTATTTTGTTTACAATAAATATTTGTTTTATTTCAAAAGAACTCAGCATCCAAGGCACCTGACAGCCCATTCCGTTAAATGGCCCACAAGTGACCATGTTTACTATTGTAATTCATGCTGGAGGGTGTTTAATAGAATAGCACCATTTTGCAAATATGGTCCCAAGTCCCTGGGTGGCATCACCTATACGTGAAGGCTTTTCTTGCTTTTATGGCCCTGTGAGGACTGCACTTGAATAATGTTTTTAGGGGTTTCCAGTAACATCTCGGAGCTGTCCTCAGGGGTTGGTTGCAGTCCGCTTCTCTTAGAGAACCTGATTCTGTAGCTTTAGAACCAGGAACTCATTACCAGGGCAATTTAAGATGAGAACATGGAACTCACCGGGCATTAGCTGACTTTTCACTGTTCTATAGATCTTTCCTACAACCGTGTTCCCTCCACCTATACTTTTCAGTAGCTCCCAGACCAACTCTCTGAAGTCTTTGATATGTACCTTCTTCTGCCTCCCTGTCTTCTTGCATCTTACCCTTTCTTTTTGTACTGGAACGCTTTCCCAATTTGCACATGTTTCCCCAGAACTTTCCTGGCCTCTCACAGGGACACTTAAACTCTTAGTGGGACTCTTTCACCTTGTGGCGCCAGGTTCCAGTACTGACACTCACTTCCCACCCGTTTCCTGCCTGCCATGCACCTTGGGGCTCTATTGGAAGTATCCATTTACCACAGCAATCCAAACTGCTGGTCCCATATGGTTCTCTTCTTCCGGAGTTTCTTATGTTACATAAAGAACATGCACTTCCTGCCCTTCGGCTAACGAAGGGTATGCACTTCCTGCCCTTCGTCTAACGAAGGGTATGCACTTCCTGCCCTTCGGCTAACGAAGGGTATGCACTTCATGAGTTCATATTTGAAAGTGAAATTAATAAACACACAATCGCAGCAAGCTCTAACCCCAGAACCCACCATGTCATATGTATATTTATATCTATATGTATTGTATTGTATTGTATGTCTTTATTTATATAGCACCATTAATGTACATAGCGCTTCACAGTAGTAATACACGTGGTAATCAAATAAATAACAGATAATATAAATAACAGATCATGGGAATACGTGCTTCAGACATAAAAGTAACATTAAGGAAGAGGAGTCCCTGCTCCGAGGAGCTTACAGTCTAATTGGTAGGTAGGGAGAACGTATGTGTCAAAAGGAGAGCTACTGAGCGTGGCCAAATGTATACAACAAAAAACAAAACTACCCAAATGCTACATCCAATGTGACAGAATACAAAGTTAAATACTTCAATGTTAGTATTCTCCTGAATAAGGGTCATTTAGTTAAACCCTTTGGCCAAAGCGTTATAAGCCTGCAGCCACTTCATGGCATGACCAGTATGCAGCCACTTCATGGCATGACCAGTATGCAGCCACGTCACGGCATGACCAGTATGCAGCCATGTCACGGCATAAACCAGTATGCAGCCATGTCACGGCATGACCAGTAAGCAGCCACGTCATGGCATGACCAGTAAGCAGCCACGTCATGGCATGACCAGTATGCAGCCACTTCATGGCATGACCAGTATGCAGCCACGTCATGGCATGACCAGTATGCAGCCATGTCACGGCATGACCAGTAAGCAGCCACGTCATGGCATGACCAGTATGCAGCCACGTCACGGCATGACCAGTATGCAGCCACGTCACGGCATGACCAGTATGCAGCCACGTCATGGCATGACCAGTATGCAGCCACGTCACGGCATGACCAGTATGCAGCCACGTCACGGCATGACCAGTATGCAGCCACGTCACGGCATGACCAGTATGCAGCCACGTCACGGCATGACCAGTGTGCAGCCACGTCACGGCATGACCGGTATGCAGGTCCGTGACGCATGACGTGGCTGCATACTGGTCAAAGGGTTTAACTAAATGACCCTTACTCATGAGAACACTAACATTGAAGTATTTAACTATGTATTTTGTCACATTGGATGTAGCATTGGGTATCTTCTTTTGTTATATTTGAAAGTGAGCATTAGTAAGTGATTATAGAGTTATACAGGAGTTATATATATATATATATATATATCCTGTATCATACATCATGCATATGCATAAAAGGTCTCCCGAGCAGGGCCGTGTTTGTGCATGTTTGTCCGTATTTGTATGTAAGTCTGTTGATGTAATGATCAAATCTCTGTACCCCCTTTGTACCGCGCTGAGGAATATGCTGCCGCTTTACAAACAAACAAATAATAAGCTACAAGAGCACTTTGCACTGAAGGATCACAACTCACGTGAGTCAGCAAGTGAAGCCGTGGCTATAGGAAATGCAGCCCACAGAATTATAATGCAATGCGTGAAAGTTTCCTGAATCAGATAAATCCCCCAGGACTGGGATAACTTCTGTGTCTCAGAGAGCAACAGGCGGCCTAGGAAATGCATGGAGCAGCTCTGCTACCTGCAATGCCAGCGCAAGAAGACAGAAAGAAGACATTCTTGCCATGTATTAAGGTGCCAGTATGACCAGCGGGGTATATAAACCCCCGTAGTATTTCATGTGCACGGGCGAGCTGGCCAGTGGGGGCAGGGAGGCAGTTGCCCCCAGGCTGGTCCTATTTACAGGAATGAGGGCCGCTCTCGGCTTCGCAGTGTCTGCGGCCGGACCGACAGCATGCCCGGCGGCCTCGATCTGCAACCGGAGCTGAGAAAGAGAGAGCTGGGGGCGGAGAAAAAGAGACAGGGGAGGGACAGGCAAACAAACTAAACAGGACATGTGGAGAGGTGGAGGTGGAGAGTGTGTGTGTGTCTCTAGAAGATAAAAGCGCAATAAGCGATTGTCCCGGGGAGACCAGGTATTTACACGTTTTTACCGGGATCATTCACTGAGCAAAACAAGTTAGTAAAACAAATTGTCATTTATTTCCTTGAAACAGACGTACACACAGTGGATTACAAAATACAGAAGATAAACACACTTACTGGGGGTCTGGGCTGCAAAGCTAGACTTTCCTAGGTAAAACAGAACATAAAACAAAGTCTTTAGGTTGACCGGGACTTGGCCCGAAATGTCCTGGAACTCAAATTGGCATGAAGCTCCAGACGCCGCGCTGTCTCTCATCTGGAGGTGCTGAAATCCCTTGACCAGGAGATAGTCCCAAATGTCCTGGAACTGTTTTCGGCTTGCAATCCCAGCCGCGGCTGCTACTGTACGTTCTGTTTTAAGAACTTGGCTTCGAAAAGTGGGACTTAGAAAATGTATCTCCTTGAAATTTCTGAAGCCGTCTCGCTGCTATTTCTCCAAGAGCATCTTTTGGTCGTTTCAAATTTATCGCTGCTGTTCTGGTGCTTAGAATCTCTCCTCCGGATTGGCTGAGGCATCCTTATAGTATTTCAGAGTTCATTCATTAAATACTACAGCCAATCCAAGCGTGGGAAGAATCCTACCAGCCTATCAGAGCGCTGCCAGTCTATCTAAACTGGGAAGGTGTAAATTCAGAATCTGACATGGACATGCACCAACCTGGCACCTCTGCCACTTGTCAGGCAGAAGCCACCCACGGAGTTAGGCTCCTCAAAGTCTGGGCTGGGGCAAATGGTGGTCCGAGGACTTCCATTCATCCCAGGATGTGAGTACTTGAGCATAACTCCGCTGCCAAAATGGCTTTCACACTTGGCAACCTCTGAGGCTTTCATGTCCGGGACCCGAGCAGACCCGATGGCACCAAGCTTGGTAGCCACATGGTCTCGGAACCATGGACCTGGACGTCCCCGGCTCATATACCGTGCACAAGCATTATACACTTTAAACATACTGTTTAATAAAATATGCTTTATACTGTTATACTTTCTATGTCTTTTGGTTATGAGGGATAGAATAAGAATCTGTACTTTTTTCCCCACTAGCCATATCCCCCACACACTGCAAACCTGACTTAGCTTTTAAACATCTCACAACCTTATGTATGGTTGGATTACCCTCAGAATCCCCTATACCAGGTTCTGGGTGACTTGGGCATTAACTAGGCATCCCTCTTATACTAGGGACCCCTTTACCATTCCAGGGATACCATTCCTCCCTATGCCCCATTTACCTTTCTGGTCTGTGCTGAAGCAGGGATCCTAGCGGTGAGCCGTGCAAGCGTTTTCAAGGCAGGATTTTGACTGGAGCATTGTGCCTATATGTATCCGGGATTCCGAACTGATTCCCCCGTACATTTTTGGGGTATCCAGCAACTCTGGACCCTGACTACCTAGGCACAATCTGAGAAGACTTTCGCCACAAAACCCACCCTGAAACTCATAGCCTAGAAATCTCTGCTCGCTGGCACTCCTGGAAAGGTAAAAACACAGAAAATTCTTTATTGTTGTCGCATAATTTTATACAATGCATTGACAAACACTGGGCTCAAGAGGTGACACTCCGAACCCCCATACATGGATCATGGGTAACCAAGTGGGCTTAACCTTAATTGTGAGCCTGGTTACCCCCTCCCCGTCACAGTGATTTGTTAGGTACACAAAGAAATGGTTAAAAATACAAACTCATAATGTTCTTGATTGTAAAAGTGCATGTAAAGGTTAGAAACCTTTTACACGCGTTTCTTGGTTAGAAACCTTTTACACGCGTTTCTTGGTTAGAAACCTTTTACCTGCATTTCTTGGTTAGAAACCTTTTACCTGCATTTCTTGGTTAGAAACCTTTCACACGCGTTTCTTGGTTAGAAACCTTTTACCTGCATTTCTTGGTTAGAAACCTTTCACACGCGTTTCTTGGTTAGAAACCTTTTACCTGCATTTCTTGGTTAGAAACCTTTCACACGCGTTTCTTGGTTAGAAACCTTTTACCTGCATTTCTTGGTTAGAAACCTTTTACCTGCATTTCTTGGTTAGAAACCTTTTACCTGCGTTTCTTGGTTTGAAACCTTTTACCTGCATTTCTTGGTTAGAAACCTTTTACCTGCATTTCTTGGTTAGAAACCTTTTACCTGCATTTCTTGGTTAGAAACCTTTTACCTGCATTTCTTGCTTAGAAACCTTTTACATTGAAGAACATTATGAGTTTGTATTTTTAACCCAATAAATCACGTATTACGCCATAAGAACGTAACAACGCTTCTGATCTTCTAGACAAATCTCCAAGTGACCACAAGGCACTATCTGAGCAGCAGCGCTGGCCTCCATCCTACTCCCTAATCCACTAACCCCTTTTACCTTGTTAGACTAGGGACTCCTTTTCACATCAGTGGTACTAACAAGACTGCATTATATATTATATAAACCTGTGGATTAGGAGAGTGTTGCCTTCTTACTTCCAGAATGAAACTTTCCTGAATCTGCCACCGCTGAGTGCGCCGGAGCCGTGTTCATGCTGGCTATTTACCTTCAAACCCAGCAGAGAATGGGTTAAAGGAATGACCCTAGTTAATGCAGCAGCATCACAGGAGGAGCAGTTTTCAGCCAGGGGAATACAATGACAGATTTTGTCGAGCTCATGTTGTATTTCATATGCCACAGTACTTAGGGTGTCTGGCCACTGGCCACTGGCCAGCACGGCCACTCACATTCCTCAAGGCAAATTGTCCACCTCGAATTGAATTTTACCCTTTCTATTGTCAGGCTATGTCTTTTAGCCTCTTTAGATAGCAGCAGCGTCCTGCCTGAATTATCCTCCCCGGGAGACGGGGGCATTTGCTGAATGAAGCTGGTAACTCAGCACAGCTTTTTCTTGCAGCTTCTGAATGCGACCCCGCTAATCATTAGCATTCATGGAGAGGCACACTTGTAGGTCACCAGATTTTTCACTCTACAGTCATCCATGTGTATGTCAGAGGAGGCACAAAGGATTACTCCCATACAGCTCCGATCAAAGCTGCTGCCCCGAACACATCGAGGCAGAGAGAATCCAGAGAGCAAAGCGTTTTGAAAGGACGTGCCAATCATTGGGAAGGGGAGCAGATGTGTTAATGGGGGATGTTTGCAGCATATTATGTTCAGAATGGAATCGGCATGTAATGAGGTCAGATTCCTCATGGGATCAGAGTGACTTTGGCAAGACTTTGTTAGCTGCCAGGGAAGCCGATGATGTTTCACTGGGTGGATGTACACAATAGTAAAATGCCATTAGGGTCTGACCTTCCCACAGTCCCATGGCAATGGCTCGATTTAAATATGCGCCAAGCAAAGTTGTAACGTTCGTTCCCTGCTTCCTCTACCAATGACAGACTCGCTCAAAATGACTGACACTGACTTTCAATGACTGAGACTCACTCAAAATGAGTGACACTGACTTACAATTACTGAGACTCGGTCAAAATGAGGGACATTGACTTCCAATGGCTGAGACTCGCTCAAAATGAGTGACACTGACTTCCAATTACTGAGACACGCTCAAAATGAGTGACACTGACTTACAATGACTGGGACTCGGTCAAAATGAGGGACATTGACTTCCAATGGCTGAGACTCGCTCAAAATGAGTGACACTGACTTCCAATGACTGAGACACGCTCAAAATGAGTGACACTAACTTCCAATGACTGGGACTCACTCAAAATGAGTGACACTGACTTCCAATGACTGAGACTCACTCAAAATGAGGGACACTGACTTCCAATGACAGACTCACTCAAAATGAGGGACACTGACTTCCAATGACTGGGACTCACTCAAAATGAGTGACACTGACTTCCAATGACTGAGACTCGCTCAAAATGAGTGACACTGACTTACAATGACTGACACTGTCTCAAACTGAGTGACACTGACTTTTAATTACTGAGATTCGCTCAAAATGAGTGACACTGACTTCTAATTTACTGAGACTCGCTCAAAATGAGTGACACTAACTTCCAATGACTGAGACTCACACAAAATGAGTGACACTGACTTCCAATGACTGGGATTCACTCAAAATGAGTGACACTGACTTCCAATGACTGAGACTCTCTTAAAATGAGAGACACTGACTTCCAATGACTGGGACTCACTCAAAATGAGTGACACTGACTTCCAATGACTGAGACTCACTCAAAATGAGTGACACTGACTTACAATGACTGAGACTCACTCAAACTGAGTGACACTGACTTCCAATTACTGAGACTCACTCAAAATAAGTGACAGTGACTTCCAATGACTGAGACTCACTCAAAATGAGGGACACTGATTTCCAATGACTGAAACACGCTCAAAATGAGGGACACTGAATTCCAATGACTGAGACTCGCTCAAAATGAGGGACATTGAATTCCAATGGCTGAGACTCGCTCAAAATGAGTGACACTGACTTCCAATTACTGAGACACGCTCAAAATGAGTGACACTGACTTCCAATGACTGAGACACGCTCAAAATGAGTGACACTGATTTCCAATGACTGAGACTCACTCAAAATAAGGGACACTGACTTCCAATAACTGGGACTCACTCAAAATGAGTGACACTGACTTCCAATGACTGAGACTCGCTCAAAATGAGTGACACTGACTTACAATGACTGAGACTCGCTCAAAATAAGTGACAGTGACTTCCAATGACTGAGACTCACTCAAAATGAGGGACACTGATTTCCAATGACTGAGACACGCTCAAAATGAGGGACACTGACTTCCAATGGCTGAGACTCGCTCAAAATGAGTGACACTGACTTCCAATGACTGAGACACGCTCAAAATGAGTGACACTGACTTCCAATGACTGAGATTCACACAAAATGAGTGACACACTTCCAATGACCAAGGCTCGCTCAAAATGAGTGACACTGACTTCCAATGAACAAGACTCGCTCAAAATGAGTGACACTGACTTCCAATGACTAAGACTCACTCAAAATGAGTGACACTGACTTCCAATGACTGAGACTCACTCAAAATGAGTGACACTGACTTACAATGACTGAGACTCGCTCAAAATGAGTGACACTGACTTCTAATTACTGAGACTCGCTCAAAATGAGTGACACTGACTTCTAATTACCGAGATTTGCTCAAAATGAGTGACACTGACTTCCAATGACTGAGACTTGCTCAAAATGAGTGACACTGAATTTCAATGACTGAGATTGAATCAAAATGAGTGACACTGACTTCCAATGACTGAGACTCACTGAAAATGACTGACACTGATTTCCAATGACTGAGACTCACCAAGATTGAGTGATTGAGACTCAGCCATGATGAGTGGAGCTGCCTTGTATTTAGTTAAATGAATTATAAACATTTGCAGTTTTCAGTGAGAAGCTGTAGAATAAATGCACAAACTGTACCGCCACTGCATGTAATATTGCTGTACTGTCACAAAAAATAAAGCTACAAATAAAATAAAGTTAAAATATACAAATTGAGCCCCTCAATCCAAGATAAATATCATTATATGTACAACGGATTTTTAGCCAGCGAGTAATATACAAATAGATTTGTTCATTATTTTTCACATAATTAAGATTGTCCAGTCCTGACTCCATTTCTTTAATACCCCATAAATAACCCCTAATATTAAAATTGTCCTGTTTAGCTGTGGGACTCAGATTCGACTCCAGACGTCATTCCAGCTCTGTCTGAATGTATACGTATGAAATATAGTCTTCTTTTGCTTACGAGATGGTGAAGTGTTTTCCAGATAGATTTATTATTATAAGCCGCGCGGCTGATAAAAAAAATATATATATATATATATCATATGAGACAAGAGGCTTGAGTGTTAACTGCAAACTAACTATGCATGCTGCAGGACGAGCTGTCTTCATCACTCAATCCCATGCTTATATTCATCATGCAAATACATGCTGATTTGTGCACAAGCCCGAGCTTTCCAGGGAACCGCTACAGCACCGAGGGGATCATTTATCAGGGAGCGCGGGTTAGACAAATGCCAAACCGATGCGCCGGGGAAATGAAAGAGACTGGCGTAATTACTTCATTTATCAAAGTCTTCTGGTTGCAAAAACGGGGGGCAAAAACGCCTACGGAAGATTTATCCCAGGGAAGAAACTCCATTAAACACGGTGGAATTTCTTTGCCTGTTTTCTTTGATAAATATTTTGCTTCGGCGTTGTCCGTTTGGCGGCTGGGCGATTTGGATCAGAAGAAACAGAAAACGAGTCTCCTGGTGCACCTGGTGGTGTTTTACTGCACAGGTATTGACTCTGCTGAGAGACTTTGATCTGGTTTACTAACGTCACTGAGCCCGTTATGCTTAAACATCTAGGGGTTTCTTTACTACATTTGAAAATAGTCTCTAATTAGGCACTTAGAAAGCAAAACGTGCGTAATTAATAGTTTTTTTTTTACTATAGTCTGTCGGTGGCAACGGGTCTTCCCCACCCCCCCCCCCCCCCCGGGTCTTCCCCCCCCCCCAACCTCAGATCGGGTCCTCTAGGGGAACTAACTCTCCCGCTACATGGGTGTGTGTGGTGCATACCTGCTCTCAACAGGAGGGCCTGAGCTGCCCGCGGTGACATGGGGGAACCAGGACAGGTTTCTGGGGTGGATGCCTTCGTTCTCCTCAATGGTGCAGCGCCTCCATCTGCAGTAAGCCCCAGGGATACGGGGTGGAATCCCTACCACAGAATCCCCTCCCAGGGAGGAGAGATTCCAGTCTCACACACTGTCTCTCTAAATAGCAGCAGCTCTTTATTAGCTTCTCAGCAGTAGCAGTCAATGCAGTATATAAACAGCCAGCCAGCTGTCCTCCTTCAGGATGTCCCCTGCCTCCACGCTGGGCCTGGGGCCACCCAGAGTGGGGCTAGCACTTCCCTCACCCCCTAGGCAGGGTAAGAGGTATTTGGTCCACCTAACTCTAGCAGCTCTACTCTGCAGTCTGCTAACTCACTCACTACTCCTACAACTCCAACACCTGCTCTACTCTGCTCTACTCACTAAATAGGATATTGCACTGCCATAAGTAGATCCAGCAGGCACCGCCCCAGTGTCTCTTGATTGGACACAGAGTCAGGTGACCTACCTTCACTATCTCAGGGCAAGTGCCTGAGGTGGGGGAAACCCATGGAATTACTGCCAGGAGGAGGATAGAAATATAGCCCATAAACTTACCAGGGCTACATAAAAACAAGGTATGGTTCATTTGCTATATGGAAAAATTGACGTGCATCACGTACGACTCTTGTACGGAGTTCCTAGGGGTTTGGCAATCCTGGTTGAGCTTCACTAATATACCAGGACTAAGTGCCCGATCTATAATGTTATAGTTAGGGGAGCTCAGGCTAATTTCTAAATCAACATTTAAATGTGAAGTTGACTCAGGATGAAATGTTTCGTCAAGACTGTAACTTCCGCCCCACACCCCACACGCCCCTCCCCCTGAGTTTTACTTTCTGTGCCCACTCCCTATCCCTCCCTCTTTTAGTTGTACCCTTTCCGTTACAAAATTCAATACAATTCGAGTTTAATAAAAGGGCATCACTGCTAGAGCATTCCCACCTGAATTAGGCACCAGTCCTTCATTCTGGTGCCAAGAGATTCCAAACTGAGGCATAAACAGCCGATATAAAAGGTGGAACACATCAGTGCATTCAGTGGATATGTTTCTGATACATCTAGTCTAATTTGCTGCACTTCTCCATCAGGTATTTTGATACATCGTTCCCTATACAACTCACGAGTAGAGATGGGAGATTTTTTGGGGGGAGAATCTTGATCCGCAGCGGATCCGCTGGTTCCTTCGGTCGGCGGATTTCAGCGGATCAATGTCAAATTCGCGTTTTGCCAATTTCTATTATTATTACCAATGCTCCCCGCGGATTCCGCGACTCAGTGGCAGCTTCTTAAGAACCCACTGACGGATTGAAACCGCCCAAATCTGTTTGCTGATTTTACACCGCGAAGTGGATTTTGGGGGTAACGTCAGCGAAAATACGGGAATCGGATTTCGGCGAGTTCGGCCATCTCAAGTCACGAGAGTCCTCAAGAAATCAGGATAGGATCACACTTATCAAGAGAAAAACATTTAGATGTACAATGGGAGCAAAATCAGTGCTAGGGAATATATATATATATATATATATATATATATATATAATTGCAAAGCCAGTACAACAACCTCACACTGATGAGACCCATAAGGTTGAAACATGTCTGTGAGTGGTTTGACTGGCTTTGCATTTAATCCATGCTGTGCTAAAAAGCATGCGTTACATTTGGAGGCGCCGCTGAGATCATCAGGACAGGCTTTCAGCAAAGCAGAACTGGAAGATATGAGGTACGCTTCCAGCGAGAGTACCAGAGAAGGAGGGAGGCTAGGTATAATGTCCAGGGGACACCGGCATACCATAACCAGGGTTCAACTTCCCCGCCAGGGAGCTACAGACTGTGCTGACCTAAAGGGCAAACTGTGCTGAAGCAGAGAGCTATTGCTTTTCTGGTCGCCCTGAGGCGGGTAGTCGAGATGCCTAGTAGGTGGTGCCCTGGAAACCCCGGGGGCCTCCAAAGGAAGGGTCTGCGATGCTGGCAGCCAAGAGGAGGCGACGCCCGGTACTGTTAGGTGGGGTCTTAGGGGGGGTGCCTGGATCTTCTCAGGTGCCTGAACCTCTGCTGGAGGAGCCATTGCATCTAGCCATAGATGCGTACTGAGCCACAGGGTACTCAAACTGGACTGTTATCGTGTGCAGTGTACCACAGAAGAGTTTTGCCTAGCCTGGGTTATATTGATGTTCCACTTGTCAGAGACTACCAGGTGCTCCAGATGTACCAGGAGAGCGGGCCTCCTACAAAATTGTGAGGGTCGTGCTGTGCTGAATCACTTTATTCCACTCAAAATGGAAGCTGCCCAGCAGGGGAGTGCACCGCGTGGACTGTGTGATCTAAAATGGTGGCTCCCGCCGAACTGGGAGACCACGTGGATAGTTTGGAAAAAGTTGCAAGCTTTCCTCTGCAAAGCCTGTGCGGGGCTCAGCACGAAAGCATGAGCCGCACCCACCTACTCTGTGACTGGCTCAGAGCGGAAGTCACGCCTTGCTGCTTTGTGCCCAAACTCCACCAGAGGGAGGGGGCACAGTGAGCACCAATTAGAGAGCTTTATCTACACTTAGGGAGGAGCCAGATGCGAGCTACCGCACCCTCAGTTCCTTGGAGCTGGTGAGCAAGAGAGATCTACTTGGAGAGTGCTGCTATTTCTGCTCAATTACAGTGCCTTTAAAATGGCTGAATGTCGCCTAACCCCCTACCAACTGCCAGGAGGCTTCCTGGTGGTGGAGATGGCAGGCCAAGAGTTACTGCGGTGCCTGTGCTCACAATGAAGGAGACCCGGAAGTGAACCAAGTACTACGGCTCGCTGTTTGCAGTGCGGAACTTACTACCTATGGCCGGTAGTACTGCTCATCGCTATCGGTGCCCAGCCAGAAGGCTCCAGAGCTACACTAGTCGAGGTGGAATGCCTCAACACTACGACTACCAAGGGCCTGTGTGCCTATAAGACATTTCAAGAGGTCTGTGCGCCCCGGTTCCTGAGGCTGGAACCCAAAGACCCCCAGGTGAGGTGACAGGCCTAGGAGAGACCAGAGCATGTCCCCTGGCAGCATCGGAGCCGGATGGCTTCAGACCAATTGCCACCAGTACGGGTGAAGCCCTGAGGCACCTCTCCCTGAAAGAGCTGTTCCCACCACCATCATCAGATGATGAAGACAGCCTTAAATCTGTGGTGATGCACCATCCTGAGGACCACTCCTGCAATCCTGTGAAAAGAGAGCCACCTACCTGCAAAGTAGAGAGGCAGAGTCCAGAGGCCACGAGGCAACAAGCGCTGGTGCGGCCTGAACCGCGGAGAAGCCCCACGGCCGTGGAGGCTCCTAGTGCCATCGAGGAGATACCTGTGGCTGTTCCGGACGATCAAATGACCATCGTGAGCCAGCGGAGCGGTGAGGAACCAACCCCTTACCTCCTGCAGGCGGCGACGGAGGAATCCGGAGATGAGGCCTTGCCAGGCACCTACTTCCGTGCGGAGGATCACACCGACCTTCCGCCCTGCGGATGACAGACTTCCGGTGCGGGAATTGGATCTATACAGGGATCCGCTTGAGAAAGCCCAATTATTGGGTGAAACGCATTAGAGGTGCAGGGGTATGCTTCCCCTCCTCTTTTTATCTATGCTACAATAAAGGATTCGTATACAGCACAGTCCAGCTTCAGCTTTTTCTTCCTGCATCGTGGTGCCCGCTGATTTGCTTCTCCCCACCGGAACAAGCGTTTTCCACATTGTCTACCACATCAGCAAAGGAGCACACAGAACCGGTCGTCATATGTGAGTACAATCGCTGCCCCATGAGAGCTGCCCCAGGCACATAGGTTTATTTAGTTCAGAGAGATTGGAGAGGTCTTGGGGGGGTTCTAGGACTTCCCCCTTACAACTCTGCATATCTCTGCTAGACCTTATGCCATCTAGGGGTTAAATGCTTACAGCCTCAAGCATGCATTATCACACCCTGTGATCCGGTTCAAGTGCAGTAAGACATTTCCATTAAAAAGTGGGTTATTATTATGCTCTGCAGCACTGGCTGATTGGGGGCCTCTACCCCAATATTTTTGTTCTATACAGGGATCCCGTGATGTCTCCGCCAGATGACGTCACTTCTGAGGCGAACGCCAGAGCGGACCGGGACTGTGCTGTGACCGCTCTGCTGAATACTACCCTCTCCAGGGAAGACATGGAGTATTATATGCACAAGGTTACGGGTCAAGGAAAGAGGAGGCCTGTGAACCCAGAGTTAAAGAAGGCCTCAACTGGTTGTGGCCTAGCAAAGCTCAAGGACCTTGCCCCGGACAATGTTGCTTCCAAGGCCCCAGACCCTGGTCTTATTGCCCTTTCTCTTGTCCCTTCTAGTTCGGTTTCCCGACATAGTCATTGTGGGTCAGTGGGTAAGAAGAAGATCCCAAAACCATCTACTGACTGGTGGGACTGGTTGGAATCAGATGAGGATCAGAGGGGGAAATTCCTGCCTCCAGTAGGATTCCGGTAACGAACCCCACTTTATATCGGGAAATGTTTAAGGGCAAGTCTAGTAACTCTCCCTCTTGTCCCTCTGGGACTTCTGGTGTGTCCTCTAGGGTAGATACAGAGGATGAGTCCGCTTCCTCCATAGTGTCCCAATGCACAACACGTAAATGGTGGGATCCCCTATTCCAAGGTTACTCTGTGCCCATGAAACGCACTAGATTTGTGTTGCTTGATGGGGAACGGTTGACCACTGGTGGGAGGAGGGAACTTTTACCACAGAAGAGGTAGCAGAAGCAGTCAGAAAGCAGGTTAGAGACATATAGCTAGGCATTATAACGCCTGCCGGACCCTCCATATTATATGAGGAGATGGCTCCCGAGGAACCTACTCTCTTTCTCTTACCAGGAAAGGCTCAAGGCAAGAAACTGACCAAGCTCAGTAGAGCAGATAGGGCCATAGTATCCAGATACAGGCAGTCTCATGGGTATGAGTACACATGTTCCTGAGCCTATTATGAGGGAGATCGAAGCAAATAGATAGTCTTGGCTCCGAGAAGCTATTGATTATCTGCTTTCTAAGAGCATCTTCTCTGCCTATCAAACTGAGGAAAGGATATGCTATCTCATGAGGGTCTGGAGTGTAGGCCGTGGGATCTTTATGGATCGGGTAGAATACCGACCGGAGAACGGTCCAGTTAGGGCCTTCTTTGTCCAAGTGGCAGACCATGAGGGGAGGATTGTAAAGAAACCTGACCCCAGGCATTACCATTAAAAGGGATTCTTCATGTTTGGAGTAATCCAAGTTATTGCTTTTATCACCATTCAAAGGTAGGTGGGTAAAAACCTGTGTGTGCCTATGACGGTATTATTAACTGTATACCATTGTTACTGGTTGTTAATATCCTGATGTATTGTTCCAGGTTAGTCATCTGCAGGATGGACCCGTAAATTTGGCTCCAAGTGGGGACCATTGGATTCCACCAGAAGGAGAATGTAGCCAGGACTGTTTTCCTGGGCTACCAGTCTGCCCCCTCCTGGCGGTAAGCCCAGGTAAGAACAGGCCCGCCAGGATTAATCATGGGTTTTCCCCACTCACAGCAGCTTCAGTGAGTCACAGGGGAGGAGGTGGGACTATGCCTGTGTGTAGCCAATCAGGGCTTCAGACATAGTACCTTCTTCTCCTGTACTTAAGGGGCTGCACTGCTAAATTTAGGCAGTGCCTCTACCTGCTTGAGAGAGGCTAGTCTACCCACAACAGTTGTGCAGGGCTCTGCCAATCTGTATTCCCTCCCTTAGGGGAGTAGATGGGGGACTATACCCCTTACTCCACCAGGGAGTAAGGGAAGAGCAAGGACTGCTTTAGGGCCCCTTGGACTGGAGTGGAGGTCCAGGGTACAACCTCAGGGTGAAGCCCCAAGAACTGCTGTAACCACTGTGTGAGCTGGGGGAAAGGGGGGGGATCCTCAGGCGCGTCGTTCTGCTTGTAGCTCCAGGACATATGTGAACGTAAAAAAGATAGGGGACCACAATGAGGAATATTTCAACATATATGGGTGCCTTAAATCTTAAGGAGGATAAGTAGAAAATGGAAAAAGGGGACACACTCACATTAAATGTCTGGTCTTGATCAGATGGCTGATCCTCTGGTGTAGATAGGGGGAGGGAGGGGGGGAAGAGGGAAGGCCCCTTGATGATTCCTCAAAACAGGGAAGAAAGGGAAAAAGGGGAAAAAATAGTGTAATAACGTTTGTTAATGTAAAATAAATAGAGATTAAAAACTGACAAGCGGCCAAATATTATTGGCATAGAGAGGAGATATGTCCAGGCTTCACAGAGCGTCCCTCTGGGAGATGGGTGGTCTTGTGTGGCCTGGGTTCCAGCTGGTAGAGTCTTTAGAGGTTGGCGAATCACCTCTGAGAGACTCGGGCAGCGAGACTGAACTGTATGAAGGACTGAAGTCACGAACTTTACAGTAGGACTATTGGCGCAACTATTCCATTTCTTTTAAACTGTGTGAGCTGTGTATGCTGATCATCTGCAGTGTGTACAAATAATGTGATTCTGTTAAAGATATCCTTCCTGCCTGAGACTGTAACCTATCAGGGGGAGAGGAAAGAAGTTCTCCTGCAGGGATTGTCTCCACATCCTTGGGGCCTGCAAGAGATGGAGGCGCTGTCACCGTGAGTACGAATCAGTTACTACCACAGAAGCCTGTTCTGTTCCCCTACACCAACGCAGGATGCTCAGATCTACTGTGAGCCAGCTAGTATGCACCACACCACCCCATGTAGCAGTGAAATCTCCCAGAGGGGGGACATGTGTTACATTTATTATCAGTCTATAATCCTACTGTGGTTTTTTTATTAATATTGATATTAGTTCTTTGCAGCGCTTATTGTCTTTTCACTTGCATCTTGCATATATATATATATATTTATATATATATATATACACCTGTAGAGGTATCAGTACCGTGTTAGCCGAGCTTGAATAATCAAAAAATATATAGACGATACCGTTCTGTGGCTAACGAAATGCTTTTATTTGTGCGAGCTTTCGAGATACACTGATCTCTTCTTCCGGCGATGTTACAATGAATGAAGCAAGCAAATGGTATACTTAAAAACAGTGTCTCTTGGAATGTTATCTGTGCTTGTCCCTCCCCCGTGTGTGGATGTGATTTATGGCTGGAGGTGTTAAATGGTTCCTGAAAGTTAGTGATGTTAGAGTGTGTGTGTGTGTATCTGTGTGAATATAAATGAATCGAGAGCCCACAGTGTATACAGTGCTTTACAAAAGGTGTGTGTGGAGTGGGAGTTAATATTAATGGTGTGGGTAGGTGTGGAAATGTGAGAGATTGTAGCATAACTAAAAGTATGTGTTGATACTATGTGGTCCCTATTGATGTATGGGGATGGAAAAACAAGGAGTATTAGTATGTGTGAGAGACAGCTGTGTGTGCATATATATAGCACAGTATGTACAGACATGGCCTATAGTGCTCATGGGAAGAGAGTTCACTTGTGTCAGTAACGACTCATAAAATTTCGATCTCTGTTTAGGCCACCGCTAAGTGTCCCGAACAGTTGCATAAATGTGTAGTCATGCAACCGTCTCTCTTACGGTGTTTTAAGATTACCTTTGAGTATGGCAACCCTCAGATCGTTCATCTTATGGCCAGAGTCAGAGAAATGTTCACCGACAGGACCGTCTCTTGTTCCGCGTGTGATGCTGTGGCGATGCAGGTTCATTCTCTTGTTTAGCCCCTGCCCCGTCTCACCTATGTAGTAGCAGCCCCCTGGGCATTTCATGCACATGATGAGGTACACGACATTGCTGGAGGAACAGGTGAACCTTCCTCTGATTTTGTATTCCCGATTCCTGTGTGGTATTTGTATTGTGTCCGCTGTGTAGAGCATTACGCAGGTTTTGCATCTTGCGTCCTGGAATGGTTTCGTCCCGCATTCAGTTGTACTGCTGAATATTTTACTCCTCACCATAATATTCTTGAGATTATGAGGTTGTCTGTATGATAATAAGGGTGCTTCAGGGAAGAACTTTGCAGTCTTGTATCTTCCTAGAGGATGGGTTGTAGTTCCCTGGCGATTTTGCGTAGGGCTCCTAGGCGTGGGTTATATGTGACCACCAAAGGTACCCTGTCGCTTGTCTCGTTCTGTTTGTATTCAAGGAGATCACTTCTTGGTATTCTGGTGGCTTTGTGAATTTGCTGGTCTACAATTCTGTGGTTATATCCACGGTTTATAAAATCTGATCTCAAGGCTTTAAAAGCCTCTTCAGACAACCTCATAATCACACGCGGAACAAGAGACAGTTCTGTCGGCGAACATTTCTCTGACTCTGGCCATAAGATGAACAATCTGAGGGTTGCCATACTCAAAGGTAATCTTAAAACACCGTAAGAGAGACGGTTGCATGAATACAAATTTATGCAACTGTTCGGGACACTTAGCAGTGGCCTAAACAGAGATCGAAATTTTATGAGTGATTACTGACACAAGAGAACTATCTTCCCATAAGCGCTAAAGGCCATGTCTGTACATACTGTGCTATATGTATGCACACACAGCTGTCTCTTACACATACAAACACTCCTTGTTTTTCCATCCCTATACACCAATAGGGACCACATAGTATCTACACACACTTTTAGTTATGCTACAATCTCTCACATGTCCACACCCACCCACACCATTAATATTAACTCCCACTCCACACACACCTTTTGTAAAGCATTTATATTCACACAGATACACTCTTACATCACTAACTTTCAGGAACCATTTAACACCTCCAGCCATAAATCACCTCCACGCACGGGGGAGGGACAAGCACAGATAACATTCCAAGAGACACTGTTTTTAAGTATATCCTTTGCTTGCTTCATTCAATGTAACATCGCCGGAAGAAGAGATCAGTGTATCTCGAAAGCTCGCACAAATAAAAGCATTTCGTTAGCCACAGAACGGTATCATCTATTTATTTTTTTATTTCATATATATATATATGTATAGGAAAAAAAGAGGAGAGAGCGCACGCCCATAGCGTAAAATAGTAAATTTAATGAGGGGAAGGGGAGGAAGGGGGGTAGAAAATGCACTTACAAAAGTACAATAAAATTAAGCATTGCGTGATTATAATCACCACCATCCGGTTACTGCTGCATCATCTTGGGGCAATCCCAGTCTCAAGGCATAAAGGATCGACGTCCCAGCAAGTATCCAGGGCCAGTAGATGCTGTATAAGAGTCCAAGAAAGTGGCTCCGTGTTCACAAGCCTCTGTAGCACTAGCGCATGGATCAGTCCACTCCTGCGCTTGGTAATGACGTAGTGTCAATGCGTCCAACGTGATGACGCTCCCTGACGCGTTTCGTCACTCACGGGTAACTTTTTCAAAGTGAGTGACGAAACGCGTCAGGGAGCGTCATCACGTTGGACGCATTGACATTACATCATTACCAAGCGCAGGAGTGGACTGATCCATGCGCTAGTGCTACAGAGGCTTGTGATCACGGAGCTACTTTCTTGGACTCTTATACAGCATCTACTGGCCCTGGATACCTGCTGGGACGTCGATCCTTTATGCTTTGAGACTGGGATTGCCCCAAGATGATGCAGCAGTAACCGGATGGTGGTGATTATAATCATGCAATGCTTAATTTTATTGTACTTTTGTAAGTGCATTTTTACCCCCCTTCCTCCCCTTCCCCTCATTAAATTTACTATTTTACGCTATGGGCGTGCGCTCTCTCCTCTTTTTTTCCTTTAGATTTCCTGTGGACGTGTTTTGTCCATAAGAGCAGCCGGAGACCCTCTGCACCAGCACTTATTTTTTGGAACATTATCTGAGGACTGGTTTATCACACTTTTTTCTGTGCTTTTTATGTTGTTATTTATATTCATTTTATATTCATTTTGTTAGTGTGTGTGTATCTCTATATTGTTTACAGGTTTAGGATTAATTTGTGCTTTAATAATATTTAGGGAATCACTATTATTATTAGTTAATATTATTTGGATATATCTTTAGCACGGATTATTCACTATTTTATTGTTGTATTATTTAATCCAGAGGTGCTGCTTTCTTTTTCTTTTTGTCATATATATATTTATATATATATATGTAACGGTGTTTCTGGACCCACCCAATCTCAGATTGGCCCCTGTGGTCTAACTGGTCCCCATTACATGTCTGTATGTTGTGGTGCACCTGCTGGCTTACAGGACTCCTGAGTCTCCCGCTGGGTTGGTATGGGGATATCAGCATGACAGGCATCTGAGGTAGTGTGCTTAGAGTCCTACCTATATCCAGTGCAGCACCTCCACCTCATCAGGATCTCTGCGTCCGCAGGAAGATGTAACTGATGAGGACCTCCTCTGTGGTGCCTCTTCCTGTGCAAGAACTTCACTCCCACACAGCAAGGGTTTGGTGAACTTGGGCATCTTTATTGTCATCATAGCAGACTGCCCCTCGCAGCGGTCGTAATCAGCCGCTCATTGTAGTACAGTTCATCCCCTCAGAAAGTTCTTCCCATCCAATGGAGTTGGGTCACCTCCCCTCGCAGGGAGATCACCACCTGTGTCAGGTCCCTGATCACAGTGCAGATATTATTGTCTAGGTCTGACAGCCTTGCTTGCTGCAGACCTCCAGAACTGAATCATAACTCTTGAACCATACAGATCAACCACCTAACTTTTGGGCAGTGCTGTGTCTTATATAGACTTAGGAAATAGCCACACCTCTTGTGTCACTAATCATGGACACAGAGCATGTTACCACTCCCCTTGTGTACATATGACACCTCACCAGGGTGTGAGGGCAAACCTCCATGATTGATGCTGGCAATCCAGCTCACTTACCAGGTTTTACTGCCAACATGAGAAAGAACTGTATACCATTTTTATACATGGCTACATATATAAATATATATATATATATATATATATATATATATATATATATATATATATATATATATATATATATATATATATATATATATATATATAAAACACACAAAGAAGAACAAAGACAATCCCTTGAATAGCACGCTAAAATATACCACAAGAATATTAATGTAAAACTGTTGGTGAAAAGAACTGGATGCTCCTCAAGTGCAGAAAATGAAAAAGATTTTATTAATAGAACAACAATAAGTACTACCTTAAAAACATAAACACACAAATGGCAGCTCCAAAAGATAAACAAACAATGACTCACTGGAAAATATATATTAAATGCTAACTGATAATCTAATAACTATGATGTGTCCAAATAATTAAAGTATTACACAAAATCTAAGTTACTAAATATACAGAAAAAAACCCTTAAAGAAAAAAAAAAAAAACCTTGCTAACTAAAGAATACTACATCTAGATGCACAGAGAAAAATATATCATTTAATAAACCTAGACACATGCAATTGTGTCTAGGACAAAAAAATGAATAAAACTAATACCAAGGGAAAAGCACAGGGGAGAAAAAAGATGTATACAAGACTCAAACCCTGGCCAGCAAATGCAAAAAATAAAATATATATATACACAGCATGGATATATAGAGACTCTATATATCCATGCTGTGTATATATATATATTTTATTTTTTGCATTTGCTGGCCAGGGTTTGAGTCTTGTATACATCTTTTTCATTTTCTGCACTTGAGGAGCATCCAGTTCTTTTCACCAACAGTTTTACATTAATATTCTTGTGGTATATTTTAGAGTGCTATTCAAGGGATTGTCTTTGTTCTTCTTTGTGTGTTTTATATATTTTCTCCATCCCTCAGCACCAACAGTATTCCTTAAATATTTAATTCCTGATACTTCTCTTGGTTTTATTTTTGATACCCAAGTAATCAGTGATAATTAGGGTCTGGTTTAGCCTCTCATTCCTAGTGTGAGCAACATTTCTTTTTTGTGTGTTTGGTATATATATATATATATATATATATATATATATATATATATATATATATATATATATATATATATATATATATATGTAACCCATGTCCCCCCCCCCCCCCTTGGTCGCAGACTGGACCCCTAGGGTGTAATGAGGGCTGGTTACATGTACTATGGTGATGCGTACCTGTGAGGAACAGGAGGGCCTGTGTCTCCCGCCATGGTATAGGGGACAACAGGGACAGGCTTCTGGGGTATATGCCTTCATCTTTAGCAGCAACGGTGCAGTGCCTGCATCTCTGGTAAGCCCTTAGGATGTAGGGTGAAATCCTTCCAGAGAGCCCTTACTTTAGCGCGAGAGATTTCAGTCTCACACACACAAGTCTTTTGTAAAAGCAGCAATGTCTCTTTATTCTCCAGCAGCAATAGCAGCATACACAGCAGCACTCAGATACAGTGTACAGGGCCTTATCCTCCTCTCCTTCTCCTCCAGGCTGTACCCCTGCAGGATGGGCTGTATGGAGCTCCAATACTCCCGACACCCACCCCAAGGAGTATACCCTATGGGTGAGGCTAGCTTCCCCCCCTGAGCAGGGTGAGGGGCATTGGTCCACCACACTATAGTGCTATCAGCTCTAATCAGGCTGAGCCTTAGCTTCTCCTCCAAGCATAGGTATCACTCTAATCCTGACTGTCGAGTCAGGCACTCCAACACCAACTCCTTCCTTCTGGCAGGAGCAGGCAACTAAATGTAGACAGCCCCACCCCTCATGATGTTAGCAGGCCCCTCCCCTGTGTCTCATGCCTTCCACACAGAGTCAGGGGGCTTACCTCCACCAATCACGGCAGGGCTTGAAGCAGGGGAAACCCATGATAACTACTGGCGGCCTGCCCTTAGCAGGACTTACCCCAGTAGGAGAAAGATATATAGCCCAAAATCTTACCAGGGCTACACTCTCCCTCAGGTGGAATCCAATGGTCCCCACTTGGACCTAACTTTAGCAGCACCATCCTGCAGGTGAACAACCTAGGAAACAAACACATTGCATGTTAGTGTTAGGCATCAGACCATCCACCAGATGGCGTAAAACAACAGCACACGGTTACTCCCAACGTGGAGAACCAACTAATAATAGTGTCTCGGGTCAGGCTTCCGTACTTCCCGCCCATTATGATCTGTTACTGTTATATAGTATGGCTGTACCGACCCAGACTCCGGCCGATACACCACACTGTGCATGTATATACATCTCCCAACACTCCAGGCCTGGACTACATCACTTATTTTGTCTTCATTGTGATAGCCTGCCTTCCCGAACCTTGTTCGCAAGTACTCCATCACTGCCTTCCTGAGCCAGCTATCTTTCTGCTCCTCTATTTCGTACATTATTTGCTCAGACACATAGGGGAACTCGTATCCGTGTGATTGCCTATACCTAGCCACTATGGCCCTGTCTGCTCGGCTCAACTTTGTAAGTTTCCGGTTACCTGCCCTGCTTGGCAGTACCCAAAACTCAGGCTCCTCTGGGGCAATATCATCGTACAATATGGCAGCCCCCTTAGGAAGGATGTTTTTCTGCTCTATCTCCTGGTATTTGTGCTCTAACTCATCCGCCACCTCCTGGGGAGTAAAGGCACCTACCGCCCACCAATGGTCGACTAAGTTGTTCCTGATTAGCAGGAACCTTGTACGGTCCATACACTTGTTGTACCCAGTAAACAGGGGTGCCCACCACTTGTCACGGTGCTCATACTCTGACACTGCACTGGAAGTACCTGTCTCTGACTCTGCTTGTGATGACACACCTGACGTGACCGCCTCAGTAGAGTGCGAGCCTCTGCGTCTACCTCTTGTATCGGTGTAGATGGTGGGGTTCATTTTATGGACCACTTTGCTTACAGGCCCTGCCTCCACAGTAGTATTGGACCCTCGGGTCCTCCCTCTAGACACAGGAGAAAATGTTACAGGGTTAGCCACACGAATCACATTGGCATAGGGTACCTCCCCATCAGATCCCTCGTCACTCAATTCCCAATTCCTCCAATCTTTGGAATATTTGGGGTTCTTGCTTAATTTATCCCCGCTAGGTCCCGGTGTCATGACTCGTGACGGGGCAGGGGCACTGGCAGGGCAATGGTGCTATGGGTTGGGAATGGGGCATCGGAAATGTCCGTGTCAATGTCCAGCAAGCAGGTAATGCCACGACCGATGGGCACCTTCCTGCTTGCCCTCTCCGGCGTGCTTCGTGCTCCTCGGTGAACGCCGTGGCGTTCAAGTGTGGCAAGTGCAGCTAAGAATATCACTGGAAATAGCACAAATCACCATACACCAGTAACGGATCAATTAGAGTCAGAGTCCACCAGGAAGGATGTGTTTATACACTCCAACCTTAAAAATAAATCTAACTTTTACCCAGGACACTGTAAAGGCCAATACCTAGAAGTTTTCAATAAACTTATTTTGGACGACTTTGAGGAACTCGCATCTAGAAAAAACAGACAACAAGAAAACATGACTAAAGAAGAAAAACACGCACTTAAAACACTAGGTGACGACACTAGCATTACAATCAAACCCGCAGATAAGGGGGGAGGTGTCGTCATCATGGACACTAGTTACTACCTTGCTGAGTCCCTTCGTATTTTAGGCGATAGAACGACTTATGAGAAGTTAACACAAGACCCTTCAAGGGCTTACCAGGAAGAGCTAAAACAAATTTTAGGCGAAGCTAGGGACATTGGAATCTTGGGTGAAAGAGAGCTCACCTATCTGCTTAAAACAGAACCAGTGAAACCGGTGTTCTACTTTTTACCCAAGATTCACAAAAACCGCCAGAAACCACCAGGCAGACCCATAATTTCGGGTATTGGTTCTCTGACACAGAACTTTTCAGAATATGTGGACATATACCTCCAGAAATACGCGACAATTGCGAAAGCCTATCTGAAAGACACAGTAGAGGTCCTGAGTTTACTATCAAAACTACAATGGCAGGAGGACTATATATTAGTAACCTGTGACGTTACGTCTCTGTATACGTCAATCAGGCATGAGGATGGGTGTGCAGCAGTGGCATCAGCTTTAGATAAAGACGCTTCAGTTCCACCAGAGCAGAAACGCTTTCTGTTAGATGGGATTAAATTCATCCTAACACATAACCTGTTCTGGTTCGATGGGTCAATGTTTTTGCAGAGGTGCGGGACCGCCATGGGGACCAGGTTTGCTCCCAGCTATGCTAATACCTTCATGGCACATTGGGAAGAGACCAATATTTGGTCTGGGAACCCATATGGAGCAAGCCTGGTCCTCTGGCGGAGATACATCGACGATGTGCTCATTGTTTGGCAGGGGAGTGAGGAGAGCCTCGGCCCCTTTTTGACGCATATTAACAACAATAGTGTCAACTTGAGTTTTACGTCTGAGATAAGTAAAGAAAGCATCAACTTCCTTGACTTAACCATCTACATTGAGGACAATGTGGTTAAAACCAAGACTTATTTCAAGGAAGTTGATGCCAACAATTTTCTGCTTAATAATAGCTGCCATCATCATAGATGGCTAAATAACATACCGTTCGGGCAATTTAGACGAATAAGGCGGAATTGTACGGAGGTTGAAATATATAAAGAACAAGCAGAAATTCTGGGAGCCAGATTCGGAGAAAGGCAGTACAAACCAGACGTAATTGAAGCAGCGCACTTGAGAGCCTTAGATTTAAACCAAGAACAATTGATGGTGCCAAAACAAAAAAAAGACAAAACAGATTTTATTGTACCATTTGTCACCAAATATAACAATGAGTCCCATAAAATTAAAAAAAATTTAGGGAAACACTGGCATGTGCTGTGCAAAGACCCAGTACTAAAAGATTATTTGCCAAAAACACCCCGCATAATTTTTAAAAAAGCAGAGAATATAAAAAGTAGACTGGTACCGAGTGTATATAGAAAAGAATCGGAAACCAAGGTTACTAATTGGCTACCGAAACCAATAGGATTTTTTAAGTGTTTTGAGTGCAAGGCCTGCAAACATGCACTTACTGACAGAATACACTTCAGTTCAAATGTCACCAAAGAGGTCTTTAAGACCAAACAATTAATTAGTTGTAGAACGAACTACGTAGTGTATTTACTCCAGTGCCCATGTGGATTGCAGTATGTGGGCCGGACCTCAAGAAGTCTTAGAGTCCGCATACTGGAACACTTGGGCAATATAAGAAGGGGCCTGACCACACATAGCGTGCCACTCCACTTTACACAACATCATGGGGGAGACCCCTCAGGACTACTCTACAGAGGATTAGAGGTGGTTCCTGAGAACTGGAGAGGGGGAGATAGATTGAAACGTCTCCAACAGAGAGAGACGTTTTGGATATATCGTTTGAAATCTATGTCCCCAGCTGGTCTTAATGTCGACCTTGATATTGCAGCATTCAACTAAAAATATAAAAAGGCAACTGTGATTTTCTAGAGGTATAAGACATTTTCATAAGTGCCACATATATGTCTAACTATTTAAGAAGAGTGTTATACATTATAAAGTATCTAAACAAACTTTTTATTTGCGCTTGTTCTTTTCCTTTTTTTTCAGACTCTTTTTCCGATCATTATGCATTTCTAGACATTTTTAAACATTTTTATGTATTTATGTAATTATTTATGTTTTAATGTATTAATAAGTAATCATTGAGTGTGTCGAGATTATCAATATATTTTAGAGAGTAATTACCTTGAATTTTTAGATTACACGTGAGGTGTATATTATATGAATTTTAATTATTTTTTAGATTTTGAATATGATTTTTATAATGAACATAGCCCTTTGCTAAAATCATTCTTTGCCCAAATTCAATGCCAAATGCTTAGGGGGTATACATGACATTAATGCAAGCTGGTAACCTAATAGGACCATTAATTAATGATGAAAGAGTTAATGGAGAATTTTGTGACAATGGCTATTTAATGATTTTACAGATATTTGTATAAAGATTGTATTGTATTATATATTTATATACTTAAGACATTATAAGTAAACACTGTCTTAAATCCTTACCCCTATCGGGTGATAGTTTATTCCATTGATCCCTACCTTAATGGAGGCTTGATTAATGATTTTAACATGGTTAATGAAACCAATATAGATTTTTAGACTCATATTAGTATGAAAGTGAGCAAGAGGCACACATGTGTGTTAGAATATGTACAGAAAGGATTTTCCATATATATGCAATGCCATGTCATTGAAAACAACACAACCAAGCTGAATTCAATTTGAAACAACAAATCAGCTTTAATCAATCCTTTAATCATCCAGAGGGTCTATAAAAAGCCACCAGACCCCTGCAACGTCATTATTTGAGCCTGAGGAAGTCGATGTGTCGACGAAACGCGTTGCTCTAAACCACCAGAAGATTTTGACCTAAGGAGGCTTCCGCAGCCAGACCGTGGAGCAGTGTTTGCAGCCCAGCAGGATAGTTTTTCTTCCTGCATCCCGGACGCGGGAAGGGCGCACAAAGCTGCTCAAACTCGATCCTGGACTGCGTGAGGAGGCCAGGGGTCCATTCTATATGTATGTGAGTCCCTTTGCTGTTTTAATTAATAAATGCGATTTCTTGTGAATATTTAACTGGAACCGTGCCTCACTCGTTTTTCTCATCAACCAACCCCTCCCCCCCCCCCCCCACGCATCATAACACCTGGGGGGAGAGCCTGGCTGACGCCTGGGAGTTAGCACTGATTTTCGTGCTGCCCTGGATACTGGAGAAAACCCTCATTACGTGACGAATAGATGTGGATGGGTTAAATTTAACCCCAAAGTAACCAATTTCTACACCAGCTCACACAGGGCCGTGTGAGTATAGCCTTATAGATTATATATCATTTCCCCTAACCCTATCAACATACAGCTATATCTAGCTGGGAGAGGCACAGCTCGCCCTCAAAGAGGTGATCACTAATTGTGGTTGCTTACACATGGCCGTGTAAGTATTATTATATTTACAACCCGCCCCCCACCTTTGGAACTACTGTCAATATTCATCACCATTATTATTGTATATGTCTTTCTAATCCCATGCTCCCCCATTGTTTGTTTGTTCCCATGTTTCTATAAGGGCTCTGGATTAACCCTTTTCTGGGGTTGAAGCTGAAGGGGTACTGTAAGCACACTTTTGTTTCTAATCTGAGGTAAGCGCCTGTTTTTTTGCACACTACCAAGTGCAGCTGCCATGGCTGCTCCTCTGGCCGCAAATATGGCCGCCGGGCCTCCGTGCCAGCCGGAACCGGAAGTGACGTCATCGCGGGTGCCCACGGACTCTCCATCCGCTCTGTGGTCTCGCACCGGAAGTGCGTCGAGGACCTGGAAGGGGCAGTGGTGGGTCATCCGGTCCGCAGACGGGCAGGTAGGCCGCAAGCCTCTCTCTCTCTTCCTCTGCAGGTTCCGTCTTCGCCTGGCGGGAGTAAGGGGGTGGAGGTGTCTCCTTACCACTCCGCTGCCGGCTGATGATCTCTGGTTCCTCCGGAGCCGGCTCCGATCCCATCTCCGCCACACTGGGAGTCACCACTGCCGTGGGACTGCTACGGGCCTCAGGCCGCACCAGCGCTCACTGTCGGGGGGTGTCCGGACTCACCGGTAAGTGGACCGCCATCTTTCTTACAACTGGGGTGGTTCGCCGGTAGGCGCATCGCCACCGATGAAACGCCATCTTCTTCCTACGAAGACGACTTGCTCGGATCCTCCGCTAGGGAGTCACCTGGGTCTTTCCCGCATCGCCAGTGGGTAGTGGTACGAAACGGGCCCGCTCTGGTACCTCCACTGCGGTCGCGCTCTTCTCCGCTGGAACATCGCTCGCTCTGTAGTTGGCTGGGCCTTGGTTCCCACCTCAGCGGCGATGCAGGGAACTAGGTCAGCTTCGTCCGCCGCCTCCGCCACCTCCGTTTTTGATCATAGGCCATGGTTCGGTAGGCCACAGGTAGAACGTGCCACATTGAGGGCATTGTGCTTTCGTGCTTGGGGCCGGTCCGGGTGTCCTGCAGTGTATGCACAGGCACCGGAGGTTCTCTCGGCTGTCGAGCTCCACTACCAGGAAGCCTCCTGGGAACTGGAAGGTTGTCATATTTTATTCTGACATTGTTTGCTCAGGGGTGGAACAGTTCAGCTGGTTAGCTCCTTGCTCTTTGAATGCCAGACAAAAGTGAAGTTCCTCGCTCTCACTTCCTGTCCCTCCCTTCTCCGGGGAGGACAACTCCGATTGGCTCTTGCAGTGCCCCCTCCCTCTGGTGGAAACAGGAGGAGGGGCACTCTTTCTCTCAGTGTGACGTGGCTTTGTCTGTCGGCCAGTCACAGCACTGGTGGGTGGGCTTTCGGCTTACGTGGGTAATCCCCCCAGTTGCCTCACACTATCTGCCTCAAGGGACTAGGACAGCTATAGCTCCACACCCATCTTACAACACCCTCTTAGGGCACCCAGGGCGTACTGTGCGAGAGTCCACGCTCCCCTGACTACCCCTGGTATGCATATATGCCCTACTCTCTACAGCACTTGCATGGAAGGTTCACTTTACTCTTCCAGCTCTGCTTCGCTGAAAGCCTGTCCTGTTCTGGATCTCAGCAGCGCCTCCAAATGTAACCCATGTCCCCCCCCCTGGTCGCAGACTGGACCCCTAGGGTGTAATGAGGGCTGGTTACATGTACTGTGGTGGTGCGTACCTGTGAGGAACAGGAGGGCCTGAGTCTTCCACGATGGTATAGGGGACAACAGGGTATATGCCTTCATCTTTAGCAGCAACAGTACAGCGCCTGCATCTCTGGTAAGCCCTTAGGATGTAGGGTGAAATCCTTCCAGAAAGCCCTCACTTCAGGGCGAGAGATTTCAGTCTCACACACGTCTTTTGTAAAAGCAGCAATGTCTCTTTATTCTCCCGCAGCAATAGCAGCATAACAGCAGCACTCAGATACAGTGTATAGGGCCTTATCCTCCTCTCCTTCTCCTCCAGGCTGTACCCCTGCAGGATGGGCTGTATGGAGCTCCAATACTCCCGACACCCACCCCAAGGAGTATACCTTTTGGGTGAGGCTAGCTTCCCCCCCTCACCCCCTGAGCAAGGTGAGGGGCATTGGTCCACCGCACTATAGTGCTATCAGCTCTAATCAGGCTGGGCCTTAGCTTCTCCTCCAAGCATAGGTATCACTCTAATCCTGACTGTCCAGTCAGGCACTCCAACACCAACTCCTTCCCTCTGGCAGGAGCAGGCAACTAAATTTAGACAGCCCCACCCCTCATGATGTCAGCAGGCCCCTCCCCTCTGTCTCATGCCTTCCACACAGAGTCAGGGGGCCTACCTCCACCAATCATGGCAGGGCTTGAAGCAGGGGAAACCCATGATAACTACTGGCGGCCTGCCCTTAGCAGGACTTACCCCAGTAGGAGAAAGATATATAGCCCAAAATCTTACCAGGGCTACATATATATATATATATATATATATACTAATACTGAAGAACTCATTTATATGCACTATCGCAACTGGACTAACACGGCTATTTTCAGGGTTTTTGTCACTTTTTTTACTCACCATAACTTAACTCAGTATATATATATGCCACTTTCATCACACAAGTAGCACACACACACACACACACACACACACACACACACACACACACACACACACACACACACACACACACACACACACACACACATATATATATATATGCAAATATAACTGTATGCTCATCTGCATGTGTTAGGCAGGTCTGGAACCCCGCCTTTCCCCATTATCACCCAGCATACAGCACTTCCACTGCAGCAAGGGATTCTGGGAAATGACAAGCAAATGAGCACACAGTGCCACTTTTTGCTTCAAAAACCATTTTTAGAGGCGCATGCGCGACGGCAAGGAGTATGGCAGCCTAGTCTGAGAGCTCCCTGCCTCGCTTCCCGAAATATAGAGCAAAATCTACCAAAACCCACACCAAACAGCACACAAACCCATATAAAGATTAAACAATTAACCAGGATGTCGCGGAAGACCCCGAAAACGACGAAAAAACGAGGGCTACCAGAATATTTTGGCAGACAGGGGCCGCGCGGTGCAGGCTCAGAAATGGCGCCGGTTTCAAACGCCGGCTCAGAAACTGAACCCGACAGGGAGGAGGAGGAATTAACCCTGCAGGAACAACTGCCGGCAAGACAATGCGACATAACTAGACTTTGCACTGATCTTAAAGCTTTCTTTCAAGCTGAAATAAAAGAGCTGAAAAGGGAAGTGTCCGGACTGGGGGAAAGGACAGGAGTTCTGGAAACAAAGGTGGACCAATCCATAAGAGCCATCCGGAGACAGGAAAAAAAAACTATTGATTTACAAGAACAAATTAATGAATTAAAGGAGCGTCAAGAAGATGCTGAAAATCGCGACAGGCGAAATAACCTCAGGATAAGAGGGGTCCCGGAGAGTGTCTTGGACTGTGAGGAATATATTATACACTGGATGGAGACACTGCTCCCTGAAAACCCGAAAGACACCCTGGCAATGGACAGATGCCACAGGGCACTGAGGGCTAAACCTTTACAAAACGAGCAACCGAGGGACATAGTAATACGTTTACACTATTACAAAACAAAAGAAACCATACTTAATAAAACCAGGCCCCTACCTGTTGTGGAACATGAAGGAGTGCGGCTCTCGGTGTTCCAGGACCTGTCCCCAATAACACTGGCCCGCCGGAGAAACCTACTGCCCATCACCAGAGCCCTGAGGGAGAAAGGAGTCAGATACCGGTGGACCTTCCCCTTCGGCTTACTAGTAGCTCGGGGAGGCAGATCCTTCACCATCAAGGTCCCGGAAGATGGACCCTCTTTCTTGGGCAAACTGGGACTAGCAGACGGCCCCGTAGCTGCTGACCCGGCGAGTCCAACCCCGGACCCCATCTGGTCACAGACCCCAAAGTCCCCCCGAGCGCAGAAAGATAAAACCTAAAGCTATGAATCAAAACTAAAGTTCAGAGTTATGCAGCTGTTTGGTTGTGCTGCGAAGTTAACTACAAAAGGTCCCATCGTTCACAGTTGAAAGAGACACTGTTGCTGTACGCCCTAATAGACTGCTGAAAATGGCTAGCTATTAAGCTACAAACTCACTTACCTCCTAAGAGTCCGGATCGTGGGGATGAAGAAAAAACTGATTTCCCCATGTCGTCCAAGATGGAGCTCGTCGCAGAAGATGGCGGTGAAACACGAGGCAGATGGAGTCCACGGTGACACGCAGGAGCCGGATGGCAGGTCTGGGCGGGAGCCGGGAGAGCGCGCGAGCACCTCTGCATCAGGAGAAGGCCGGATCCAAAATGGCGGCGGCCCGGAAAGACGTCAGCAGGAAGGAGGTGGAACCGGCAAAACAGACGCCATCTTGGAGGAGGCAAGGAGAAACAGAAGGACCCGAGAGGTGGCCAAGACGCGCCGGAACGGGGAAATCGAAAAGGCCCACACCGGCATGATTTAGACAGTCCCAGCTCTCGGCGGGCAAATTTAAACAGATCAAAGCTGCGGAGGACAGCAAAAGACGGCAACGGATAAGAGGAGAAGGTTTGGGAGGTAGCGGGATAGAGGAGGAAGATGGAGAGAGGTACAAGGGCATAGGAGGAATTGAGAGGTGGGGAAAAGGGGGGTCCCAGATAGTTTAAAGGGAATGAGGGAAAAGAGGAAGACAGCACTGAAGCGACAGAGACGAAGGAAGATGCAGGTAAGATCAGAAAGAGATGATAGGAGGTTATTGGATAATTGAGGGAAAGAGGAAAGTAGGATTAAGGTAGGATAAGGCAGAAGATAGAGAGAAGGAGCAGGTAGGCAGGATAAAGAATAGATAGAACGCAGGGGGAAGATTAGGTTAACAAAGAAAGTAGAGGGTTCAAGTATGTAGATAGAGGGGGGAGAAATCTGAGGGGGGCACCGTTAGAGGAAGGGGAGACGAAGGTGATAGAATAGGAAGGGGGAGGTAGATAAGAGAGAGGTAGAGGGAACGAGGGAAGCAGAAGGTACAAGCAGGACATACTAGGAAAGGAAGAGAGGATGGAACCAGGAGTGGGGAGAACACAGTAAGTGACTGGGTGGCAACGAGAACGTAAGCTAAAGAAGAAGATATGACAAGGAGAGAGAGATAAGAAGGAGATAGAGAGAGACAGAGGTAGGGCATGAAGCTGGGAGGTGTAAACACACAGAGGAGTATCAAAAGGGGATATTAAGGAAAGAGGCAAGCTAGGGACAATTAAGGGGATCGCTACACAAGAGCAACAATGAAACCCCTAGGAAAGGGGCAAGGGGACGATTGAGACCTGGTAGTTTAGCCAAAATTAGGTAGATAGCATGATTTAGTTGTTAAAGGGAGGCGAGGAGGGAGCAGCTGGGGAAGCCTGCTCCGAAGTCTGCATGGGCCTGGCGCCGAAGTGGGGGAGCAGAACCCCGAGGCGCACTGGCGCGACCTTTTGGGTTAGATGCTCAGGGAGGGGTGTTCAACATCACGCCTCAAGTCTGGACATCCGGCGCAAGAGCCATAAACCCAGAGGCGGACATGTCGGCGAAAGGAGAGATGCAAGAGAACGCCGACAAATGCTAATTGTTATTGTCTGTTGTGTTGTGTATACGTCTACCCCCCCGTCCCTTGGTGTTTGTTCCCTTCCCCCTATCCTTTCAGAGGGGCCCGGAGAGAGTCGAGCGGGCGGAAAAAGCAGGAGACCCACGAAACGACAATATCAGAAAAACAGGTCGAAGCTACGTCAGAGGGCCCGGCACAGTTCTACAAATGAGTAAGGACATAGTGTTAGTATCACATAATGTTAAAGGCCTTAATAGTCCTGCTAAAAGGAGAGTCGCATTTAGAGACTACAGACGCAAAGGTGCAGAAGTGCTCTTCTTACAGGAGACCCACTTTTCCCAAACCAACTTCCCCAAATACCTCAATAAAGACTTTAGGACTCACTTCCTGGCCTCAGCACGAGTAAAAAAGAGAGGGGTCGCCATCCTAATTCACAATCATATACCATTCAGACATGACAGATCATATAGCGACAGAGAGGGGAGATATCTGATAATCACAGGCACCATTAGGGAGTATCCAATAACATTGGCTACAATTTATGCCCCAAACGACAACGCGACATCTTTTTTTAGTAGTTTCTTCAATAAGCTAAGTAAAGTCGCAAAGGGGAACATCGTAGTGGCAGGTGACCTGAACAGAGTTCTCAATCCAAACCTTGACCGTTGCACAACCACTAACAAATCACTCAGACAGGACGTATTAACTTTGACAAAAGGCCTCACAAGTTGTCAGCTTATAGACATATGGAGAGAGCAACATCAAGGAGTACGCGAGTACACGTTCTACTCCCACCCCCATAACACATACAGCCGGATAGACTACTTCCTAGTATCCAATAGATTGGTCCCTGGGGTCTCTCGCTCAGAGATCCATGATATTTCATGGTCTGACCACGCACCTGTAGAGCTGCGGTGCACATTAGTTCCGCTGGACAGACCTAGAGCGAATTGGAAACTAAACGAGATCCTCTTAAAGATCCCAGACCTTGGGCGGGAGGTGGGGGGAAAAATTACAGAATATTTTGAGGAGAATGAGGGAAGCGTGGTGTCACAAGCCACATTGTGGGAAGCTCATAAGGCAACCCTCAGGGGAATATTGATGAATCTGGCCGCCAAACGGAAACGGGAAAGAGAGAAGAAAACTAAAGAGTTAGAAACACAAATAGCTGAGCTCTCTGCCCTGCACAAACTTAATAAGCGGGATCACACGCTTAAACAACTTTTAGATGCCAAAATTAAACTTAATCTTCTCCTCACCTCCCAGGCTGAGAGGGAAATGGCGTGGTCGAAGCGTAAATTTTATGAAAAAGCGAACAAACCTGATACACTCCTTGCCAATAAGCTAAAAAAGAAGCTTCAAAATTACTCGATTCACGCAATTCGGAACCAAAGGGGAGACCTTACCTCCATACCTGGGAAAATTGTAGAGGAATTCAAAATTTATTATGAAAAACTATATAATGGAGACAAGGTCACCCACAACACTAAGACGGGTGAGTTATTAAACACCTTCCTGAAAGAGGCAAAATTACCAACCTTAGGAAGGGCGGAGAGAGAAGCGCTACAGGCGGACTTTACCTTGGAGGAAATTTTGGAAGTCATCAAAGCATTAAAACCGGCTAAGGCGCCGGGACCAGATGGCTTCTCTAATTTGTATTATAAGAAGTACGCCAAAATTCTAGCCCCACATATGCTAAAATTATTTAACGGCGTACTAGAGGGGGCCTCCTTCCCAGCACAAATGCTTCAGGCGTCCATCTCGGTGATCCACAAACCCGGAAAGGACCCGGCAGACTGTAAGAGCTACCGGCCCATTTCACTGATTAATTCTGATATCAAAATCTACTCCAAACTTATAGCGAACAGGGTGGGTAGTGTCCTTCCCGGGTTAATCCATGCAGATCAGGTGGGGTTTATCGGAGGAAGGCAAGCGGCAGACAACACCAGAAGAATCATTGACTTGATTGATCTGGCCCAAAAGAAAAATACACATTCTATGGTGCTAAGTCTGGACGCGGAGAAAGCCTTTGACAGAATAGACTGGCCCTACCTAACGGAGACTCTGAAGGCATTTGGCTTTGGAGGACGCCTAATGCGGGCCATCATGGCACTGTATGAGGGCCCAGCGGCGAGAGTGAGGCACCAGGGCTTTCCTTCTGAGCAATTCCATATAAAAAGTGGAACGAGACAGGGATGCCCGCTGTCGCCGTTGCTGTTTGCCCTTTGTATAGAGCCCTTGGCGGCGCACATTCGTAATAGCCCAGATATAACAGGCATTTCAGATGGAGAGCAAGAGTATAAGGCCGCTCTATATGCGGATGATGTTATCCTAACACTATCTAAACCGCTCACGTCCCTTCCTAATGTATTTGAAATTCTGGGCAAATTTAACCATATTTCTGGCTTTAAGATTAATCAGTCTAAATCAGAAGCCCTCAATATAAATCTTCCCAAAGAAGTTGAAAAACTGATTGATCTCAACTTTAATTTTAAATGGCAACCCTCCGCTATCAAATATTTAGGGGTATATCTTACACGGGACTACAAAACTTTATATAAGGCAAACTTTCCCAGGTTAATAAAGGCGCTGGGGGAGGATCTCAGAGTATGGGCAAAAGGGGGCATCTCATGGATTGGAAGGATACACTGCGTGAAGATGAATCTCCTCCCAAGGATGTTATATCTTTTCCAGAGCCTACCTATACCATTGGTCCGCTCTGACATCCTCTCTCTTCAGTCAGCAATAATGAAATTCATTTGGAATAAGAAAAACCCAAGAATTGCTAAGGGTATTTTGACGAGACCCACAACCAGAGGAGGGCTAGCGGTACCTTGTTTGTTCGCTTACTACAAAGCGGCTCAATTGGCCCAAATTCTTCAATGGCACACAGACCCAAGCCTTAGGAGATGGGTAGAGTTGGAGAAAAAGTGTTGTGCACCAATTGACATCCAAACGCTGATCTGGTTGCCCAAGGGAAGGGCACGTCAGATCGGCACGCCGCTACAGACCATTGCCAATTCTATTCGGGTGTGGGAGGCCACCAAATTTAGTTGTAAATTAACCACAAAGGCATCACTCATGACGCCAATCATCGGCAACCCTGATTTCGCTCCGGGCCTGAACAGTAAAAACATGAAGTACTGGACACAAGCGGGCATTACCCGACTTAATGATCTGAGGGACAGGATACATATACAATCATTTGAACAAATCAAATCCGCAAAAAATATCCCAAATACAGAATTTTTTAGGTACCTCCAGATCAGAGATTTTTACAACAAAACTCCAATTAGACCAGCACGTACTAATTTCGAGCAGCTGTGTTCCAGGGATACGGACACAAGGGGACTCACATCTAGAATGTACAGGGAGGTGGTCTGTCCGAAGATGACAAGCGAGACTCGGTTACACTACATTCGACAGTGGGAGACTGACTTAGGGGAGACGCTAGAGGACGAGGAATGGGAGCAGATCACACAAGCAGCAGCTAAAAGCTCCATCTGTACCACACTAAAGGAGAACGCGTATAAGGTCCTGATGCGGTGGTACTACACCCCATCTAGATTAGCTAAATTTGTTGGGGGCTACTCCCCGCTCTGCCCAAAACAGTGCGGGGAGGTGGCTGACTTGCGACACATGCTGTGGTCCTGCACAAAAGTGGCCCCGATTTGGGAACAGATTAGAGATTGGTTACAGCGGATTCTCGGTTGGGAGATCCCCCTGGACCCGTGGTTGTTCCTACTGGGCAGGCGGGTCCAGGGTATGCCAAATGCGACGCACAAATTAATCGCGCATTTTGCAATAGCCACTAGATTATGGAAGCAACCAGTAATTCCAGTTATCCCCAAGATTCGAAATCGGATTTGGCACGTTTGCCGGATGGAACAATTAACGAGTTTGGTTAATGACACCGGCACAAACTTCCTAAAAGTCTGGTCGCCTTGGCTGACACAGACAGACATCCCCGGGGTGGATGCCACCGCAATCCTGCTATAATAGGTACAGGCGCGTTCTCCTCTGGGGGTCAGAGCCCAGACGACGAATAGCGACGAACAGGTAGGTGACAGCCCCCAGGGTAGCAATCCAACACACCTAGTCTATAGGGATAACTCGGCATACTCGAGATGGAGACAATGAGGGATATCTACAAAGATAAGAAGCTTATAAGAGACTATACGTCGGTAGGCATACCCGGAGAAAACCCCTCCCCCCTTCTCCCCCCCTCCCTTGTCCATCGTCTAGTTTGTCTTGTTTGTCCTATATGTTTGCTTCTTGTTCCATATTGAGGCAGTTCAAATAGTCTAATGTATGATAGAAAAACTTTATTGGGATGCTTTAATACAATGGGCTGTGATACAATGTAAGAATCTGTGAACCCAATAAAGAAAAATTTGAAGTTGAAAAAAAAAAAAAACCATTTTTAACATACATATATATATATATATATATGTAGCCCTTTTTGTGAACACCTGAACTAAGGGACTACGGTACATAAACCTGTGGCTTCAGGAGCTCTGAGCCTCCGCATATTGGGAGCCTGGGGGTATACCTTTATCACTTGTGGTGCAGCGCCTCCACTCACCCAGGATCCCCACTATAGAGATTATACTCTGAGCAAGAACCTAACAACAACAGTATGCAACCAACCTTTTTATATAACACATGAATAACAAATGATATGCAGAATCATCAGATAACCTTTACATATACACACACAACGTGGCTCGGCCACACCTTATTGGGATGATGTCCTGTACATAAGTGGCTCTGCCACTCTCCTTAGGAGTATGTCTCATAACCCGTAAAGTATGGTACCATATGCATTCTCTCAGGGAACCCAATTAGTTAGTGGGAGGCGGGATCAGCGCCTGGTGACCGGTGTAGGTGCACTTGTAGATAAGGATACCTTCCGGTCACTACGATGACCTTGACACTCCACGGGGTCCTGGTGTTAATCCAGCCTTGCGCCGTCTCTCCCTTCTGCAGCACCGTCAGAGGGGAAATCCAAGATGGCGGCCGCAGCTCCGCAGCTCCGCATATGAACCTCACTAAAGGGGAACGTCCCTGACGACTATGGGCGTCCTTACAAAATACAGCACCCTACGATGGCGGGGGAAAGACTCCTGGGGCTGCGGGCATACCCTATCTAAGCAGACGGGTCACTGACCCTCTGCTCTCGCACACGAGGTTCCACCAACCTCCTCCTTCACCTCCCTCGCTGCTCTGACCCACCGCCCACACGCATCCGGTTCCTGCATACACAGTATCGCATCCCATTGGTCCTCAGCCTCAGCTGACCTCCTCACAGTCAGAGTTCATAGTTCAACCCCCTCCAAGTCTTTACTTATGATTACCCTTCGCGCGCTTCCCTCGCGCATGCGCAGCCCAACTGGTACGCAGTAACTTCGCTGGCAAACAGGGACAATATGGCGCTGCCTATGTAATTGACAGCGCGGAACCTTTAATATATATGGACATCCTTACATTCTCCCCCCTCCAGAATCCAGCGTCCCCGCTGGACTACCTTACCCCATATATATTAACTATGTACACAACCCTCTCTTCCTAGATTAGGTTACACATCTCATTAAACAGTACCATCATAGCTTGCATCCTATGCCGAGCCCACTGCTGAGCCTCATAATGGGGTGCCCCAAACTGATCATATGCCATTCGCATGGGAGGTTGACTGTTTCTTTGACTTCGGCGGGGTTGATCCTCCTCTGCTTCCTCTGCAGAGTGATCAGTCTCAAATGGTATTTCAGTCTCTACCCTTGAGGGGTGTTCAGCATTAACACAGTCTCTTTGAGGTGTAAAACAGGGACTTTGTGGGTCTAGAGGCTGACTCACTGGAGTCAAATGATCAATGTTCGGGCCAAAAGGCTCTTTACCCGTGGCTCCTTCGGGAGATGCCTCCACGGCCGGAAGGCCCCTTTGAGAGGTTCCCTCCATTGTATCCTCAGAGGTGGCAATTTTTATAGTCTCTGAGCCATCCTCTGTGTATTCAACTGCTCCATCTAGGGCAGTGGCTGGGGCTTCCAATTCATCCGTCCCTACTTGAGGTATGAGAAGCAGATGATTCCTATGCCACACTTTTACGCGGCCTTCAGAATCCTTGATCCGGTACACAGGAAGACCCGGCATCTGTGACTCCACCTCATACACACCCTCCCGCCACCGGTCTGCCAATTTATGCTTCCCAGGAACACCTAAGTTGCGTAAAAGGACCGCATCTCCGGGGTGAATTTCCTTGTAACGTACTTTGTGGTCATAACGCCTTTTATTCCCCGCATTTAATTGTGCGGTCGTCCGCTCAGCCAATTTGTAGGCCAACTGTAGACTGTCCTTTAGTCGCTGAACGTATCGGAAATGCGTCCTATTGGATACCCCATCGGTAGATATCCGTAGGCGCACATCCACCGGTAACCGGGCTTCCCTGCCGAACATCAAGAAATACGGGGTATACCCGGTGGACTCATGTCGGGTGCAATTATACGCATGTACCAATGCTTCGACGTGTTTACTCCACTCCGTCTTTTGCGGGCTCTTCAATGTACCCAACATATCCAGCAAGGTGCGATTGAACCGTTCGGGCAAGGCATCCCCTTCGGGGTGGTACGGGGTAGTACGTGACTTGGCAATGTTCAGTAGGGTGAGCAACTCCCGTATCAGTGTACTTTCAAAATCCCGGCCCTGATCGGAGTGAAGACGATTTGGTAACCCATAGTGAATGAAATATTTTTCCCATAGTACTCGGGCTACCGTTACGGCCTTCTGGTCTTTCGTAGGGAACGCTTGGGCGTACCTAGTGTAGTGGTCAGTGATCACGAGAACATTACTAACTCCCCGACTGTCGGGTTCGATACAAAGAAAATCCATACACACCAAATCCATGGGACCCGAACTTTTCAAGTGTGCCATAGGAGCCGCCCTGGTAGGCAGTGTCTTCCTTTGTAAACAACGATTACACTTCCTACAATGTTGCTCCACTGACTCCCTCATTCTCGGCCAATAGAACCTATCCTGCAGTAGTCCAAAGGTCTTGTCAATGCCCAGGTGACCATGGTCATCGTGAAGGGCCCGGAGGACTAGTGTTCTCAAACGTTCCGGTAAAAACAACTGACGCCGATCGGGATGGTTATGATAGGAAATCACCCGATATAACAAACAATTGTCCATTTCAAACCTCCCAAACTCATTTAACAGGAGCTTCACCAAGTCTTTGGGGGCCCGCTTCAGTATAGACGGATTATCTTGCTGTACAGCTTGACGGGCCAGCTCCACTATGGGGTCTTGTGTCTGATAATGCACTAGATCCTTCCACGCTATGATATTATCTTCATTGACATTCATCCCGTCTCGACCTTGATAGGCCAGAGGAACAGCCTGCGAATGACATCCCAACGAGTCAACCACCCGTAATTCCGAGAATGCTACGTTGTCATCGACTATCGCCGCTACTGAACAGAGAGCACGAACTCCGGGGCCCGGTATCTCCTCCCAGACTTCCTCATCAGGGGTGGATTTCAGACCAGGTCGACGAGACAGAGCGTCGGCCCCTATGTTGGTGGGTCCAGGTTTGTATTTAAGGTTGAACCGGTAATTGGCTAGAGCAGCTAACCAACGGTGTCCGGTGGCGTCCAATTTGGCAGACGTATTGATATAGGTCATGGGATTGTTGTCCGTGCGTACTTCGAACGGTACTCCATATAGATAATCGTGCAGCTTGTCCACCACCGCCCATTTTAGCGCCAAAAATTCCAACTTATGGACCGGGTAATTCTGCTCGCTAGGGGTTAAACTTCGGCTCGCGTAGGCCACTGGACGTAGCCCGGTCTCATACTTCTGATGCAAAACCGCTCCTAGCCCGCTGAGGCTAGCATCGACATGTAGGACATAGTCTCGCTCAGGATCCGCGTAGGCCAAGACGGGGGCCTGGGTGAGGCTGGTCTTTAAGTGTTTGAAGGCCTGTTCACATTCTGTAGTCCATGTCTTCCCAAAGGGTGTCTGCGCCGAACTCCCCTTTCTCCCGGTTTCTCCCGGATGCACCTTGAGAAGGTCATTCAGTCTCTTGGCCTTGCTGGAATACCCCTCCACGAACCGCCGATAATAGCCACAAAACCCCAAGAAAGACCGCAGCTCTTGAACATTTTGAGATCTGGGCCAGTTCATCACCGCCTCGATCTTCCCTGGGTCGGTGGACACCCCATCAGCTGACACAATGTGGCCCACATACGTTACAGAGGTCCGACAGAATTTGCACTTGTCTAGCGACAGTTTTAGGCCCTCCCCCTCAAGCCTATCCAGCACCTTCATCAGCCTCTCGGAATGCTCTTCTAGAGTCCGCCCAAACACGATAATGTCGTCCAGGTACACTAAGCACTCTCGCGGGTTAAGGTCTCCGAGGGTTTTTTCCATTAGTCTCTGGAACGTGGCCGGGGCCCCGCAGATCCCTTGAGGCATGCGGGTAAACTGGTAAAACCCTAAGGGACAGATGAAGGCCGTTTTTTCTTGGTCTTCCGGGCCCATGGGCACTTGATAATACCCGGACCTGAGGTCGAGCACACTGAACCATTTACTCCCGGTCAATGCATTCAGGAGGTCCTCGATTCGGGGCAGTGTATACTGGTCGGGGATAGTACGGTTATTCAGCGTTCTGTAATCCACACATAGACGGACCGTCCCGTTCTTCTTGCGGACTACCACAATGGGTGAGGCGTAAGGGCTCCGAGATTCCTGCACGATGCCAGCCGTTTTCATCTCGTCGATTAATCCCCTCACTTCGTCAGCATCCTTTGAGGCAAGCCGGCGGGAGCGCTCCCGGAAGGGGGTGGCGTCGCTCAGTCGGATGGTATGGTGGGCACTGCGACTGCACCCCACATCCATGTCACCAGTGGAGAACACACCCCTTCGGTCGTGTAGCTCATCCTGTAGCCTCTTCCTCCACTCATCCGGGAGGGGCGAGTCGCCAAAGTCAAATTCCAATGCCGGCGCTATGGTAGCAGGCGAGCTCCTAGCTAGTTCCGTCGAGGCCTCCTCCTCGGAAGTTACCGGGTATATCCTCCCTAGCGTCTGCCGCCGGTCAATAGTCATCGGGTACGGGGATATATTCTGCACATACACCCAGGTACGCTTCGGGATCTTCCCGGGCCATACCTTGACCGAGGTTAGTACCTTGTAGCCCAAACGTTGTTCGTCCTGGGCCACACTCTCCAAGGTGAAGAGCTGATCCTCCGACCGTCGACGGGGGTAATGGCAAGCGGCGACCATCATTCGTCCTTCCCCCGGGGGAATCTGGGTCAGTCCCCATTCTTGGCTGTAGAGGACGCCATGCTCTTCCTCAGTCGCAATTTTGCCGCAGACCTCTTGAAGGGCGGGACAGGCCGCTAGGGCCAGCAGTGGGGCTTCTCCTGCTTCCTGCAAAAACTGGCGGAATACCGCGCGCACAATGTCAGCGTTGGTCCCCAAGATGATTGGGGCGCTGGGGTGGTCCTGCGGCTCGGGGCACACTAGGGCCTCCACTTCCATGGGGTGATGTTTACCAGTATTCAGCTGGAGAATATCTAACTGCACCTTTACTACTCCGTCTATGGGGTAATCTTCATGACTCAGTCCCCGTAGCCGCAAGGCATCCGCAGATAGCAACGGTAGTTGGTGTAGGTGTTGGTCGTAGAAGGGCCGATACACGATGGTCACTTGAGACCCCGTATCCAATAATGCGGCGGCGTAGATGCCCTCAATAACCACTCGAATAATGGAGGCGGGGCCAATTCGGGGGCTCGGAGAGGATGGCAACACCTTTTCACCCTCCAGGGGCTGGCACGGCATCGACTGCGCCGATCGGGACGACGTCCTCCGCGAGGTGGGGCAGTGGGCCCGTAAATGTCCCATCTTTCCGCAGGCGTAACACTGCATTTGGCTGAGGTAGGCCTCGTCTCTCCTGGTTGGGGGACTTCGCCCAGTCGGGGGACGAGGTCGAGGTGTCACGGGGGGGGGAACATCCTCGGGATCGAGATCCCCAGGTTCGGGCACGTCGGGCTTTGGGTCCACTTTCTTGGCTTCTTTACCCCCTGGCGGTGGCTTCTTCCCGGTGGTTACGTCACGCCCTAACAACACCATCTCGTGCGCTTGGACCCGATCCATTAAGTCGTGAAACGACAGGGCTTGCCCGGGCGTTATGCAGCTACTGACCCGTACCGACACGGGGTGTAGGGGTAGGAGGCCCCTCAGCAACTGAGTGGTACGTATTCCGTTGGCTTCTTTCCGTGGCAACACGCCTTTCCTGACCATGTTCCAGAGATCCAGGTGTAGTCGCCTGAGAAAATCGGATACCATCTCCCCTTCCTTCTGGGCTAACGCATGAAATTTCGACATCAAAGTATACATGTCCACCGGAGCTCCATACGCCTTGGTTAGGCAGTAGATGAGGTCTGCCGCATCAGCTTCCGGGTTGTCGTCTCGGTAGTAGTGCACCATGTGGGACGCGGGAGGCCGTAAGCACTCGACGATGCGCTGCCTACGGACCGCGTCCGTGCAGGTCCATTCAGGTAGTACCTGTTCGGTATGATCCAGCCAGTCCTCTATCCCCACTTCCCCTTGGGGCGTGGGTTTCTCCCCGGAGAAGGCCTTTAACTTCCTGTACTGGAGCGACTGGGTGATATTGTGGATAACGGCAGCTAAGGCGGGCAAAGAGGTGTCTCCCGGTAAGCTGTCCCCGACAGCGGGGTAAGCGTCCAATCTTGATAGGCTAAGTCGGTTGAGACTAGCCCGCAGGCCGGACGGGGTAGAGGAGGGGCCTAGGCTCAGGGCTGCGGGCCAATGAGGGTGCAGGCCACGGTCAGGGGAGTGGTCGGGGCCTCCCGTCGCGGCGCCAGCGGTGGGGGTATACTCTCTCCGGGGGGGTGGAAGTGGCCAGGGGCGCAGGGGTGTCCGCCTGGACGATGGGACAGCGCACCCCCGGAGCTTCGGGCAGCAGCAGTATACGGGGCAAAGCCTCGGGGCATATATCTTGTTCAGTGGCATACAAGATCCGGCGCCAGGTCTGGTCGTGGTCATAAAAGTGGTCTTGTACTTGGGCATTGTCCAGGAGAGGAAGCTTTCGGACCTGCTCGGTCACTGTGCCTAACGAGATCATGGCGGGGACATGGCCCAGCGCGAAAACACGGTTCAAGGGGATCCCGCGCCGTTGGGCCCACTTGCGCACCTCGAGCGCCGAGGGCACCGACATGATGTGGGTTGGTTGCACAATAGAGACAAAAAAAAATGTGGGGGCACCCCAGGTCTAAGATCTCAGCAGCGCCTCCAAATGTAGCCCTTTTTGTGAACACCTGAACTAAGGGACTACGGTACATAAACCTGTGGCTTCAGGAGCTCTGAGCCTCCGCATATTGGGAGCCTGGGGGTATACCTTTATCACTTGTGGTGCAGCGCCTCCACTCACCCAGGATCCCCACTATAGAGATTATACCCTGAGCAAGAACCTAACAACAACAGTATGCAACCAACCTTTTTATATAACACATGAATAACAAATGATATGCAGAATCATCAGATAACCTTTACATATACACACACAACGTGGCTCGGCCACACCTTATTGGGATGATGTCCTGTACATAAGTGGCTCTGCCACTCTCCTTAGGAGTATGTCTCATAACCCGTAAAGTATGGTACCATATGCATTCTCTCAGGGAACCCAATTAGTTAGTGGGAGGCGGGATCAGCGCCTGGTGACCGGTGTAGGTGCACTTGTAGATAAGGATACCTTCCGGTCACTACGATGACCTTGACACTCCACGGGGTCCTGGTGTTAATCCAGCCTTGCGCCGTCTCTCCCTTCTGCAGCACCATCAGAGGGGAAATCCAAGATGGCGGCCGCAGCTCCGCAGCTCCGCATATGAACCTCACTAAAGGGGAACGTCCCTGACGACTATGGGCGTCCTTACAAAATACAGCACCCTACGATGGCGGGGGAAAGACTCCTGGGGCTGCGGGCATACCCTATCTAAGCAGACGGGTCACTGACCCTCTGCTCTCGCACACGAGGTTCCACCAACCTCCTCCTTCACCTCCCTCGCTGCGCTGACCCACCGCCCACACGCATCCGGTTCCTGCATACACAGTATCGCATCCCATTGGTCCTCAGCCTCAGCTGACCTCCTCACAGTCAGAGTTCATAGTTCAACCCCCTCCAAGTCTTTACTTATGATTACCCTTCGCGCGCTTCCCTCGCGCATGCGCAGCCCAACTGGTACGCAGTAACTTCGCTGGCAAACAGGGACAATATGGCGCTGCCTATGTAATTGACAGCGCGGAACCTTTAATATATATGGACATCCTTACATATATATATATATATAATCAAAAAATAAATAGATGATACCGTTCTGTGGCTAACGAAATGCTTTTATTTGTGCGAGCTTTCGAGATACACTGATCTCTTCTTCCGGCGATGTTACAATGAATGAAGCAAGGATAACTTAAAAACAGTGTCTCTTGGAATGCTATCTGTGCTTCTCCTTCCCCCGGTGTGGATGTGTTTTATGGCTAGAGGTGTCAAGGGGTAACTGAAAGCAAGTGAAGAAAGAGTGTGTATGTGTATCAGTGTGAATAAAAATGAATGGAGAGCCCACAGTATAAACAGTGCTCTACACAATGTGTGTGTGGAGTGAGAGGGATATAAATGGTGTGGGTGGGTGTGGAAATGTGAGAGTATGTAGCACAACTAAAAGTGTGTGTGGATACTATGTGGTCCCTATTGGTGTATATGGATGGAAAAATAAGGAGTATTAGTATGTGTGAGAGACAGCTGTGTGTGCATACATATAGCACAGTATGTACAGACATGGCCTTTAGCGCTCATGGGAAGAGAGTTCGCTAGTGTCAGTAATGACTCATAAAATTTCGATCTCTGTTTAGGCCACTGCTAAGTGTCCCGAACAGTTGCATAAATTTGTATTCATGCAACCGTCTCTCTTTCGGGGTTTTAAGATTACCTTTGAGTATGGCAACCCTCAGATCGTTCATCTTATGGCCAGAGTCAGAGAAATGTTCGCCAACAGGACTGTCTCTTGTTCCGCGTGTGATGCTGTGGCGATGCAGGTTCATTCTCTTGTTTAGCCCCTGTCCTGTCTCACCTATGTAGTAGCAGCCCCCTGGGCATTTCATGCACATGATGAGGTACACGACATTGCTGGAGGAACAGGTGAACCCTCCTCTGATTTTGTATTCCCGATTCTTGTGTGGTATTTGTATTGTGTCCGCTGTGTAGAGCATTGCGCAGGTTTTGCATCTTGGGTCCTGGCATGGTTTTGTCCCGCATTCAGTTGTACTGCTGAATACTTTACTCCTCACCATAATATTCTTGAGATTATGGGGTTGTCTGTATGATAATAAGGGTGCTTCAGGGAAGACCTGTTGCAGTCTTGTATCTTCCTAGAGGATGGGTTGTAGTTTCCTGGCGATCTTGCGTAGGTCTCCTAGGTGTGGGTTATATGTGACCACCAAAGGAACCCTGTCGCTTGTCTCCTTCTGTTTGTATTCAAGGAGATCACTTCTTGGTATTCTGGTGGCTTTGTGAATTTGCTGGTCTACAATTCTGTGGTTATATCCACGGTTTATAAAGTCTGATCTCAAGGCTTTAATCCGCTGGTCTCTGTCTGCTGTGTCGGAGCATATCCGGTTGTATCGTATGGCTTGACTGTAGATGGTTGCATGTTTGGTGTGTGTCGGGTGGAAGCTGTTGTCCCTCAAATAGCTGGCTCTGTCTGTAGGTTTGCGGTATACAGAAGTCTGTAGTTGGTTGTTCTTTATAGTAATGGTGGTGTCTAGAAAATGTACTTCATCCGGGGAATGGGTGAGTTTGAGGTTGATGGTCGGGTGGAAAGTATTGAAGTTGTCATAGAACTGTAGGAGGTCCTGTTCGCCAGAGGTCCAAATCAGGAGGATGTCATCGATGTAGCGAAGGTATGTAAGGGGTTTCAAGTGACAGGTGGACAGAAAGTCACTTTCCAGTTTTGCGCAGAACAGATTGGCATACTGTGGCGCCATCCGAGTACCCATAGCGGTCCCGGTTGTCTGGAGGTATGTGTCATTTCCAAATGTGAAGTAGTTATGGGTCAGAATAAATTCAATGCATTTAGTCACTGTCTCTGTGAGTGGCTCCTGCGATCCCAGAAAGTATCTGCAGGCTGAAATCCCATCCTCGTGGGGGATGTTTGTATAAAGTGACTCTACATCCATAGTTGCTAGTAGTGTTCCTGTAGGGAGGGTTGCCATACTCAAAGGTAATCTTAAAACCCCGAAAGAGAGACGGTTGCATGAATACAAATTTATGCAACTGTTCGGGACACTTAGCAGTGGCCTAAACAGAGATCGAAATTTTATGAGTCATTACTGACACTAGCGAACTCTCTTCCCATGAGCGCTAAAGGCCATGTCTGTACATACTGTGCTATATGTATGCACACACAGCTGTCTCTCACACATACTAATACTCCTTATTTTTCCATCCATATACACCAATAGGGACCACATAGTATCCACACACACTTTTAGTTGTGCTACATACTCTCACATTTCCACACCCACCCACACCATTTATATCCCTCTCACTCCACACACACCTTGTGTAGAGCACTGTTTATACTGTGGGCTCTCCATTCATTTTTATTCACACTGATACACATACACACTCTTTCTTCACTTGCTTTCAGTTACCCTTTGACACCTCTAGCCATAAAACACATCCACACCGGGGGAAGGAGAAGCACAGATAACATTCCAAGAGACACTGTTTTTAAGTTATCCTTGCTTCATTCATTGTAACATCGCCGGAAGAAGAGATCAGTGTATCTCGAAAGCTCGCACAAATAAAAGCATTTCGTTAGCCACAGAACGGTATCATCTATTTATTTTTTGATTATTGAAGCTCGGCTAACACGGTACTGATACCTCTACATGTATATATATATATATATATATATATATATATATATATATATATATATATATATGTGCTACTTGTGTGATGAAAGTGGCAGCAATGAGAAGTCAGATCTAGTTGCCAAGTTCTGCCCTCTAACCATTAGATCGCGTAACACGCTTCCTAATTGAGATTCAGTTTTGACCTACCCCTGTCTCTCATACCCTCTGCTGCAAAGTGAAGAAACTTAGGCAGGACCAATTATACCCCAGCAGATAGGAAGCCAAGAATAGCTACAGTACAAAGCAGCTTTTTAGCTTGAAGGACTCGACGATATAAAGAAGAAGTAATGTTTGTCTTGGGGTTCTTAGAAGTGGTCTTAGTGGAAGTTTTCCCTTTGTAATTTAATAAGGCTAATAGCACACAAGAAGATTTTACGAGCAGTTGCAAGGCCTCTGCTAAGCCTTACCCTGCAGCGCCACCTTCTGGAAAGCTTTGGGTATTGCGGTTCTATGAAAAATAGTTCTGTAAAATAATAACTGTGTATTTGATGTTATACCTGGAGATGGGGAAACCGGTCTGACACCCGTTCCTGGATTCTGAGGGATTTTTTTTTAGACCAAATCTGATCCCACACCAGAATCCGTCTGCCGATTGGGTACTAAAAAAAATCCGCCATTAAATCCTTTTGTGCCCGGATTCTTCATCTATCACTGAAAATCCATCCTGCGGATTCTGGATTTTAACAGATCCGCAGAACCGGTTCACCACTTTAATAAACCCGCGGAACTAATTCGCCATCCGGGGTCGGGTTTCTAAGAAGCTAAACTCCTATTCAATCTGCATGTCTGAAATATAGCGAGGAGGAGAGACGCCTGGGCTGAGAAAGGAACCCGCCTGAAGGATCCTGGGAGATACGCTGAAGCGGGGGGGGCTCAGCTCTCTCCCTTAAGGGCCACCAACAGGTCAGGTTTAAGGATATCCCAGCTTCAGCATAGGTGGCTCAATCAGTGGCTCAGTCATTTTGATTGAGCCCCCTTTGCTGAAGCAGGGATATGCTGAAAACCGGACCTGTTGGTGACCCTTAAGGACTGGAGGGGAGCCCCCCTGTGCTAATGGCTATGCAAAGTATATTTAAATGAGTCCCACCCCACACTTATTAAAAGCCGGTCCATAAGAACTATACGAAGGTGACACACCTGAGGCACCTAATGACTGGGCTGGTGTCGGAGCCTTTGACCATAAGAAACTTAATACCCAAATATAACGTGACACATACGCTGATACAGTATAGCATGGGTCTCCCTCCCGGCTCCCCTTTATCCCTGTTGGTTCTCCCTCACCTCCGCGACTGCTGCGGGGGCACGTGGGTGTCGGCGCAGGTTGCGCGCACCTCCGGTGAGTGTGTGGAGGGGATGCGGGCAGTGCCGGTGTTCAGGATGGCGAGTGCATCGCCGGAGGCTCCGGTGGCTCCTGGTAAAGGGCGCCGCCATCTTGGGTGAAGACGCGCATGCGCAGTGTAAGCGCGCGAAGCGGCGGCCCATAGGAAAGGCTATACGGGGACTATATGTCCCATGAGCCTCAGGGACCAGGGTCACATGGCACACCCTAGCCAATGGGGCTCTGGGACTCCCTTGCTTCTGATTAGCTACATTTCACGTGCTGTGAGGACCGTGCCAGTCGGAGCTGGGACAAGGAAGGGGTAGGTTGTATGTGCAGCTGTCTGTGGCACCTGCACTAGGCCAGATATCCCCTGGTAGGCCCCAGCTAGGCCCCGACACCCATGTGTAGTTTGTGGTTTCTGCAGGGCAGGGACAGGCCCATAGATAGGGACACTGCCCCCGTAGAACCAAACCGTAGGGACAAAGTCAGGATGCAGCTGCGTCCTCTCTCCGGTGATCTGGGACCAGACTCTTAAAGGTGGTACCATCCACGCGGGACCCACCCAACGTAAAGGCGGAGGCTTTGCGGAGGACATCCTTGGATCCGTGGATCCCATCATTGCAACATCAGCGCGCCTGGGTGTGGGATCACCCAGCAGGTGCCCAACTCTGCACGTGCACCAACCAACACTTTAGTGGGCAGCGTGTACCACACATTGGGCGGGGTATTACTTTGTGCACGTCAGGGTGGTTGGGTGCCAAAGGGCCCCTCAGTAACAGTCCTCAGGGACTGTATATACGTGTATTATCTTATCTTTTGGTTGCCTGCAGTAAAACCGTTATCTTATACCAAGTGTGTATTCCTTATGTGTCCTGGAACGGGGTTATTCTACATGATAGAATCCCGCACAGGTGGAGGCGCTACCGAGCATCACTCAGGTGCACCCCAGGTTCCCAGCAGTGGAGGCTCAGGTTTCCTGTGAGCCACAGGTACCGCACCGCACCATACAGACCGTAGCCACACCTCTCCCAGAGGGTGGGGGAAAGTGCGCTACACTTACAATGAGGTTTTACCTATTGAATTGCTGCCACATTGGATCAAAAAAGGAAGAGTCCCACAAAATAACTTGAAGCGATGGCCCAAATGCAAAAAAGGATATGGGGGGCGGGGTTTGGGGGGGGATAGTGCAATACGTTCAAATGTGAAAATTGGAGTGAGTGCTTTATAAATATTAACTCAAAAACGTCTTCTCTTGTTATAATGACGATGCATAGCAATGCCTAAGGGATGCTACATGGTGCCACCCAGTCAGTCACCCACCCAGTCAGTCCCCCACCCACCTACCCAGTCACCAAGTCACCCACCCACCCACGCAGTCATTCACTCACCCACCCAGTCACCCACCCACTCAACCCCAGTCACCCACCCAGTCAGTCACGCACCCTGTCAGTCAGCCACACACCCAGTGAGTCAGTCCCGCACCCAGTCACTGTCACACACTGACTCACTGTCACACACTGACTCACTGTCACACACTGACTCACTGTCACACACTGACTCACTGTCACACACTGACTCACTGTCACACACTGACTCACTGTCACACACTGACTCACTGTCACACACTGACTCACTGTCACACACTGACTCACTGTCACACACTGACTCACTGTCACACACTGACTCACTGTCACACACTGACTCACTGTCACACACAGGGTGTGTGTGCCGCGCATGCGCGTTCTAAGTGAAATTCCTTTGCGTTTTGTCACTGAAATTGTGTTTTGATTTTTAATTAAAAACAGCACCATCACAAATACAATGTCTGTGACAAAAGACAAAGAAGTTTCACTTAGAATACGCATGCATTAAAGATTCCGGGATGCAATATTTACTTCAAAGCTACAAAGGAAAGTGCACTGACTATTCTATGACGCACAGAATATAAACTTGTAGGTACACTTCAAACCTGTAGATTATTTTGACTTTAAATACATTACATACAAAAACATTTAAAGTTTTATTTGCAAAGTTAATTAGTAAAAGTATGAATTGCATTAAAATAAGGAGGAATGGTCATCTGTAGAAACAATGGGGGGGAATCACACCGGCACAGCATCGGCCGCAGATCCGCTGCTCTCTCTGGATGGAGAGAAATGAGAGGCCAGGAAGGGAAGGGAGGAGCGTGACAGCCAAACCCTGCCAGCTGGATATCTTATTTACCCTATATTTCTTAACTGCCCTATACCTACAGTACACCGAAATAACCTATACTGCTTTCTTCCAGATCTGACTCAAGCTTCACACGGGAGACATCGGAAACCCCCTAACCCAGAAGACAGGTAGGGAACACCTCCCCTCCAATGTATAACATTGCGGGAATGAGGTACCTGGACATTGAGGGACTGCGGATCAGGTAAGATCCCAGGCGGGATTGCTGCTTTAGATATTGTGAAGCGGGGACGTCCAGACACTGGTTAAGGGGTTCAGGAAACTAGTCATTCACATCTGGCTTTTATTTCTAGATCCGACACACACACACACACACACACACACGTAACTGTGTAACAAAGAGTAATTGTAGTAAAGTATAAATGTAATACAATAAATAAACTGTTATGTCAAAAACGAATGTTGTTATTAGTTCTTATTAGGAATTTATTCAAAAAATTTTTAAAGTGGCGGGGCTAGGGGCGGACCTAGGGACGGGGCCTGGGCGGGTAGCTTTTTGGCTCGGCGAGTAGCTTTTGGGGTAATTTGTCAAGCCCTGGGTATGTGTATAGGTACGTGTATAGGGGTGTGGGGGTGGGGGTGTATGCAAGAATATATATATATATATATATATATATAACAGGGAATCCAGAGTAGGCACAGCAAGGAAGAGACAGCACACTTGTTAGCAAAAAGAATTGTATTAGAATAGCAGGCACATACACCATACACATACAATTCTTTTTGCTAATAAGTGTGCTGTCTCTTCCTTGTTGTGCCTACTCTGGATTCCCTGGACTCTCTGGTCTGCCTGGTAAGGAGCCTTTGATTATATTTATTCATATGGGACTAAGCACCTGTCTTCATCTGTATTTGTGTGCCATCTGCTCTGTTACACTATATATATATAACAGAAAATAATTAACAGCGCCCCTATTAGCACACACCTGTATCCTTGCAAAACAGATCCCACACTGTAGAACGATGTACCCAGCACAGATGTCTAACAATATATAGTATAGTGGCAGGATACTAAGTATATTGCAAGTTACAAAAAATAAAAATAAAAGTAAAAATATATAAAAAATTGAAAAAATGAAAAAATATATAAAAAATGTAGGTTGGCAACAAAAACAATATAAAAGAAAAATATAACTATTAAAATTGTGTAAGTCTCTTATTCAATGTTGACAATAAGAATATAGAATGTCCATACAAATCTTTAAAAAATGAAATTGTAGTCCTGGGCAGCTTAAATCTTGGGCTCTTACGCTTTTTCTTTTCTTTTTTTCTCATATATACATACATATATATATATATATATATATATATATATATATAGGCAGGCGTGTTTAGGTACGTGTATAGGGTGTGGGGGTGTGTGTGTATGCAAGAATATATATATATATATATATATATATATATATATATATATAGGCAGGCGTGTTTAGGTACGTGTATATGGTGTGGGGGTGTGTGTGTATGCAAGAATATATATATATATATATATATATATGTAGCCAGGTCATCTTTTTCCCCCTGCGACCCCCCCGGGCGCCTCCGTGGTCACGGACGCTGTCGGGTACTGCCAGCGGCAAGCGGCAGACCCGACGGCCATTCAGGAGGGTGGGGGCCGAGGAGGGAGCTCGCCGGAGTGCAGGAGATCTCCGGCGGCTCTTGCACAGGGCGCCGCCATGTTGCGCCGGTTCGCGCATGCGCAGAGAGTCCCCGGCGGCCCGAGATAGTCGCGCATGCGCAGAAGATCGCGCGAGTGTAGGAGCCAACCAGGAGAGTAGCGCGAGAGGTAGGGAGAGATTGCGGCGGCCATTAGGAGCTAGTGCAGGCATAGGAAAGGCACGCACGCGGCCCCAATGTTATTACAGGCGCCCAGGGACTACAATTCCCATAGTGCTTAGCGAGGGAGGCACCAGGTGCCTCATAGGAGCCAATAGGGCTGCAGGACTGCCAGGAGAGCAAGTGGATACATTTGGCGGGCTTGCAGCTACGTTGTCAGTCAGAGGAAGGAGCAGTCAAGGGAAGGAGGTAGGGTACAGGAGCGAGGGACTCCCTGTACTAGGCCAGCACCCCCTTGGCCCAATATAGCCCTGAGTCCCCAGTAGTGTGAGTGTTGCCAGGGACAGCCCTCAGGATAGGGAACCTGTCACTTACCTTAGTTGGCCACTGGGGAACAGAAGGGAAGATAGGGACAGCTGGGGGGTTTCATAGCGGTAACCAATCCGGGGAGCCATAGCCCAGGGTCCTGTTGTAAGTTAGAGGCACGAGACAGCTGGGGGGTTTCATAGCGGTAACCAGTCCGGGGAGCCATAGCCCAGGGTCCGTGTTGCGAGTGGCGAGGCCACTGGGGGGGTTTCATAGCGGTAACCAATCCGGGGAGCCATAGCCCAGGGCGGCGTTGCGCGTAGTACGAGGCAACTGGGGGGGGTTCATAGCGGTAACCAGTCCGGGGATCCATGGCCCAGGGCCCGTATTATGAGTAGGGTGGGTACAAGACCTACCTATATAGGATAGGCAACCCCGAAGGCCCTAGGAGAGTGACCCTTAAGCCACTTAAGGATGCTGTGCTATAGGGACGGCCTGTAGTGCAGGGTGTGTCACGTTGCTGTATCGTTAGAAAGGGACTCAGCGGATGCTGCGGTTCCAGTGACGGAGTTCGGACCCACGTTGAGGGTCACAGAGAATATCGCCAGGATAGGATCAGACGGATTCATCACGCGTCTGACCCTTTGTGAAGCGTTGCTGACCCGAGCACCGGAGTGCTCGGCAGGTATCTACAGTTCTAAGTGCACCACCGGGCCCTTAGCTTAATAGTGACTGCGCAGTCACCCATTGATTCTCTGCAAGAGTGCGGGACATTGGGTGGGGTTCTTTGGACACTGGGTGGGATCACCTAGTGTTGGGGAATCGTCCTGCGAGACGTCACGGTTAGTGTCTCATCCTGAGAGGGACACAGGTTATATTATGAATGTGATGTGTCGTATTACATGTTAGTAAAGTCCTTAGTTATTATACCCCATTGTGTATGTGATCATTGAGTTTGTCCTGCGAGGATCCACTCCCTCTCTGGTGGGAGCCATCGCAGGTGGAGGCGCTGCACCTATTGAGTAAGTGGTTACCCCTAGTATAATTGCCCCAGGTTCCCAGTGGCGGAAGCTCAGCCCTCCTGTGAGCCTACAGGTATACGCACCACACCGGTAACACTGCATGTTCTACTCACCCACACTATATATGCGATTGGGTGGGGTGGAATACCCGTTACATATATATATATATATATATATATATATATATATAGGCAGGCGTGTTCCTCACAGCAGTGGTGCAGCCGCAGCAACACAGTAGGAACGAGACAGCACTCACTGGACCTCTACGTGCACTGTAAATGTACGTGCACTACTGCGAAGACCAGCGTCTGCTGCTCAACCCGATGGGTCTATCCAGGACCCTCAAGAAGAAGAATGAAACGAAACACAGTAAGGGGAGCGCAATGAACAAGCTAGAACTGACACTAAGGGGTTGACACCAACCCGATATGTGCGCACATATGCCGTGACGACCGCTGGGAACCATTGTGTGAGTGTGTATTTTATTGTTAAATACAATTCTATGTGTTTCATCTAACGCGCTTCACGTCCTTATATATATATACTGATTTCTGGGGATTCCAATCGATTGAGAGAGGCACCCCAGAGGAGCCAACAGAGGGTACCATGCCAGAAAAAGACAAAGAAAAGAAACCCCTGCATGCCATTTGCTTACACATGGCCGTGTAAGTAAGACTATATTCTATTATACCCCACATCACCATGCTATACTCCACTTAGGCTGGCAGCCAGTGGAGCTCATCACATCAAATGAGAGTTGGTGTCAACCCCTTAGTGTCAGTTCTATCTTGTTCATTGCGCTCCCTTTACTGTGTTTCGTTTCATTCTTTTCTTCTCGGTGTCAGCGCCTCCAGACATAGGGGGCTTCAGCATGGCTGAAGGGGGTCCCCGCTAAGACAGTCCTTACTCTCATTTACCTCCCTCCATACAGACTGCAGCGGAGCCAGAAGCACCAATGAGTTTGTTCTTTATTACAGCCGCCACTGCTGGTGTTTTGCAGCGTTTGCTTCAGTTGGATAGGGTGGATCCCTGGCTTCTGGATGGTACAGGCCTGCGGTTAATGATAGGGCCTGGCTGGATTAAAGTAGTGCCTCAGCTCATGAGGGGATGGGCACATGTCTCACTCCCGGCCGGGGGGATATACTGCCAGCTCCAACCCCACGTAGGGGCAGAATGGCACCAACTCCAAAACCTATCTGACGGTCTCACCCCTAAGGGGCTGAGCTTCAAGCTTTAATTTAGGCACTTCCTTCCTGCAGCTCAAAGAGGGAGGGCCCAGTATCTGTACCACCATTGACTATCACAGATCCCTGTGTCAACTCCACTCCTGTCACTCAGGAATTCAGCACAAGGAGGGGGAAAACCCCATAGGATAGCCTGTCACTGTCTACATCTTATTAGAACTTACATGGCAAGGGAAGGTAGAGAGATAGCTGGACCAGCCACCGTTATACATTTAAATGCAAGACAAGGAACTTTAAAGAGAACTTTTGTTCCCAAGGACAATACAAGTGAGACAGGGTCATCCCTTGCGATTGGAGGAAAGGTGATTTCACCAGCAGCAAAGGAAAAGATAAGGGCAGTGACAAAGTGGAAATAGCTACTAATGGAGAATGTGATGGCAGATACAGTAGATATCTTTCAGAAAAAGTTAGGCATCTTTTTCTAAAGGAAAGGTATAAAGGGATATACCAAATAAGTTAAACATAAGAAGGATTATGGTCCAGGGAGTAACCTGATTGCTATTACTGACGTCAGGAAGGACTTTATTGTCCCTTTGAGACATAGGGTGTCATACTATTTTGCCGGAAGAGGCCGATTGCCCCGTGATCAGCTGACAGTCCCCATTTAAGTGAATAGCAGCATTCAGCCAATTGCTCACTTTTGGACAATATAGAATGACCCCCATAAATGGCAACTGTTTCATGGGGGCGCGGGGGGGTTCTTTGCCTTCTTATGGGTCAATCAAGCTATAAATATAGGATGAGAACCTTATCAATTACAATCTGACAACGGTTGTACACGATAGACATACTATGACCCAGATCCACGAACCTTCATTAAGTACCTTAACGTGACATTAACCGAACTTAACACTTGTTCTTTGAAGATAGACCATCTTAACATGATGTTATCTCCTGTGAAGAGCATACAGCCTTAACTCTTTTGGCCGTGAGTAAATAGGACATGCAAATGGTATATAAATTGGGTATTATCACATCGCATATCCACTAAAGTCTGCAAAGGTTAACTGGGGCACTTAACGTGACATCAGTTAGGTCACAGGTAAGCTAAACATTACTCAGACTGGGGGCGGGTATAGTGCTGTAGGACGGCCCCAAGGGGTGGGGCCTCGGGGAGAGGGAAATATGAACTGGCCAATAGGGAAAGAGAAGACGGGGCTAGGACCCAGGCACCGCTCCCCAGTTTCAGCTCCACGCGAAATCCCTCACTACCAGGGAGAGGACAATACACCGGCCTTGGAGTGTGTACTCTCCCAGCAGGAGGGCGTGTCCCATCCCAACTCCCTTTTGCCCCACTACACTGCGCCCTGCCCAAATAACGAACAGTTCTTGAATTCATTGTATGCTAGCCTCGCTAAGTGAATTAGTGGCCCAACACACACTGAATCCTACAGAAAATACAGTCAGCCCAAACACAGAGTAACTGTTCCTTCAGATGACTAACTGGGGGGCGGGGGAATACATTGGGAAAGTGCTTGGTAGCCATTTTAGCTACACTTAGATGGCCCTTCTGACCTGTAACATAGGTTGCCATCTTTGCAGGTAGGTGCAACCAGCGGGCGTAACCTTTAGTATTGTGAGCCAGGCTGCCCCTACTGTCACAATGGGGCAATAATGATTATATCACCTATAAATATTGTGCAATGTCTAAGGAAAAAAATATAATAAAATGGACTTGCTGTATATTTCTAACAGAACTTTTCTGTTCTTCGCCGTAAAACTTTCAACTGTATGTTAGGATTACACAATGAGATTAGCTACAAGTGGTGTCTCTTAGCGCCTTTGATGGCGGAGAGCTTCCTGCAGAGAAGAGAAGCTGTATGATTTCCTCCTTCCCCACGTATCTCACAGCGTGAGTATTACTAAAGGACAGGGAATGTTCTCAGATTGCTCTTTAAGCCTCTCAGCTCCCTCTCATAATCAGGAGCAGACACGCAGTGTAAAGTACCTCAGAGACAATCCATCAGAAAGATGAACCTGAAAACGTTGTCATCAGAACTCCCAGGTCAGGATCAGCGCAGGGTCCTTAGCCAGGAAGATGTGTGATGTCCTAATAATGCATTTCATTAGCCTTGTAATACAAATACATGACCTGTTGCATGCACACTTACCCCTTATCTTCTTAACTAATGCACGGAAATCTGAAAATTGTGCCGATGTACTAACCTTATTTTTTCTTATTGTACACCGTAAGTAATAAAAAAAACAAATGGTTTCGCTCAGATATGTTGGTGCACAGGTGGGAATCGTATGTACTGAAAAGAATTACAATGTGCGTCAAAATTTGTTTCCCAGGTTGAACCTTGAGTACACCCTAAAATGGCATATAGGTTAGCAAAATTTATTATTTTTTTCAGTCTGTCTATTATAAATAATATTATACTAATAATGTATATATTTACTAAGAACAGTTTATAAATAATTTAAAAAAACATAATTGCATTTTTTACTGTATCGATCTAGTAATTCATGATGCAACGTGTCAAAATTCATTTCACACAACAAACTAAGCATCATATGAATGATGCTACATAGCGACCTTCATACATATGTAGCCGGGTCCCCCACTTACCTCCGCTACAGGTGGGGGAGCTGCCGGCTTGTCAGGGAGCTGCCCTGGTTCTCCGGAGCTCCGCGGCCGATGCCGGTACAGGGCACCGCCATTTTGGTCCCTCTCGCATGCGCAGGATGCCCGCGGCGCATGCGCAGGTGAGAGGGTCCCGGAGACAGATGGCTATAATATACTGGACCCTGGTTAGGCGCTGGCGTTGGGTTACTCTGAGAACCGCTAGCGATAGGTGTCTCTGGGGCCACATCTGAAGTGAAGGTGACCCTGGGGAGGGGCAGCTCATCCCTGGTGGGGGTGCTTGCAGCCAGGACTGGAGTCCTCCATCCCCCGGAGAGATGGGGAAGATGGACGCTTCAGACTGAAAAGGGGCTTCGGAGTCAAGTCCCGGGGTGAACATTGGCCGAATTGCTGGTAACTCAGGATTCGTGAGCGGGTAACGCTCGGTTGGGCCCCCTGACATGTGTAAGGCCCAAGGGGCATTGGTCATGCATATGTCTTAATCCGCTGTCAGAAATATAGTACTCGAAGAACAGGTGGAGTTATATTCCTGGTCTCTGATCCAGGCATTGGCTAAGCATGGGAGGTTTTGTATATGGTCCCTGACCTCCCATGGGGGCATTAGGGCGGGAATATTTCCTACTGCCACAACATGGCTAGGTGGTTCTCGGACTTTCAAAGCCCAGGCATGGACCTCCAGTCTCGAGGGCGTAAGCATGGTGGGGATTTGATTAACTTTAATTTGGCTGCTAAGTTGGGCACCCCAGGTCTGAGCTCTCAGCAGCGCCTCCAAATGTAACGCACTTTCCTCCACCCTATGGGAAATATGGTGGCTACAGTGCATTTAGTGCATTTCATGTGGCTCACAAGAGGCCTGAAACTCTGCCATTGGGAGCCTGGGATGCACCTGATATGTCTGGTGACAGTGCAAGGAATCCCAACTTGGTGGGATAACCCCTTACAGGAACAATACCAATGATACACACACACGTATATAATAACAACCTTTACTGGACGATCTATAAACAGTACTCTGTACCCCACAGTATAATAGGCCCCAACCTGATACCACCAATGAGTGTCCCCAAAGTAGATAGGGTGCTTGGCACCAATACCCTGATGTCCGTTTCCCCCAATGTCAGGCCCACCCAAAAGTGTAGCAGATAGCGCTATCCTGTGATGTGCTGGTACACTTAGTTAGGTACCTGCCTGGGGCTCCAGCACCCGGGTAATGCCGATGAACAAGGCATCCGTCTGATCCAATGTTGTCGTATCCGCGATGGCGTCTGCCTCCGTGTGGGGCAAATTCCGGTGTGGATAATATCACCTGAGTCTTTGGCAACTGAGAGTGTCTGGTCCCAGACCACAGGCCGCGATCACCGCACGGCATCTTCACTGTGTCCCTGACACTAGACAGTACAATGGCGAAGTGTCCCTATCTAAGGGGCCTTCCCTAAAGCAGCCACAAGCTACACGTGAGCGGGGCCTAAGGAGCAAACTAGGACTAGTCTCAGAGCCACAGGCTCCTGAGACCCTACCTCTCTGTCTGGCTCCCTTCTCCGACTGCCGTGGTGTCCTCAGCGCACCAAATGTATCCACTAAGCTGCAGAGAGATCCGGCCGTGCGATTGGCTGCTGCAGCCCATGTGTCCCTCCTCCCAGAGGCTCATGGGAGTTGTAGTTCCCCTGCAGAGCTTTAGAGTGTAATGGCCGCCGCTACAGGACCTCCTGCGCATGCGCGAAGTGTAGCAAGATGGCCGCCGCACTGGGAAACCTATTTGCATGTGCAACTGCTTCTGCACATGCACGTTACTACCAACATGGCGGCGCCTCGCCGGGAACCCGCCGACCCGCTCGTCTGCTCCCTACAACGCACAGCAGAACAGCCACCCCCCACGCAGCCCGGAGGTAATAGGGGGGCCTGGCTACATCTATATACTGTATATACATATATATATATATATATTTGCGTAGATTACCTAGGCGCAAAAGAAAACCATACAGGAAGGGAGGGAAAATGATTATAACATTTATTTTTTCCTGTTCTACCCTGTACTGGCAGTAAACCCTGGTACAATCACGTTGCCAGTAGTTGATATGGGGTTTTCCCCCTCCTTGGTACTGCACATTGAGTGACAGCGGGAGGCGGTGACATCAGGCCTGGGCATGGCCAATCATGAGTCGGACCTGGTGCCCTCCTCCTGGCTGTACTTAATGGCAGGTACCGTCCAAATTTAGCAGTGCCTTTCCCCACTTGAGGAAGGCAGGTCACACAGTGGAGAGGCTGATTATTGGGCCTTCTCCAGTCCTCTTCCCTCCGGGGGTGAGTGTGGACCATACCTCTGCCTCTGCTAGGGAAGAGCTAGGACGGCTGCAGGTGCCCTTGGCCTGTAGTGACGGTCCAGGGACCATCCTTCAGTGGTAGCTGAGAGTTACTGCATCGGGCAGAAGCCTGCCGTGTCACTGTGCTGTGCAGAAGACAATAAACCGTTCCTGTAGTTCTATACCTCCTACCTTGTGCTTGACCTTACTGCGGGGAGAGGTAGTAGTTCTACCGTGGGAGATCACCTTCAGTTCCTGGAGCCTAAGGCAGATGGAGGCGCTGCACTGCTAAAGAGATATGTAGGGTATGAACCCCAGAAGCCTAGTCCTGTGTCCCCACTACCATCGGCGGACGACTCAGCCCTCCTGTTACCAGCAGGTATCATGCACCACACGACCCGTAATGGCCAAATCTCCCATTGGAAACACCGTTACATATATATATACAGAACGGTATCGTCTATTTATTTTTTGATTATTGAAGCTCGGCTAACACGGTACTGATACCTATATATATATATATATATATATATATATATATATATATATATATATATAAATATATATATATATATATATATATATAAAGAGTGTGTTCTATATATTTGGATCTTTGTTTGAGGTCTAAGACACTGTAGCAGTATTTCAGGTATACACACTTTATTGTTATCTCTGCGCATCACACGTCTTCTTTTTTTATATATAAATATATATCTGTGTGTGTGTCTCTCTATATGTATGTGTGCACCTACAACACTGACTGTTAAATAAAAACATTTTGTTTGCACTTCAAGACCTCTGAGTGCCTTTGTTCATATATAGATGTAGCCAGGTCCTCCCTTGGTCCCCTTACCATGCTGCGGGAGGGGGACGGCTGCAAAGTCGCGCGGGCGGGTGCTGCCGGAGCGGTGAGAGGACCCGCCGGGAGGTGCGTGCAATGCGTGGAGGTTGCTGCCGGGCGAGTGGGTCACCAGAGATCCGCGGTAGATGCCGCTGCTGGGTGCCGCCATCTTGAGGATGCCCGCGCAGTGGAGGATCGTGCATGCGCAGTGCAATAGTTGCGGTGGCCATTAGGTACAGGCGCCGCAGAGGGAACTACAATTCCCAGCAGCCACTGGGGCTGCAGGCATGTGAGGTGCAACCGCCAATAGGGCTCTCAGGATCCCTTCTCAGACATTGATACAGTTGGCGCACTTGCAGCCAAGCGAGTTGGAGCACGGACACAGAAGGGGGAGGTAGAGTCTGGGTGTCAGTGACTCCCAGACTAGGCCCAGATTGCCCCTTAGGTCCCAGATAGGCCCCATCTCACAAATAGCTTGTGGTTGCTTCAGGGAAGGCCCCTAGATAGGGACACTTCCCCATTACCGCATAATGTCAGGGACACAGTGCGGTGACTCGCGGCCCGTGGTATGTGACCAGGCCTCCTACGTTAATAGACTCTCAAAGGTGTGACCCTCCAGTGGGTTTCCTGTTTATTATTCGGCAGCACCCGTAGAGTGTCTATGGCCTCCAGCCGCCCATATGGTCCAGTTCTACCGTGAGTGTCATCCCGAAGCTGACGCTCAAGCACTAACACAGGCCTTGACCAAAGCTTACAGCGTCCCGGACAATGCCATCTCCTTCAGACAACTTCAGATGGACCTTGGTAAAGAAGACCCACCACTGGGACCTCACCCTACACCATACAGGTAACGTCATCACTCTCCATGCTAGCATTCCGGAACCCAGCCCAGATGAAGCACTCCAACCACACGCCTACAGTCGGGTGAGGCCGGCAGCGATCATAAAGGAGGTGACGTGTGGTGACTGGAGCCATCTTGTCTGAGGCTGATAAGTGTGTACTGCTGTATAGATCTGGGCAAGAAAGGGTAGCGATGGCAGAGAGTAGAAATGAGAGATGTTGAAAGTGTGGATGTACAGTAGGTGTTGCGGATGGTGCAGACGTTTGAGTGAGACTGAAGGTGGTTAGAAGGTGATGATCAGAGAGAGGGGAAGAAGTGTTAGAGGAGTTAGAGGCGGAGTAGATGCGGGAGAAAACCAGATCACTGGAGTTTCCATTGCAGTGAGTGGGAGAGAGGTGATCCACAGGGAGACAGCAAAGGAGGAGGATTCTCACAAGTAACAAGAGAAAAGTTGATATTGAACACCGTAAATGTAACAGCGAATGGAGAAATAAATACCTATTTATTTTGCCAACTGAAATCCAGTGCAAAGCCAATGTGTTTATTGAGCTATGAGTCAGCAGTTAAGGAAAACAGTGTGAAACGGCATTTTGAAACATAACATGGAGTTTTTGGAAATAAATATCTCTAGCTACTAATGTAGAACTGCATCGTGTTTACGAACTTGCTCTCAGAAAGAGAGAGCCACAGTGGCAGCATTACGTGTAGCCTGGGTACTATCAAAGAACAAGAAGCCATTTACAGAGCCCGACACTGAAAAGGTGCTCAATAACCGTTCTGGGCGAGGGAGCCACTGACAAACACAGAAAGGAAAACTTCCTGTCACCAGTCAAACAATTCCACTCTCAGACACACGTACAATGCGAAGAGTGGACGTCTTAGGACATTACGTGTTTGAGACACGCCTAAACAGTTTGAAAAGGATAACTCTGTCTATGGCTGTAGATGAGTGACTACTGATCACACAAACATTGCTCAACTGTGTTATGTAAGTGCGTTTTTTTGATGGCCACAGGGTCCGTGAAGAAATGCCAGCATGAATTCCTCTGGAAACTCGCACCATCGGGGAGGTTTTGTTTAAACAAATATCTTTCATTGTTGATGAGCATGAACTTGTCTTGGAGAAAGATGGGGCTTCTTTCCGCAACAGGGAAGGTCAAGGGCCTGGTAGCCAGACTATCTGCTATACTGTAGCAAGGGTGACCATATTTTCCCAGTAAAAAACCGGGACAACTGCGGTGCAGGTGCGAAAGGAACGCGTCAAACGTGCACACACGAACGGCCCACACCGATCACGCATGCGTGGCTAGCAAGAGACGATCGCGCCTGCGCAATCGGCTCTTGCCGGCAGTGCATTCGCGATCGGCGCGGGTCATTCGTACATGCACCAACGAGAGCCAATCGAGCATGCGCAGGATCAGCTCCTGCCGGCCGCGCACGCCCGATCGGCCCTTGCCTGCAGCGCATTAGCGATAGGCGCAGGCCGTTTGCGCATGTACCAATAGGAAACACAAAAAAAAACCAGGACGTTTTGGAGCTTTTTTTAAAGTCATCGGGACACAAAAACCTTGACAATCCTGGAAAAAATCATGACTTCTGGTCACCCCAGCTATAGCACCCCGGTATAATACAGCCATTGCCCTGTATTGTTCAACAAAGTGTTCTGTCTGGTAAACTCTGCAAGGAACTGCAAGATGCAAGTGATGAAAACCAGACACTCCATCTCCAGATCTACAGCACATCAAGCCTTCAACAATCGTCTTTTTCTTCCTTTACTGGCGGACATGTCTGCACATCATCAGGTCCTACTAATGCACAATGATTACGCTGGCTCAGTAAAGGAAAAGTACTGGGACATTGCTGTGATCTTAAAGATGAAATAATAGGGTTTCTTAGTAACTGTCCAAATAAGTTCAAAGTATAAAAAAAATGTGGCCCAGGATAACGCTTTCATGGCAAATGTATGTTTTTGAGTGATATATGTGGGCATTTAAACACACTTAATTTACAACTACAAAGAAGAGAGAAAAGCCTCAGTGATCTTTTCTACGGACTTAAACATGAATGCACTGCTGCGCTTCCCAAGACTGCGCAACGGTATCCGTTCCCCGTCGCTCGCCCTTGCCGTGTGATGAAAGAGTTTTTTGAACAAGTTGAAGAATAACTTCGCTGATAGATTTCAGGCTCTCCACCCGCCTACAGATGTCACGCTGTGCGTTCGAGATCCCTTTGCCATTTCAGCACCGAGTCATTTTGCATTCAATGCGAGGAAGTTATTAGCTTCAATTGCAGACGATCCGTTGCAGATGGAGATGAGGACGCTCGGTCGCTGAGTTCTTTGATGCAGGATTTGCAGACGTGCTGCCAAGTTTTTGGACTGAACATATTCAGGGAAGAGTAGTTTCCAAATTGTGTGCATTTAGTTCGGCTCCGGCCACTTACGAGTTTACCAGCTTCCCTCCTATCAGTGGGGTTCCCTATAATGCGCTGAGCGATGAAAGGCTCCGTATTGCACTGACATCAACTGAGCCTAACTGCCTTGTAATGCTCAGACAGGGACGTGCAATTATGCTCATTAACATAATTAGCAGATAAACAATTAGATTTAGTAGCGGTCAGTGATTAATGTCCATTTTCTTTCTCCGTCCATTGCTAGGCCTCGGCCATGATCCCTGCTGGCGTGCTGAGGCGCGCTGAGGCGCAGGGAAAGCGGGTGCTTTCCCAGGCCTTGCGGTTGCTTACCGCACGCGCCGTCAGGGGGCGGGCCGGGGGCGGGCGCGTCACTGGCCGGGGGCGGGCTAGTGACGTCACGGAGCTGGTTCGCCCTCATTGGGGCGAATCGCTCACGTGACCGGCCTGTCGCGCCGGCAAGCGGGGGAATTTTAAATTCCCCTAAGACCTGCGCTTCCGCAAGCGCGCGGAAGTGTAGGCGAGCCCCTACTAAAGCCGCTCTAATTGCGGCTGTAGGGGCTCAGTGATGAGCGGGAGCGCGCGTCAGCACGCTTCCATCAGCAAGCGCTAAACATGGCGAAGGCCTTACATTTTAAACACCAACGTTTCCTCTCGTTACACTGATTGTGCTTGGTTTTTGCCTTCTTACCAAAATTAAGAAATCAAAAAATGACTAGGGTAAATAAAAGATGATAGAGATGTTTAATATGTTTGTAACACGTGCACAGTGTTATTGTTCATATAAATATAATGGATGTTGAAAGTCTTGGTAAACATATTGTTTAAACTGCATTCGAACACTGTTATTGGCCCTCTGACTGATTATTGCTTGCGAATCTAGACCCTTTGGGAAAATGGAAGTCACTATACACCTGCCACCCAGGATAATCAACATCATACTAACCGCTGTGGGATATAAATAAGGCCTCAATTATACCAAGTGCGGCAGCGCTATCCTGCGACGTCACCCCGCGCTGCTGCCGAGCGGCATCTTGATTATACCAGAGAGGCAGAGGAGGCTTGGAGGCGTGGCGGAGGCGTGGCCGTGAGTGGTTCGCCCTCATTGGCTGAACCATTCACGTGACGCGGCGGTCGCCTCAAGAAAACAATTTTGCAAGTCTCTTCAGGAGACTGGCGCGCTGAGGCTGCAGGCGGCGCGCTGGTATGTAAAGCAGGAGACTTCTGGTATAATGACAGCCTTAGCCATTCATTTCCAACCGGCCTTCCACCTCGGTCTTGGCTTAAACAGTTCCCCTCTGTCCACTTATTCTAATCACCAACCCCCACCACTCAGATGCCAGAGCTATGCAACTCACCATACATGGTCACAACATACACACCGATTAACCCAACGTATACAGTACCGCTATAGCCCAAGCTCAACATGAAATATACGCACATATTCAACAAGAAACATCGTCTGACAAACACAAAGAGCACGGTGCTTTTACTTTTGCCAGGAGGGCTGATCTGGCCGCCACTCTGGCTACATAAACCACACCTAACCTGTGGCTCTTTACGTGGTGAAGAGGGGGAGTCCACGGCTGGAGCAGACAAGCCACCAGACATACCGTCCGACGTTGGCATGGCGAGTGGATGGGGGACCTAAAGACCTCTATGGCATGCTGTAAGATACCAACAACCTGGGTGGCCAGAGTGTTTATGGCATTTCCGCACCGGTGACTTAGTCATTGCAGCCTCAAGGTGGTGACGTCTTCCATCCCTCATCAGGTGGCCGGTGTTACAGTTATTAGCTCTTCGCACATCTAGCAGATTGTGTATGAGGCCATCTTGCATTATCTGCTCGGCTGTGGCTGGATTTGGTGCAGGAGGGGCCCACAGCTGCAGTGAGCACAGGCGTTGGAGAATAGCGATGGCCTTGTGGAGCAGTGGCTGGTGGTGAGGCCAAAGACTCAGGCGTTACCTCCAACAGGTTACAAATGAATGTGCTTTCTCCCTCTACAAGGTGGCCTTATGGTATACGAGAACAATAATAGCCATTCTTCTATGTGGCAATACATGATGTTTTCCATGTATAACCACTGAAAATACTAATGTGATAACGTTATTTAGAAGATGCTTCATGTCTAACGTTGCATTTCAATGTTCGTGTAGTTATTAATACGTCCAATATTCCTCTCCACATACATATAATTCCAATATAATTATTGAATAACAATTATAAACTTATATGGCTACTTTAAAAAAGGTTCGAACATTTTGGGCCAAAACGTTCTGAAAAGTTTGCTGCAAATAATAATCCCGCCTGGGAGCACATTCACGTCTCGGACAGGTCTGCAACCCCGCCCTTCCCCATTATCTCTTAGCATACAATACTTCCACTGCAGCAAGGGATTCTGGGTAATGACATGCAAATGAGCAAACAGTGTCGTATTGCTGAAACTTGTCTAAGTAAATTGCCCAATTTTATCAGAATATATATATATATATAAAATATCAACATCCTCACCACAAAACAGGTTTCTTTCCTGCAAAACAAGAAGCGTATCCCAGGCTCCAGAACGGTGTTTGTTTCTTCCTGGGCAAGCTGCTTACGAACTTTATAAACGGTGCAAATTCTTGTTTGTCAACAAAAAGTGCACATTTTGAAGGGTTCGTGAATCAGAAAAGGTTTGCCTCTACCAACCACCAATTCGTTTGAATAATCTCACAATTTTGACGAAGCTATAGAATATTTAGAAATATAATTAATCTGGACATAATTGGAAGAGGCCTTTAGTTACTTTCTTAGCAGGATAACAATCAGGATATTTTCTAGCATCATATAGGATTAATGCTTGTTGTACATTCTAGAATTCTGTTGGTGAAATGCTCAAAGAACTAGACTGGTCATCACGTGAGTCTAGGCACAAAGTTCATCTTTCCTGTCTTGCCTTCAAATACTTTCTGAACAAGCTCCTCACCCCTACCACATGCAGCACTTATCATCTGAGATCTGACTCCAAAAGACTGTTCATGGTCCCAAGGTTCAGCAAAGTATCTGGCCGCTCCCCCTCTTACCGTGCACCCCAAAACTGGAACAGTCTACCAGAGACTCTTACATCCACCACCACTCTAAGTTCTTTCAAATCTAAAGCCGTCTCACATTTCAATCTTGTCTGTAACTGTTACATACACCTATAACATATATTATCTCTTACTGTGCCTGCAATGCCTTGTATATAATGTATACCCTGTTCACTTAATGTAACCATGTATTTGTAACCATGTATTATTTGTCATCTTAACTCTGTGCCCAGGACATACGTGACGAGAGGAAACTCTCAATGTATTACTCACTGGTAACGCATTTTATAAATAAAACATATATACGTAATCAATAGTTTTGATTACCTGGTATACTTTTTATCACATGGGGTGGATGAAAATGTGTATTACACGCCCCCTTTTCTTTCATGTATAGTACCGTTACTTCTGTTATTGCACATTTCCCAACATACCACCAGGGGGCGAATCATTAATATTCGTTACGGATTATATCACATCCAATGGTGTGAGATACAGGTTCATGGCGTGTCTGTTTGAGAGTGTATGTATGTACGTACAGTATGTATATCTTTATTTATATAGCGCCATTAATGTACATAGCGCTTCACAGCGGTAATACACATGACATAATCATATAAATAACCAATACAAATAACACATGATGGGAAGAAGTGCATCAGATATAAAAGTAACATTTAGGAAAAGGAGTCCCTGCCCCGAAGAGCTTACAATATAATTGGTAAGTTGGAATAACGTACAGAGACAGTAGGAGGGTGTTCTGGTAAGTGCGTCTGCAGGGGGCCAAGCTTTATGTATGAGGTGTAAAGTATCAGCCATGGAGCTACTCATATGGTTCGATAAGGAGGTGGGTTTTAAGGTGTATAGAGAGGGTGCTAGTCGGGTACTGAGGGGAAGGGCATTCCAGAGGTGTGGGGCAGTCAGTGAGAAGTTTAAGGTGGGAGAGGGCTTTAAATACAAAGGGGGTAGAAAGAAGACATCCTCGAGCAGAACGCATGAGTCGGGATGGTGCATAGCGAGAAATTAGGGCTGAGATGTAAGGAGGAGCAGAAGAGTGTAAAGCTTTAAAAGTGAGGAGGAGAATTGAATGTGTAATACGGGATATTGATAGGAAGCCAGGAGAGTGATTTCAGCAGCGGAGACGCTGAGACAGATTAAGGAAAAAGTAAAGTGATTCTGCGCATCGCAGGTGTATATATATATATATTATCGTGTGCATCAGATAAACTATAAAGCCCCTTTTTGAAGTGAAATGTCTATCCTGGCGCCTACAGGGTTTTCATGGGAAAAAAATGCATTGCCTTGCAACGAAAAACCGTAACAAGTGATGTCACGCTGCGAATGGGCGCGTGCGTCACGCCAGTTCTTTTAGGCTTGTGCAAGCACTGGCGCGTGTGATGGGTGCGCATCTCTAACAAAATGCAGGGGATCGATGGGGCCGACCACAGTGCACGCGAGGAAGCGCGACGTAGCGGCAGATTTTTCCAGCTGCCAGAATGTTTTTTATTTGGTCTGCGATGAGGTGCGCGCTCATTGTGTGCACTGAGAAGACTTGTTCTTATCAGGATTGTTGATATCAACCACAAAATACCGTACACACGGAGTCAGTAAATCATTTCTTTATTATACTTGGCTTGGGTTTTATGCAGCTTACAGCAGTCAGGAACCACACACAGCCCACCCGGGGAACCCAGCCATCCTCAGGGGCCTGGTAGAGTTTGTGTTATCTGCGATAGCTTTGTCCCGGGCGCAGTTCCACCTTTCTGTCTGTACCAGGTGACGTTCTGCCTTTCTGTGCTCGGGGCAGGCGTATACCCTCAGGAACCAAGGGGGGGGGGGGTCGTCACACGGAGGACACATCTAAATGTGCTCACGCATTCTGTATCACGGCTACACTTCTCAGGCTTTATAACCAGGACATTTTAGTTTCTAGGTGTTTTTTTTTGTTCCGTTAGCAAGGACTTTATTTGGGTTATTTTATACATTTCCAACAGATCTCTACCCGAAAAAGTGAACCCGAATCGTTAACAGGTAAAGGAATCTTTCAATTGTGGTATAAAAGCAGCACTATGGCTGGGAAACTGAGCAGTGGCGCACAGCCTATCAGCTGCGGCCCCTTCATTAAGTGGCCACTGCGTGAGACCCCCCACGTGGCTCCGAAACGATTAACTCTGCTGGGTTCTCTGCTTCTGAATGGGACCCTTGTAGCATTAAGCTTATGCTAAACGGCAGAAACCAACTTGCACTACAGCAGCAGCAGCAGCAGGCGCCCGTCTCCCTCCGCGTCCCCCTCCCCAGCAGCAGGCGCCCGTCTCCCTCCGCGTCCCCCTCCCCAGCAGCAGGCGCCCGTCTCCCTCCGCGTCCCCCTCCCCAGCAGCAGGCGCCCGTCTCCCCCTCCCCAGCAGCAGGCGCCCGCCTCCCTCCGCGTCCCCCTCCCCAGCAGCAGGCGCCCGTCTCCCCCTCCCCAGCAGCAGGCGCCCGCCTCCCTCCCCAGCAGCAGAACTCGTCTCGCACTCTGCTCAGACAGCCTGAATAACGTAGATGCCCCATTTATGGATATGCCCAGATTCGGGCATCAACATCATCCAGGTTAACTGATCAGAGGTGGAGAGACGGCTCCTGCTGGGGGAGACAGACGGCTCCTACTGGGGGAGACAGACGGCTCCTGCTGGGGGAGACAGACGGCTCCTGCTGGGGGAGACAGACGGCTCCTGCTGGGGGAGACAGACGGCTCCTGCTGGGGGGGAGACAGACGGCTCCTGCTGGGGGAGACAGACGGCTCCTGCTGGGGGAGACAGACGGCTCCTACTGGGGGGGAGACAGACGTCTGCTGTAGTGTAAGGTAGTTTCTGCAGTTTCGGACAGAAGAAACTAGTTCTGTCAGGTTGTCCTTTGATGACCCCCAATGGTCTTCAGTCATTTTATAGCCTAAAAGACACTTTTAATAGGGCGCGGAAAGATATAAAAATTAAATAAAAGAGAAAGGTTCACGGCCTTTGTGGAGGCCCCCATGGGACATAAAGCCAGTCCCGTATTCTGCAGCCTCACACTGCCAATACCAGAGGCCCTTCCTCAATATTACGGGGAGGCTGTTTTAAGATCTTCATAGGCCCCCCCGCGCCACGTCGTGCTGGACGCGCATGCGCAATGCCATGGCGTGAACTAGTGCATATTGTGATTTACCCGTTGGTTACACACATGCAGTACAGACCTATTCTTAGAAGACTGCTGGACACTACCTAATACATTCAATTTAAGTGTTCACAACTACACAGGTTATTGATAACCCGTGTATAAATGTGCAACGTGTAGTGTGTTATTAATTAAGTATTGTTACATTGTAACCAACATATAAAAATCGAATATTCACTGATAACTGCCCTACACAAAAAGTACTAAACTTACCCATTCGTTTCATCTAGCATATTTTTGTATTTTAAGCAAACGTTACTGCTCTATATAGTTTGAGTTTAATTTTAAGATACTATCTATGTCCAGTGGTTTCCAATATAAGGGCATTAATGGACACATCCTTCAGGTCTCGGAGATGCATTTATTAATCGCACGCATGTATGCGCAGAAGCAATCCGCAGCTGAAACACTAGCGCACAAAGAGAAGGCGCTGGTTACAGGTTCTCCAACTGGAAACATTGCTTTTAGACGACATCTTTCCATTTCTGGAACAAAGTTCGAAAGGGCGAACTATCAAAACTCAAACAAATGGTCTTCGGCCGCCCTGTGAAGCCCCTTTCCTGTGCTGGAGAAGACGACAGCCCCATGTATTTGAATAGAGGTGATCTCGTTCCCAGCTGCGTGTTGAGAAGGGTTCGGGGGGGACGGCCCAATGACGGCAACAAGCCCAGAGGGGGTCATTTCTCTCCAGCTCCCGCTAGCCCGTGGTCCCTGAAGCCGTCAGCGTGTAATGTTTCTCCGGCAGGTTCCGCAGCTGCTCAGCGGCCTGCGGGGGGAGACGGGACAATGTGAAGACGCAGCTCACCTGCACACAGGGCTCATCCGCAGCCGGATCTGGGCTTACAAGTAACAAAGAGCAGCAGAGATTCCCTTACTGCAGGGATCAGATGTCTGGCAATGGTTTGTTTTGCCCCGATACCCCACACAGTGCTCTACCTCCTGCCCCCGCACCTCCCCCTTAACCCCCCCCAAAGGGCTCTACTTCCATCTAACACAGAGAGACATCCCCTGCACTCACTTGCTCTGCAGTCAGGTCCCTCTGGGGCTGCGCCAGCAGCTCATATCCCACCATGAACTTGCGCACGGTGGCAGAGCGCAGGAGAGGGGGCAGGTAGTGGGCATGCAGCTGCCAGTGGCTGTAGTCCTCCGTGAGATGAGATCCTGTGGGAGCCCCTGAAAGAGAACGAGAGCTGATCTCCCAGCTCAGAGCAGAGGGGGGGGGGGGGGCGGTGGCAGCAAGGGCCTCAGAGCAGAGGGAGGGGGGGCGGCAGCAAGGCCCTCAGAGCAGAGGGGGGGGACGGCAGCACGGGCCTCAGAGCAGGGGGGGGGGGCGGCAGCACGGGCCTCAGAGCAGAGGGGGGCGGCGGCAGCAAGGGCCTCAGAGCAGAGGGGGGGACGGCAGCACGGGCCTCAGAGCAGAGGGGGGGACGGCAGCACGGGCCTCAGAGCAGAGGGGGGGACGGCAGCACGGGCCTCAGAGCAGAGGGGGGGACGGCAGCACGGGCCTCAGAGCAGAGGGGGAAAATCTGTGATTACTGGATGATTGGCGTTTATATAACTAAATGCACAGCTGAGTGCGACATGAGCACAGGGCCATGTCTACTAACTATGCCACAAGACACCTTCCGGCACTGTAACCCTGTGCTACAGTCAATGCCCAAAGTGTCACGGCAAAATAAGGTGGAGAGCATCACTGTGTTTAATCTATTGAAAAAGGGAGAATTTTAAGACAATCTCCCCCTCCGTTTACGTAAAGCATCCACCAGACCTACGTAACCCCTCTTAACACGGTCACGGGGAAGGTGTGGCGGTCCTCCAGAGCTGAACCGCACCATTATCAGCTCGGAGAACCCCTCGAATCCCAAGACATTTACCAGTGAAGTCACCGGTATTACTTCTGGAGTTTTTATTTAAAGGGGATTTAAATGGCAGCCAAATGTCACAGTTCCCTCCTGGCATGGGATTTGACCGCCATTTTATTTCCCCATGGACGGAAATTGAAACGCAGCAGCCAGGTTTTCGGCCCAGTACCCATAAGCCTCCCTGATTTGTAGACAGACGTCAAACTCCAGGGACCCAAAACAGCTTTGCGCTCGGTCTGCAAAAGGTCTCAGCTGCGCGGTGCAATGAGACCGTATCTGGTACGAGACGCCCCGCCAAACGTTGCATGCAACACGCCGAGACCTCTCCCCAGGGACCCCTCCCCAGGGACCCCTCCTTACCGTGCCAGCCCATGGTGTACGGGAAGGAAATATGAAAGAGGTTGTCGTATTTTATGAGAAGCTTCTTCATGATTGACGCCAAATCTGGAGAAGAGGGAGGAAGACATCAGCTCTGTGACCACAATGATCGTCGCCTTCTCATCGAGATAGTTACGCATGCGTCTTAATTTGTATACCGTCATCCGTGTACTCGGCGCTTCTCGCCACATTACAGGAAGACGCGCGTCATACACAAGTAGACATTAGGAAGGAGTCCCTGCCCCGCAGAGCTTACAATCTAAGTCCAAGCAATGAATGCAATGTTTTAGAAGAATGTATGAATAACAGAGTATGGGGGGGGGACACGTATAAATATGTAACAAAACGTGCTGAAAATGCAGAATAGTGACCGACACAATCCTGCCCCTTTACATTAATGGTATAAAAGAAGTGTTCCCAATATCATAGAAATAGCAGATCAATGGGCTATGTTGTGATAAAACGTAAGCAAGTACTTTACACACACACCAACAAAAAAAAAAAAAAAAAAAGAAGTAGTTGATGCATCGAGCAGCCGCCCAGAAAAGCAATTCAAAAGTAGTAGGGGTAGAAACAAGGAAGCGCTTTAATTTGAAGGAATCCAGAATAAAAGCTTTTAATGCTTCATGTTGATTAGGGGTTCTATATACAGATATAGCAGACGCCACGGTCTCTGCAGGGATAGGTTGCGAGGGGCTGCGCGAACACAACTATTAAATGCTATAGAAATATAACCCCACTGCTGCCAGATGGGGGCGCTACAACGAGCAAAGGTGTCAAATAAAAATTATAGGTCGGGACATACAAAAGAACTATTCCTCCCAAGGGCGGTACAAAGGACACAGGGTCGTCCCTTCCTTTAGGTTGGAGGAAAGGAGATTACCAGCAAAGGAAAAGGTTCTTTACAGTAAGGGCAGTTTCATTACCCACGGAGACTGTGATGGCAGATACAATACATTTGTTCAAGTAAAGGTTGGACATCTTTTTAGATAGGAAAGGTATACAGGGATATACCAAATAAGTAAACACGGGAAGGATGTTGATCCAGGGAGTAATCCGATTGCCAATTCTTGGAGTCAAGAAGGAATTTATTTTTTCCCTCATGAGATTTCATTGGAAGATAGGATAGTGGGGTAAGTACAAATATAGGATAGTGGGGTAAGTACAAATATAGGATACTGGGGTAAGTACAAATATAGGATAGTGGGGTAAGTACAAATATAGGATAGTGGGGTAAGTACAAATATAGGATAGTGGGGTAAGTACAAATATAGGATAGTGGGGTAAGTACAAATATAGGATACTGGGGTAAGTACAAATATAGGATAAGTATCTGTAGACTAAATTTAGCATAGGTTGAACTTGGACGCATGTCTTTTTTCCAATCTCATCTACTATGGGACTATTCTCCACTCCAGCATCTGAAAAAAATATCTGCCCCCAGGGAGGGAGGTGGGGACGGAGGGGAGTGTGAGAAGGGCAGGTACACCTACCGTCCCTCTCCGAACTGCTGAGGTCCTGCAACCGGATCACATGGCGGCGAGGCAGGAGGAGGGTCTGATACGGCCAAGATGCCCAATAGGGGACAACCACCAGCCAGTGTTCGCTGTCCAGCACCACGCGCTCCTGCAGAGACAAGACGCGGCCGCTTCACCCATCAGGTCCCCCAGCAGCTGGAGACATCCACCCGCTCAGTAATGAGTGGGGGGGGGAGGGGGGATCTCTAGAACAGGCCCGCTGGTACTGAAGGGGTTAACCGCAAGAACACAGCAGTGACGGGAATAACGCAGCAAAGGGGACAGAGTTAGAAAGCGCGCCAAGAAATAATTTTATTTATTTTTTTAGAAGAGCAGCCATATTTTGTGATCCCTGTAAAATTCAAAGGAGATAGATTTCGGGGACGGAGCAGACGCCGGCAGAATAAAAATCACACAGGGTTACAGAGGCGCGTCGGCCTCTACACCGCCGTAACGTACCTTGCGCTCTGCCTCCAGCCTTGCGTACGCCACTAGCATTGGCTCCTCGTGCTCCCACAGGTACTCTCTCTGCTTTCTGTCTGCAGTCTGCACCATGGAGGGGAGATAATTACTGGCCCAGATCTGCAGGGGAAACAGACATGTGAGGAGAAGCGCCTCCCGTCTCCATGCTCCCCACGTGTGTGTATAAGAAGGGGGTTTATGCAAAGAGTGGTCCTCCCTCTCCGATATGCTAACACTGCTATATTTCTAATGGAGGACAGATGGGCGTTGTTTCAGGAATTAACAGATTTAGGATTTCTTGTACAGTACCCCTGCTTTTTTTTTTTTTTTAAAGGAACTTTGGGGGGGTGAGGTGCCTAGTCACTAGTCTCCCAGCTGCAGAACTAGTGCCAAAAAACAGCCCTGGCTTTACCAAAGGGATATTCTCCGGTTGTGCTCTAAAAATTAAAAAAAAAAGGGAGTCTTGCCCCGCTGATCTAGAACCTCATACCCCTCTAACATTTCAACGTTTCGGGAGAAGGGCACAGTTAAAGAACATTTGTATTTTTTGCATTATTCTTGGATTTGACCATTTGGCTGCTGAACAGCATCATATGATCCCCCCGCAGTCTGCACGGATACCCTTCCTCCCCCCCCCCCTAAAACGGACTCCCCAGTCTGCATCCACACAGTGCTACGCAAGCGTATTATGCGCAAGTGCAGTTTGCCTTAAAATTTTAGATTTTAATCCCGATTCTTATATATGTGATCTCCTAGGACCAGGCGAGTTCAAATCAAGTGAAGAAAAAGAAATCAATTAGGAGGCACAAGTCATTCATTAATAATTACTGCATTAGAATTCCCTGTATTGTATAGTCTAATTTGTAAAGCACCGAGAACCCTGAGCGCTATATAAATAAAGATATACAGTACATACAATATTTTGGGTGCTTGGCCTGCGCAATTAAACATGACTGCAGTTAGCCAAGTGTCCAGCAGGTGGCATAGGGTCACACAAATAATGCTTACCTGGCAGTGAGGGTGAGGGTTGGAGCACCCCATCATCTCCCCCTTGTTCTCAAATATCTAAAGTGGAGACGGGAATAAGTCAGGAACCTCTCCTAGCCCAGAGGTTACACGTACAACGTATTGGCCCATAAGCCAATAGAAAGGCTTGCACAGCAACGCAGGGCGTCCCAAAAATCAATCATCCAATAATTAGCTCGCAGAGATTAATTGGCAGCAGTATAACCCACCCATTCACACGTCTCAGCCAGGTCTGCCACTGCCCTTCCCCCTTATCTGTTAGCATGCAGTGCTTCCACTGCAGCCAGCGATTCTGGGTAATGCAAAAATGAGCAGTGACACCTTTTATTTAATGTCCATTTTAACATTGACCCCTAGAAGCATATACCTGCTGCATTCCACAGCGTTTTTTTAGCACAGTTTGGGGTAAAGAAGTGCAGAGCCAGTAACCCTGCTCACAGACAGCTTTTGGCCTTTTGAGTCTCAGCGAGGATAGTTATACTGGGATTTGCAAAGTGAAGTCAGATTATGTCCCAAACACACATTATGCAAGTAAGGCCAGGTCCCCGCTGGCTACTGCAGCACCCACTGTGGCGGACGCTGCAGGGACAAGATCCGCCGCACAATGGGGCCGGGCCCGCTGCGAGGGGGGGGGGCGCCGCGCTGCGAGGGGGGGCCGGGCCGCTGCGAGGGGGGGCGTCGCGCTGTGAGGGGGGGGGCGCCGCGCTGCGCCGAGAAACTGCTGCTCAAGAGAATCGAGAGCAGGAGTTGCGATGGAGCGCTAGGCCACACCCCCCAGCAGTTCAGCAAATGAGAGCGAACTTGCCGGGTGACATCACGGCCGCGCCCCCGTCACACACCCCCCTCCCTCCGCAGCCCGGGGGACTCTGCTGCACCTGCCGCCAGCCTTGCGGGCGCGCGTGCCACGGGCCGCAGCTTTAGGGTGGATAACAAAAGGGACAAAACCCTGGTATTTCTATATAAAACTGAACAGTATGGAGCTTGTACTTGGACTGTAAGCTCTGCGGGGCACAGGCACTTTTATGTATGAAGGCCCCGTGTATTACTGCTGTAAAGCGCCATGTACATGGCTGGCACTATACAAATACAGATAAATACACCAATTCCCAATCGGGTGTACGGGGCACGGAAAGGATTCTGCGTGGGAAGAAACTGGAACTCGTGGAAAGGGAGAAGGTAATATGTGCGGTGTAATAAACAGTTACTTTTGGGACACCCTGTATATTAGAGCAGGGGGGTGCTCAACTCCAGTCCTAAAGCCCCCCCCCCCTCCAACAGGTCAGGTTTTCAGGATATGCTAGCTTCAGCACAGGTTGCTCAATTAGTCCCTGCGTCAGCACAGGTGGCTCAGTCTTTGACAGCCTCTGATTGAACAACCTATGCTGAAGCAGGGATATCCTGAAAATTTGACCTGTTGGGGGAGGGGGGGCCGGGGTTGAGCCCCCCTGTTTTAATGGATGTGTGTATTGGATGGAAATATTAGGTGTACGGTACAAATGGGAGGGTAGTATAATATTTACAGATAAAGGTTTCAGGTAAAAATGGAAAAGAATGCAAGAAGCGAAAGTCACTGCAAACGTGTGTGTGTGTGTGTGTGTGTGTGTGTGTGTGTGTGTGTGTGTGTGTGTGTGTGTGTGTGTGTGTGTGTGTGGCCTAATTATACATCATGTTATTAGATAAAATGCCTCAGATGTGACAGAGCAAAAGGAGAAGAGTTATGGTCCCGGGCTAATAATAATAATAATAAGTGTGTCACAGGAAGAAACATGGGGTCAGCTCACCTGAACCCAGGGATAAGTGGCCCCCAAATCAGTCATAATCTCCGCCCACTTGTCAACCACGCCTCGGATATCCGCCGGGGACATCAGAGGGAGAGTCAAATCCGACCACGGGTGGAAACACATCACCTTGCTGAAACACACCGCGAGAGGATATGGTGAGCAGTGGCACCGGTGACATCGGGACTCCCACCTCGCAATCAAAACACACCGCGGGAGGATGTGGTGAGCAGTGGCACCGGTGACATCGGGACTCCCACCTCGCAATCAAAACACACCGCGGGAGGATGTGGTGAGCAGTGGCACCGGTGAGATCAGGACCCCCACCTCGCAATCAAAACACACCGCGGGAGGATGTGGTGAGCAGTGGCACCAGTGAGATCAGGACCCCCACCTCGCAATCAAAACACACCGCGGGAGGATGTGGTGAGCAGTGGCACCGGTGAGATCGGGACCCCCACCTCGCAATCAAAACACACCGCGGGAGGATGTGGTGAGCAGTGGCACCGGTGAGACCAGGACCCCCACCTCGCAATCAAAACACACCGCGGGAGGATGTGGTGAGCAGTGGCACCAGTGAGATCAGGACCCCCACCTCGCAATCAAAACACACCGCGGGAGGATATGGTGAGCAGTGGCACCGGTGACATCGGGACCCCCACCTCGCAATCAAAACACACCGCGGGAGGATGTGGTGAGCAGTGGCACCGGTGACATCGGGACCCCCACCTCGCAATCAAAACACACCGCGAGAGGATATGGTGAGCAGTGGCACCGGTGACATCGGGACCCCCACCTCGCAATCAAAACACACCGCGGGAGGATGTGGTGAGCAGTGGCACCGGTGACATCGGGACCCCCACCTCGCAATCAAAACACACCGCGGGAGGATGTGGTGAGCAGTGGCACCGGTGACATCGGGACCCCCACCTCGCAATCAAAACACACCGCGGGAGGATGTGGTGAGCAGTGGCACCGGTGAGATCAGGACCCCCACCTCGCAATCAAAACACTCCCGGGACGTTACTAGGGGTCCGTGACCGCTGAAGACTTCCAGCACTGTACTTACAAGGGCATTAAATTAACGGGGCCCCTCCGGGAAGCATCTACACCAATAAACAGGCAAACCCGTCTCACTCCCCTCATCTGTATTGGCTCTAACAGGGACCAGGTGGCTGGGTGCCTGGCAGTCCCAGCATGCAGTGCTCCCGAGGACAAGAACACGTGGAATTGGCACAATCCTGTGTTTAAGGGAAACAGCCGCAGCATTAAGCCCTTCACCGCATACTGCCGGCTCCCTGTTATTGTACAAGGGCCATTAACCCCGTCCGCAGGATTCCCAGTATGTCTTATTAGAACACTCCTCACTGGGATAGGTTTGCCGCTCTATACCCCACCTTCAGTCCCATTCACGGAGGCGGGCTGCATCCAAGCCAAACGGCGGCCATTTTTAAATGTCCAGGAAGTGACAGCGGGAACGAAACCGGTGACCATGAGGCCTCCTGAGCTTAAATAAGAGCTGGTTCTCTCCAGGAGGAACCCCTGGCTCAGTCTGTTAGGCGGTGTTACCGCTTTAAGGCGATGTCATAAGGACGATGACGGCATTGTTATGTCATACTTTGTGGCACTGACCCTTTAACCCCTTCACTGCCAGAGAGGCCAGTGTAGAAGCAAAGGGAAGTCGTGGCAACAGCCGGTGTAATGAAAATTGTGGCAACTCACATGCTGTACAACACCCAGAGGATTTAAACCGGATTATAATGCTCTGATTGGGGAATCAGTCACCAACATGAAAGAACGCGAGCCACGCGGGCATTCGGTTACCCCGATCCCCTTGGGACTGCACCTTTACACCAAGTAATATATTTTCTTCATTACACCGACAGTGAACACAGCGCTGTATATTCATCCTGTCTAGGCCCCACCTAAAAGCTAGCACCACCAAAACAGAAGCTATTGAGGACACAGGCAACGTAATGTAATGCCCGGCAAATTGGGGCAGTGAGTCGGTCATCTCATATATACAGAAAGCCTATAGCCCACATACGCAGATAAGTAGGAGGATGTTTGAGGAGTTGGCTTTAGGATGGATTGTTTAGGAACCGACCCATATGTATGGTCCTTACTGATGTGCCCACCCTCAGTACCTGAGAGATGCCTACTTTACAGAACCCAAATTACTGAATGTACACACTGTGGACGTCCTCGTCTAGGATATCCTTATACAGTGACAACTCTGTGCTGTGTTATTAGGGAGCCATATATGTGACCCCAGAATTGTCACCGTCCAAATTTAAATGAGGCAGGCGAGGGTTTAAATGTGTGTGTGTAGAAATCGGGGCCGCAGAGCTTGTTGGGAGCCCAAGCAGTTCCTTCATTTGCTTCTGCCCTAGGACCACCTTTGCCTGAGGCACATGGAGATACAGTGACTTGTCCAAGGTCACAAGTACAGATGACCAACTGGGACGCAAACCAGGCTCACCCACTTCAAAAAGGCCGGGACATGACCATGAAACCATTTCTTCTCGTAGACCTGTTTATTCGGAATTGGAAGGTGGTTGGAGAAAGCAGAAGAGAAGATGCCGATTGACTATTAGACTTGGTATACAATAATATAGATCTCAGAAGACTTACCAAACCCCTCTGGCTGATTTTGATAGGAGCAATGGATGGTCGCTGAGTGCTAAGAGGGAGAGAGAATGGAGGAAGATAGAGGACCCGTGGGATATCAATTCCAATAGTCAATTAGGACTGCAAAGGTTACACAAATGATGGTCTTATCTATCGGATTTGTAGCCAAGTGGCACAAACGTTGCAGACATTTGGGCCCCAGGAGCATAGTTTTTTACAGCAGTATTGCTACCCCGACATCAGCCCATATTTACTAAACAAAGCAATTCCATAAAACCTTCCAGCGCTGGAGGACACCTTGCAGAAGATGCAGGTGGATGGGTGCAAGGCATCTTGTGGAATTGCACCGCTAAGTAATTAAGCCAGAATACCATCATTACATCTTGATTCAGCCCAAACCGTGTACATCCTGGTTCTCCTTATTCCAGCATGTCTATGGAGAGGGGTAGTGAAGAGAGCTGGGCCACCATCTCAGGAGGACACGGAGCTAGTCAGGAGGACCACCATCTCAGGAGGACACGGAGCAGTACTGCGTCGGATTATACACCCCAGGCCTTGGACAGGAACCCTCCTCCGCTTGCTGTTCATGCAAATCTGGAGGCTCTGGGGAACGATCAGGTGCTCGAGCTGCAGAAGGTCACAAGCAGCTCCCAGCGGTCATGGGCGAGCAGGACCTAGTCCTACTCTACAGGTGACACTTGGGAATGGACCGGCACTGGAGTCACAGCCCTGGTCTCACAGACTATTCAGACATGGTCTTCACTTTTCAGCCCAAGCAATTACACAAACGCGTACGGAGGTGGAACTAGGTACATTTTCAACTGGGGCAAGTTCCATTAACTACACCCCCGCCCCTTCAATTTATAGGGCCCCCTCTATATGCCACTACTGTTCTCTTCAGCCACTCCTGCACCGCACCAGCAGTTACTGCCCCCTGACCTGATCTTGACCCCTCCCAGCCCCCACCCCAAGTTCTGTCTTTGCATGTGTGAATTGAGCCAATATATTTGATTTGCCCCCAAACCCCTTTTCCTGAGGCCCAGGGAAGCAGGCGGACACCACATTGGGTGAGGGGCCCCTGTGTCACTGTCCCGGGCAGCAGGTTCTCTGGCCGTCCCCTTACCAGGTTTCGGAGAGTCAGGCTGCAGGGCAGGGAAGTCATTGTCAAAAACGAAGACCCCAAAGTACAGGGGATTAACCTTTACAGGAAGAAGAAAGAAGAATGAATGTACTTAACGCAGCCATATTACACCCCCCTTATGTATATACCGTATGTAACGCCGGTGACAATGTCCAACTCCACGTTCTTACCCAAGCCGGCAATCGTTTGGTGCTCCTGTTATAAAATCCGACAAGATCCTGATTGTGTGACTAACATAATGGCTGCTTGTGTCAGTGTAACTCAGCAGCTACCATGTAGCCTGATACTCATTACCAAGGTAACATTATCTATTGTTACAGTTTGCAGCTCAAACTGCTAGGAACATTGGCAACAAATGATCAAACACAGGGAAGTGTTACAAAGCTCTTGCACCGCTGGGGAGGTGCTAAACCTGCTGTATAAATCAAAGGAAGCTCAGTGTATTAAATCTCATTAATAATGGCATTAAGAGTTGAACAACTTTGCTGCTTTAAGGCCAACTTCATTGTGTTTCCACCTCCGAGTCTAACCGTGGCATACTGCAGGAGTTAGGTTACCATCAGATAAGAGGTTGGCCCCTTTCTACTAAAAACCATGGCTATGGGACGAACCTCAGTAACCAATAAAATGCATTATTCTCCAAAAGCTCAGAAACCCCCTTATTTTGCCCAAACAGGTGTCTCGTTCGCTTATTGCTAAATGTTTTATTTAAAAACCGATACCACCTCACACTCTCACCGAAATGACTGCAACCTGGTAAACGTGCACCTTTGGGTGGTATGGACAGGTGTATGCCAGGGGTGGCCAACTCCAGGGTATCCCTGCTTCAGCACAGGGGGCTCAATCAGTGGCTCGATTGAGCCCCTGTGCTGAAGCAGGGATATCCTGAAATCCTGACCTGTTGGGGGCCCTTGAGGTCTGGAGCCGGCCCAACCCTGGTGTAGCCCGACCAACCCGCTCCAGGACATCTGTGATAATACCCCAGGGGCGTCAGGCATGCCAAATATGCACCTCACCGGGGCGCCCTGCACCTCACCGGGGCGCCCTGCACCTCACCGGGGCGCCCTGCACCTCACCGGGGCGCCCTGCACCTCACCGCACGGGGGCGCCCTGCACCTCACCGCACGGGGGCGCCCTGCACCTCACCGCACGGGGGCGCCCTGCACCTCACCGCACGGGGGCGCCCTGCACCTCACCGCACGGGGGCGCCCTGCACCTCACCGCACGGGGGCGCCCTGCACCTCACCGCACGGGGGCGCCCTGCACCTCACCGCACGGGGGCGCCCTGCACCTCACCGCACCTCACCGCACGGGGCGCACACAGACACACAGTACTGCTATATACTGCTGACAAAGCCTGGGCCACTCAGCTTATGTGGGTGCAAGGCTTCTCATTACACCAAACCTCCCAAGAGTGACACGTCTGCAGTGCGTATTCCCGTAACATCACAGCTGTAACAATCACTGCAGGAGGTACATGGCCGGTGCTATACCACACACGGACAACCAAACCAGGACCGGATCTCTCACTGGTGGCCTGGAGAGAGCTGATGCGCTGGCATTTCTTTGGGGCAGAAGTTAAGCGAATCTGTGACCACATTTGCAGCCAATCAAATCGCTCTATTCTTGAACATTCCACGCATGGGGCATGCCTAGAGAAGCAGGTTTGCAGAATGAAGTATTCTGATTGGTTAATGGGTCTGACCCCTTGAAAAGCCAAAAGGAAATCATGTTTAACCCCTTCACTTGCAGAAAGGTGGGCAAAGAGCGGGTTAAGATGATCAGTGTAGGCGGGGCCAGCGTGATGGGGGTTCCATCAGTGCAGCCGCACCGAGACCCGCACTTACAGGAGGCGCCGTGCGCTGACCCACAACATTTAAACCGATCGCCGGGGCAGAGCGTGCAGCCTCGAACCGTCTCTCCAGCTGCATCTTCTGATAACGACGATGCATCGCCATGACCGCGCTACGTCACGGAGGTAAGTAGGAGACGCTGGAGAGAAGGAAAGAAGCCCCCTGCTCTCCCTAGGAGAGTTAGAAGCCCCCCGCTCTCCCTAGGAGAGTTAGAAGCCCCCCGCTCTCCCTAGGAGAGTTAGAAGCCTCCCGCTCTCCCTAGGAGAGTTAGAAGCCCCCCGCTCTCCCTAGGAGAGTTAGAAGCCCCCCGCTCTCCCTAGGAGAGTTAGAAGCCCCCCGCTCTCCCTAGGAGAGTTAGAAGCCCCCCGCTCTCCCTAGGAGAGTTAGAAGCCCCCCGCTCTCCCTAGGAGAGTTAGAAGCCCCCCGCTCTCCCTAGGAGAGTTAGAAGCCCCCCGCTCTCCCTAGGAGAGTTAGAAGCCCCCCGCTCTCCCTAGGAGAGTTAGAAGCCCCCCGCTCTCCCTAGGAGAGTTAGAAGCCTCCCGCTCTCCCTAGGAGAGTTAGAAGCCCCCTGCTCTCCCTAGGAGAGTTAGAAGCCCCCCGCTCTCCCTAGGAGAGTTAGAAGCCCCCTGCTCTCCCTAGGAGAGTTAGAAGCCCCCTGCTCTCCCTAGGAGAGTTAGAAGCCCCCCGCTCTCCCTAGGAGTTAGAAGCCCCCTGCTCTCCCTAGGAGAGTTAGAAGCCCTGAACGGAGGAGACTGGAAGCCTAAAAAAAATTAATCTGAGAAATATTTTCAACAATTATGTTTGTTTAAAAAAATTTTAACAAAAAAGTGTTTTTTTTTTGTTTTTTACACACCATTGTCTAATCTTCATGATCACACTTCTTATTGGTCCAGGAGTCTACAGGTAAATGGACAATCACAGTTTCTCTTTTGACCTTAAAATCTGATAAGAATTTATTTCAAAAAGGCACAGTTCTATTAAAACAAAAAAGTAAATTCAATTTTAAAGGTGGATTGTACATTTAAGAAATTAAAACTGCTGTTTATTTGCGCGCTTCGTGTGGCGTACGCTTTCATCTCACCATCCGCAATCTTAACTGCGCTACTTTGAATTCTCGCTATTTAAGTTGGTGGATTGTGGGAAATAAGCGGTTGGCCGCAGTTGACACATCTGCTCACAAGCACATTGCTCCGTTTATATCCGACCTGTTTGTACGGCCGCATTTCCCCCTCGGAGGAGACGCCCGGGACCGTTCCCTTGCTTATTACCTCTCCATTGGCTCTCGTAGCCCCTGGGCAGAGCGGGTTGCTCTCGTCAAACCGGATGATGTCGTCCTCAGGAGCCTTCTCCAGCTGACCCTTCCAGGGTCGGCGCATGCGATGGGCGGACACCAGCACCCATTCATCTTGCAGCGGGTTGTACCGAAGGTGCTGATGTTCTGAAGGGCAAGAGAAGGTCGTGAAGACCAAGCAAAGAAGAACAGCCAACCTGACGGTAACTCCTGCGGACGTGAACCGGCACGTTTCAAAGCAGCAGACCGGCAAACTATATAGCAAAGTAACGGACTCACAGTCAAGGAAAAGTGGGATTTGTTAACCCATCATGCAAACGAATCCCGACGTCTCCGTCCCCAGGGGGACCAAAACATCAGAATGTCTGCATGATGGGTTAACAAATGCCACTTTTTCCTCCCTCTGTCATGCTGGTATTCTGATCACCTTGTGATCAGACGGATCAATAAATATGAAAGTACCCGGCGTTGCTAGGAAATCCTAAGAAACGCAATCCCTCCATCACTTTTCCTTAAATACTTTTATTTGGTTACAATATCTTACGTGTACAAAGGCATAGCGAAGAGAGAAACTATTTTACCAGCGAGAGAGTGAGAGAATAATAATAAATATTTTTTTTCAAATCAACGGTTTCCTCCACCCGTGCCCCGTCTATTCTTGCCCCTATAATACACTTCTCTTCCCCCCACTAACAGGCCAAGCAGACGAAGTGGGAAGAGGAGGTCACTATTACTGTGGAAGGGGAGGGTATGTCCGCTTCAGCACAGTAGGACAGAGAAAAGGGAGCAGCTAAAGGGTAGAGCTTTAAGCAATGTTGTAACACTAATAAATTATGGATAATCCAGTTGTAGAAGTTTAGATGCCAACTTGTATGGGAATGCTACAAGAACTGTCGCAGATGAGGGGTTCCGAGCATCACCCAATAAATAGTACGACATGGCAACGTCCAAGCAGCGCGCTGTACAAGTGACATCTGGTGGTTCTGCGCAGTTACAGGAGAAAATTCATTATACATTGGATGAACTCTGATTTAAATTGGGGGTCCCTTAAAAATAACTGGCTTAGTTTATACCATTCCACCGCCTCTGGTGTGTGCCAGCAGGATACAGTCACCAGAGCGCTTATTCTAGTCCTGGCTCCAGATTACAAGTGACAAAGTCAGATACCCACCTACCGTCTCTAATGTATCACTACTTACCACTTAGAGTGTAAGCTCTTTGGGACAGGGGCTCCTTTTCCTAATGTTACTGTTATGCCTGAAGCGCGTATTCCCATTATGTGTTACATTATTATGTCCCGTGTGTTACTGCTGTGTACATGGATGGCGCTATATAAAAAATATTACATACATATTCCTAAATCCATATGCCCAATCCCAATAACATTCACATGTAATCCCAGAACTAGCAGCACCTGTTCCTGTCAGCATTAAAATGAAGACACAAAATGATACTGAGCCTGCCCTGTTTCTGGATTAAAGTGGCAATTTCACAGGTAAAAATGTTTTTTTTTTTTTAAATACAGGGCTTTATACCTGAGCCAGATAATCAAAACCCAAGTGATAATCCTATTTTAGTTTATAGATAAAAGGACAGGACTGGGTGTGATAACACCTGTATTACCAGGACACCCACTAAGACTGAGATACTTCAATAGTCCTTGATCATGTGAAAGAGTATGAGAGAGAGAAGGTGTGAGAGAGAGAAAGTGTGTGAGAGAGAGTGAGTGTGAGAGAGAGTGAGTGTGAGAGAGAGTGAGTGTGAGAGAGAGTGAGTGTGAGAGAGAAGTGTGAGAGAGAGTGGGAGTGTGAGAGAGAGTGAGTGTGAGAGAGAGTGGGAGTGTGAGAGAGAGTGAGTGTGAGAGAGAGTGAGTGTGAGAGAGAGAAGGTGTGAGTGTGAGAGAGAGAAGGTGTGAGAGAAGGTGTGAGAGAGAGTGAGTGTGAGAGAGAGTGAGTGTGAGAGAGAGAAGGTGTGAGTGTGAGAGAGAGAAGGTGTGAGAGTGAGTGTGAGAGAGAGTGAGTGTGAGAGACCCGTGTCCTAGAACCGCTAATAAGAGGAAGCCCAGTGCCCCGGCCCGGGAGGTACCGCTTGGGTGGAAGGCGGGAGGCTCCATGTCTGCGATCAGACGCTGCCGATGCTCCTCAGAACGTTGATGTGCAAAACTATAACTCCGCTATATATTCCCACTCCCTGCGTGCCAAGCCTCGCTCTGAAACCCATTGTAACTATAGAAAAAGTGTGTTTTACAACGAGGCTTGGAACGCAGCCTTAATCATATGTCAATCTGTCACATGGGGATTAAAGGAGAAGTGTTGCAAGTAGTAATAACACCATAGTAACAGTGTCCTGTGTGGGTAGTGGGGAGATTACAGTCAGTGTCCTGTGCGGGTAGTGGGGAGATTACTGTCAGTGTCCTGTGCAGGTAGTGGGGAGATTACTGTCAGTGTCCTGTGCGGGTAGTGGGGAGATTACTGTCAGTGTCCTGTGCAGGTAGTGGGGAGATTACAGTCAGTGTCCTGTGCAGGTAGTGGGGAGATTACTGTCAGTGTCCTGTGCAGGTAGTGGGGAGATTACTGTCAGTGTCCTGTGCGGGTAGTGGGGAGATTACTGTCAGTGTCCTGTGCGGGTAGTGGGGAGATTACTGTCAGTGTCCTGTGCAGGTAGTGGGGAGATTACTGTCAGTGTCCTGTGCAGGTAGTGGGGAGATTACAGTCAGTGTCCTGTGCAGGTAGTGGGGAGATTACAGTCAGTGTCCTGTGCAGGTAGTGGGGAGATTACTGTCAGTGCCCTGTGCAGGTAGTGGGGAGATTACAGTCAGTGTCCTGTGCAGGTAGTGGGGAGATTACTGTCAGTGCCCTGTGCAGGTAGTGGGGAGATTACAGTCAGTGTCCTGTGCAGGTAGTGGGGAGATTACAGTCAGTGTCCTGTGCAGGTAGTGGGGAGATTACAGTCAGTGTCCTGTGCGGGTAGTGGGGAGATTACTGTCAGTGTCCTGTGCAGGTAGTGGGGAGATTACTGTCAGTGTCCTGTGCAGGTAGTGGGGAGATTACTGTAAGTGTCCTGTGCGGGTAGTGGGGAGATTACTGTCAGTGTCCTGTGCGGGTAGTGGGGAGATTACTGTCAGTGTCCTGTGCAGGTAGTGGGGAGATTACTGTCAGTGTCCTGTGCGGGTAGTGGGGAGATTACTGTCAGTGTCCTGTGCAGGTAGTGGGGAGATTACTGTCAGTGTCCTGTGCAGGTAGTGGGGAGATTACTGTCAGTGTCCTGTGCAGGTAGTGGGGAGATTACTGTCAGTGTCCTGTGCGGGTAGTGGGGAGATTACTGTCAGTGTCCTGTGCAGGTAGTGGGGAGATTACAGTCAGTGTCCTGTGCGGGTAGTGGGGAGATTACTGTAAGTGTCCTGTGCAGGTAGTGGGGAGATTACTGTCAGTGTCCTGTGCAGGTAGTGGGGAGATTACTGTCAGTGTCCTGTGCAGGTAGTGGGGAGATTACTGTCAGTGTCCTGTGCAGGTAGTGGCGAGATTACTGTCAGTGTCCTGTGCGGGTAGTGGGGAGATTACTGGCAGTGTCCTGTGCGGGTAGTGGGGAGATTACTGTGTGTCCTGTGCAGGTAGTGGGGAGATTTCTGGCAGTGTCCTGTGCAGGTAGTGGGGAGATTACTGTCAGTGTCCTGTGCGGGTAGTGGGGAGATTACTGTCAGTGTCCTGTGCGGGTAGTGGGGAGATTACTGTCAGTGTCCTGTGCAGGTAGTGGGGAGATTACTGTCAGTGTCCTGTGCAGGTAGTGGGGAGATTACTGTCAGTGTCCTGTGCAGGTAGTGGCGAGATTACTGTCAGTGTCCTGTGCGGGTAGTGGGGAGATTACTGTGTGTCCTGTGCAGGTAGTGGGGAGATTACTGTCAGTGTCCTGTGCAGGTAGTGGGGAGATTACTGGCAGTGTCCTGTGCAGGTAGTGGGGAGATTACTGTCAGTGTCCTGTGCAGGTAGTGGGGAGATTACTGTCAGTGTCCTGTGTGGGTAGTGGGGAGATTACTGTCAGTGTCCTGTGCAGGTAGTGGGGAGATTACTGTCAGTGTCCTGTGTGGGTAGTGGGGAGATTACTGTCAGTGTCCTGTGTGGGTAGTGGGGAGATTACTGTCAGTGTCCTGTGCGGGTAGTGGGGAGATTACTGTCAGTGTCCTGTGCAGGTAGTGGGGAGATTACAGTCAGTGTCCTGTGCGGGTAGTGGGGAGATTACTGTAAGTGTCCTGTGCAGGTAGTGGGGAGATTACTGTGTGTCCTGTGCAGGTAGTGGGGAGATTTCTGGCAGTGTCCTGTGCAGGTAGTGGGGAGATTACTGTCAGTGTCCTGTGCGGGTAGTGGGGAGATTACTGTCAGTGTCCTGTGCAGGTAGTGGGGAGATTACTGTCAGTGTCCTGTGCAGGTAGTGGGGAGATTACTGTCAGTGTCCTGTGCAGGTAGTGGGGAGATTACTGTCAGTGTCCTGTGCAGGTAGTGGGGAGATTACAGTCAGTGTCCTGTGCGGGTAGTGGGGAGATTACTGTAAGTGTCCTGTGCAGGTAGTGGGGAGATTACTGTGTGTCCTGTGCAGGTAGTGGGGAGATTTCTGGCAGTGTCCTGTGCAGGTAGTGGGGAGATTACTGTCAGTGTCCTGTGTGGGTAGTGGGGAGATTACTGTCAGTGTCCTGTGCAGGTAGTGGCGAGATTACTGTCAGTGTCCTGTGCAGGTAGTGGGGAGATTACTGGCAGTGTCCTGTGCGGGTAGTGGGGAGATTACTGTGTGTCCTGTGCAGGTAGTGGGGAGATTACTGTCAGTGTCCTGTGCAGGTAGTGGGGAGATTACTGTCAGTGTCCTGTGCAGGTAGTGGGGAGATTACTGGTAGTGGGGAGATTACTGTCAGTGTCCTGTGCAGGTAGTGGGGAGATTACTGGTAGTGGGGAGATTACTGTCAGTGTCCTGTGCAGGTAGTGGGGAGATTACTGTCAGTGTCCTGTGCAGGTAGTGGGGAGATTACTGTCAGTGTCCTGTGCAGGTAGTGGGGAGATTACTGTCAGTGCCCTGTGCAGGTAGTGGGGAGATTACTGTCAGTGTCCTGTGCGGGTAGTGGGGAGATTACTGTCAGTGTCCTGTGCAGGTAGTGGGGAGATTACTGTGTGTCCTGTGCAGGTAGTGGGGAGATTTCTGGCAGTGTCCTGTGCAGGTAGTGGGGAGATTACTGTCAGTGTCCTGTGCAGGTAGTGGGGAGATTACTGTCAGTGTCCTGTGCGGGTAGTGGGGAGATTACTGTCAGTGCCCTGTGCGGGTAGTGGGGAGATTACTGTCAGTGTCCTGTGCAGGTAGTGGGGAGATTACTGTCAGTGTCCTGTGCAGGTAGTGGGGAGATTACTGTCAGTGTCCTGTGCAGGTAGTGGGGAGATTACTGTGTGTCCTGTGCAGGTAGTGGGGAGATTACTGTCAGTGCCCTGTGCGGGTAGTGGGGAGATTACTGGCAGTGTCCTGTGCAGGTAGTGGGGAGATTACAGTCAGTGCCCTGTGCGGGTAGTGGGGAGATTACTGTCAGTGCCCTGTGCGGGTAGTGGGGAGATTACTGTCAGTGTCCTGTGCAGGTAGTGGGGAGATTACTGTCAGTGTCCTGTGCAGGTAGTGGGGAGATTACTGTGTGTCCTGTGCAGGTAGTGGGGAGATTTCTGGCAGTGTCCTGTGCAGGTAGTGGGGAGATTACTGTCAGTGTCCTGTGCAGGTAGTGGGGAGATTACTGTCAGTGTCCTGTGCAGGTAGTGGGGAGATTACTGTCAGTGTCCTGTGCAGGTAGTGGGGAGATTACTGTGTGTCCTGTGCAGGTAGTGGGGAGATTACTGTCAGTGTCCTGTGCAGGTAGTGGGGAGATTACTGTCAGTGCCCTGTGCGGGTAGTGGGGAGATTACTGTCAGTGTCCTGTGCAGGTAGTGGGGAGATTACTGTCAGTGTCCTGTGCAGGTAGTGGGGAGATTACTGTCAGTGTCCTGTGCAGGTAGTGGGGAGATTACTGTCAGTGTCCTGTGCAGGTAGTGGGGAGATTACAGTCAGTGTCCTGTGCAGGTAGTGGGGAGATTACTGTCAGTGTCCTGTGCAGGTAGTGGGGAGATTACTGTCAGTGTCCTGTGCAGGTAGTGGGGAGATTACAGTCAGTGTCCTGTGCAGGTAGTGGGGAGATTACTGTAAGTGTCCTGTGCAGGTAGTGGGGAGATTACTCTAAGTGTCCTGTGCAGGTAGTGGGGAGATTACTGTCAGTGTCCTGTGCGGGTAGTGGGGAGATTACTGTCTGTGTCCTGTGCGGGTAGTGGGGAGATTACTGTCAGTGTCCTGTGCGGGTAGTGGGGGGATTACTGTCAGTGTCCTGTGCGGGTAGTGGGGAGATTACTGTCAGTGTCCTGTGCGGGTAGTGGGGAGATTACTGTCAGTGTCCTGTGCTGGTAGTGGGGAGATTACTGTCAGTGTCCTGTGTGGGTAGTGGGGAGATTACTGTCAGTGTCCTGTGCGGGTAGTGGGGAGATTACTGTCAGTGTCCTGTGCGGGTAGTGGGGAGATTACTGTCAGTGCCCTGTGCAGGTAGTGGGGAGATTACTGTCAGTGTCCTGTGCGGGTAGTGGGGAGATTACTGTCAGTGTCCTGTGCAGGTAGTGGGGAGATTACTGTCAGTGCCCTGTGCAGGTAGTGGGGAGATTACTGTCAGTGTCCTGTGCAGGTAGTGGGGAGATTACTGTCAGTGTCCTGTGCGGGTAGTGGGGAGATTACTGTCAGTGTCCTGTGCGGGTAGTGGGGAGATTACTGTCAGTGCCCTGTGCAGGTAGTGGGGAGATTACTGTCAGTGTCCTGTGCAGGTAGTGGGAGATGTAGTGTTTGCTGTGTAGTCTCTGGTGGGCAATGTGACAGTTACCAGTGTGATATAGAGACTACACTGCTGTAATAAGAACTTCCCCCACACATATACCAGCAGGAAAGCAAAGGCCATCTGAAATCCACAGAAATAACCTGACCACTTGGCTGCCAGGGACACAGAAATAACATGTCCTCCGCCAGCCAGTGCTGCACTGCAGAATTTTATAACGATGCTAATTAAAAAACTGTGCTCTGGAAATAAACAAATATTGGTACTCTGTAGGTGTGCAGGAAGTATTTTGTGGGTGGGGGTGCTGTACATACAAATTCAGTTACATACATACGTTACCATAATGTCCAAATGTATTAAAGAACGAGGGGACTGCAGCACCCCTAGTTTCTGCCCCCATGTCTGTACCCCATTGTCCCAATGCACATTGACCTCTGGGGAGAGCTAGGAGATGACAAGATACTTATTTACTTTGGCCAGAAAAGCTGAACCCTTCACCAGACATGTACAGTACGTGCAATGTACACTGTGCATGTGTCAATAGGAAAAGAAACGAAGATCGATGTTAGAAGAAGCAAACTCTCCTGTCTTTCCCACGGGCGTTACCGTGTCATGATCTTTTACATGTTCTTCATATGTGGATAACCCTGTTACATAATAAGTATATGGCCAATGATCTACATTTTGGTTCTGCATGTTCTTTATTTTGCGAATAAGATCAGTTGCAATGAGAAAATGTGTGCTAAAGTTCACTTATTATCTAGTCAAGAGATTAGGAGAACTTTGTACACTGTTACTCGCATACTGGGGACAACTGCTCAAAGCTAAAGATCAGGGTGACACCAATGCATACACGTAATGGGTTGATATTGTAGAGGGAGAAAGGGGGTGGCCCGGTATTAAAGGGGTTGCACCCCAATGGCCATCCCCTGACCTCACCAGAGAGACAAGGGGTTAACTGGACTGCGGTCCAGGGATGAGGTTTGCACCTTGTTGTACCTTGAAAATGTATGTTCCCCTGTTCCCATGTTTCATTATAAGCATGTATTTTAATGTTTTAAAGTGCATTTCTGTATCTCCAGTTCTCGAGGTCGCAGAGAGTTCATATTTGGCCAATATGTGGAGTCACTGTAGGCATTAAAAACTGGTAAAGGTCAACCCACTGAGCCCACCAGAATGGAACTTATTAATATGTGTAGATATTAAAGTGTATATGTATTTTATTTTGGATCTGTTCTGAAAATGCAGACGCCATTTGCTAGGCTAATAAGTCATGAAGGGCAGACGGCTGAGTAGCCTAAGCACGGTGATCAAAAAGTAACTGCCTTGATTGTTACCCAATGTCTAGGGATTAAGTACTAGTCAATCAGCAAACTCTGCCAGTCCAATTGTTACCTGAGGGCATGGGTTAGTCTGTGTCTCCACATTAGAGAGTGGATATAGATAATTGTTCACCAATAGGCTGTGTTCAATGTTAAGAATAGGGTTGCACAGGTATATAAACTGTGTCAACCCTACAGTTTTTAGTTGTGCTGGATTACTGGAGTTGTGCTTCTGATTCCACCTGGAATGTCACTGGACTGCTGGAGAATTGCTATTGGATACTTCTCCATTCCCCAACCCTAAGTAAGTGTTATCTTCTTGACTGTTAATTGTACTATATTGCTGTGTTCACCTTATTTAAGGAATAAATTATATTTTATTATATCTAAGCCTCGTTCAGTTCAACCCAGATATTTGGTGTTCATTATATCTTGTCATAAGCTACCGTGACAGATATTAATATTATATTTTAATGTCAGTACTATACTGAGCATATATATATATATATATGATCCTCTGTGGTCCTCTGTGTATATTTCCCATGCTTTGGGGAACTGGTGATCAGATTCACCTGACCAGGGATGTGGGATCCGATTCCAGATTCCACAGAGGTCCTCTGTAGGACCTGAGTGAGTGACAGAGTGAGTGAGAGAGTGAGCGAGAGTGTGTGTATACAGTGCCACGTTATATCCGGAGCTCCCCCCTGCACTCTGACACTACCGCGTTATACCCGGGGCCCCCACTGCACTCTGACACCGCCACGTTATACCCGGGGGCCCCCACTGCACTCTGACACCGCCACGTTATACCCGGGGCCCCCACTGCACCCTGACACCGCCACGTTATACCCGGGGCCCCCACTGCACTCTGACACCGCCACGTTATACCCGGGGCCCCCACTGCACTCTGACACCGCCACGTTATACCCGGGGCCCCCACTGCACCCTGACACCGCCACGTTATACCCGGGGCCCCCACTGCACCCTGACACCGCCACGTTATACCCGGGGCCCCCACTGCACCCTGACACCGCCACGTTATACCCGGGGCCCCCACTGCACCCTGACACCGCCACGTTATACCCGGGGCCCCCACTGCACTCTGACACAGCCACGTTATACCCGGGCTCCCCCACTGCACTCTGACACAGCCACATTATACCCGGGGCCCCCCACTGCACTCTGACACCACCACGTTATACCCGGGCCCCCCCCACCTGTACTATGACACCGCCACGTTATACCAAGGGCCCCCCACTGCACTCTGACACCGCCACGTTATACCCGGGGCCCCCCACTGCACCTTGAGACCGCCACGTTATACCCGGGGCCCCCCACTGCACTCTGACACCGCCACGTTATACCCGGGGCCCCCCACTGCACCCTGACACCGCCACGTTATACCCGTGGCCCCCCACTGCACTCTGACACCGCCACGTTATACCCGGCTCCCCCCCTGCACTCTGACACAGCCATGTTATACCCAGGGCCCCCCACTGCACTCTGACACCGCCACGTTATACCCGGGCTCCCCCCTGCACTCTGACACCGCCACGTTATACCCAGGGCCCCCCACTGCACTCTGACACCGCCACGTTATACCTAGAGCTCCCCACTGCACTCTGAAACCGTCACGTTATACCCGGGGCTCCCCCCACTGCACTCTGACACCGCCACGTTATATCCAGGGCCCCGCTGCACTCTGACACCGCCACGTTATACCCGGGGCCGCCCACTGGACTCTGACACCGCCACGTTATACCCGGGCCCCCCCCCACTGCACTCTGACACCGCCATGTTATACCCGGGCCCCGCTGCACTCTGACACCGCCACGTTATACCCGGGGCCGCCCACTGGACTCTGACACCGCCACGTTATACCCGGGGCCCCCCCCACTGCACTCTGACACCGCCATGTTATACCCGGGCCCCCCCCCACTGCACTCTGACACCGCCACGTTATACCCGGGCCCCCCCCCACTGCACTCTGACACCGCCACGTTATACCCGGGGGCCCCCCCACTGCACTCTGACACCGCCACGTTATACCCAGGGCCCCGCTGCACTCTGACACCGCCACGTTATACCCGGGGCCCCCCACTGCACTCTGACACTGCCACGTTATACCCGGGGCCCCCCACTGCACTCTGACACCGCCACGTTATACCCGGGCCCCCCCTACCTGCACCCTGACACTGCCACGTTATACCCGGGGCCCCCCACCTGCACCCTGACACCGCCACGTTATACCCGGGGCCCCCCCCACCTGCACCCTGACACCGCCACGTTATACCCGGGGCCCCCCACTGCACTCTGACACCGCCACGTTATACCCAGGGCCCCCCACTGCACTCTGACACCGCCACGTTATACCCGGGGCCCCCCACTGCACCCTGACACCGCCACGTTATACCTGGGGCCCCCACTGCACTCTGACACCGCCACGTTATACCCGGGGCCCCCCCACCTGCAACCTGACACCGCCACGTTATACCCGGGGCCCCCCCCACCTGCACCCTGACACCGCCACGTTATACCCGGGGCCCCCCACTGCACACTGACACCGCCACGTTATACCCGGGGCCCCCCACTGCACCCTGACACCGCCACGTTATACCTGGGGCCCCCACTGCACTCTGACACCACCACGTTATACCCGGGGCCCCCCACTGCACCCTGACACCGCCACGTTATACCCGGGGCCCCCCACTGCACCCTGACACCGCCACGTTATACCCGGGGGCCCCCCACTGCACTTTGACACCGCCACGTTATACCCAGGGCCCCCCACTGCACTCTGACACCGCCACGTTATACCCTGGGCCCCCCACTGCACTCTGACACCGCCACGTTATACCCAGGGCCCCCCACTGCACTCTGACACCGCCACGTTATACCCAGGGCCCCCCACTGCACTCTGACACCGCCACGTTATACCCAGGGCCCCCCACTGCACACTGACACCGCCACGTTATACCCGGGGCCTCCCCACTGCACTCTGACACCGCCACGTTATACCCAGGGCCCCCCACTGCACTCTGACACCGCCACGTTATACCCTGGGCCCCCCACTGCACTCTGACACCGCCACGTTATACCCTGGGCCCCCCACTGCACTCTGACACCGCCACGTTATACCCTGGGCCCCCCACTGCACCCTGACACCGCCACGTTATACCCGGGGGCCCCCACTGCACTCTGACACCGCCACGTTATACCCGGGGCCCCCCCTGCACTCTGACATAGCCATGTTATACCCGGGGCCCCCCACTGCAACCTGACACCGCCACGTTATACCCAGGGCCCCCCACTGCACTCTGACACCGCCACGTTATACCCAGGGCCCCCCACTGCACTCTGACATCGCCATGTTATACCCTGGGCCTCCCACTGCACTCTGACACCGTCACGTTATACCCGGGGCCCCCACTGCACTCTGACACCGCCACGTTATACCCGGGGCCCCCCCTGCACCCTGACATCGCCACGTTATACCCGGGGCCTCCCCACTGCACCCTGACACCGCCACGTTATACCCGCCCCCCCCCCACCTGCACTCTGACACCACCATGTTATACCCAGGGCCCCCCACTGCACTCTGACACCGCCACGTTATACCCAGGGCCCCCCACTGCACTCTGACACCGCCACGTTATACCCTGGGCCCCCACTGCACTCTGACACCGCCACGTTATACCCGGGGCCCCCCACTGCACTCTGACACCGCCGCGTTATACCCGGGGCCCCCCACTGCACTCTGACACCGCCACGTTATACCCGGGGCCCCCCACTGCACTCTGACACCGCCACATTATACCCAGGGCCCCCCACTGCACTCTGACACAGCCATGTTATACCCGGGGCCCCCCACTGCACTCTGACACCGCCACGTTATACCCGGGGCCCCCCACTGCACTCTGACACCGCCACGTTATACCCGGGGCCCCCCACTGCACTCTGACACCGCCACATTATACCCAGGGCCTCCCACTGCACTGTGACACAGCCATGTTATACCCGGGGCCCCCCACTGCACCCTGACACCGCCACGTTATACCCAGGGCCCCCCACTGCACCCTGACACCGCCACGTTATACCCGGGCCCCCCACTGCACTCTGACACCGCCACGTTATACCCGGGGCCCCCCACTGCACCCTGACACCGCCACGTTATACCCAGGGCCCCCCACTGCACCCTGACACCGCCACGTTATACCCGGGCCCCCCACTGCACTCTGACACCGCCACGTTATACCCGGGGCCCCCCACTGCACTCTGACACCGCCACGTTATACCCAGGGCCCCCCACTGCACTCTGACACCGCCACGTTATACCCGGGGCCCCCCACTGCACCTTGAGACCGCCACGTTATACCCGGGGCCCCCCACTGCACTCTGACACCGCCACGTTATACCCGGGGCCCCCCACTGCACCCTGACACCGCCACGTTATACCCGTGGCCCCCCACTGCACTCTGACACCGCCACGTTATACCCGGCTCCCCCCCTGCACTCTGACACAGCCATGTTATACCCAGGGCCCCCCACTGCACTCTGACACCGCCACGTTATACCCGGGCTCCCCCCTGCACTCTGACACCGCCACGTTATACCCAGGGCCCCCCACTGCACTCTGACACCGCCACGTTATACCTAGAGCTCCCCACTGCACTCTGATACCGTCACGTTATACCCGGGGCCCCCGCCCACTGCACTCTGACACCGCCACGTTATACCCGGGGGCCCCCCCACTGCACTCTGACACCGCCATGTTATACCCAGGGCCCCCCCCACTGCACTCTGACACCGCCACGTTATACCCAGGGCCCCGCTGCACTCTGACACCGCCACGTTATACCCGGGGCCCCCCACTGCACTCTGACACTGCCACGTTATACCCGGGGCCCCCCACTGCACTCTGACACCGCCACGTTATACCCGGGCCCCCCCTACCTGCACCCTGACACTGCCACGTTATACCCGGGGCCCCCCACCTGCACCCTGACACCGCCACGTTATACCCGGGGCCCCCCCCACCTGCACCCTGACACCGCCACGTTATACCCGGGGCCCCCCACTGCACTCTGACACCGCCACGTTATACCCGGGGCCCCCCACTGCACCCTGACACCGCCACGTTATACCTGGGGCCCCCACTGCACTCTGACACCGCCACGTTATACCCGGGGCCCCCCCACCTGCAACCTGACACCGCCACGTTATACCCGGGGCCCCCCCCACCTGCACCCTGACACCGCCACGTTATACCCGGGGGCCCCCACTGCACACTGACACCGCCACGTTATACCCGGGGCCCCCCACTGCACCCTGACACCGCCACGTTATACCTGGGGCCCCCACTGCACTCTGACACCACCACGTTATACCCGGGGCCCCCCACTGCACCCTGACACCGCCACGTTATACCCGGGGCCCCCCACTGCACCCTGACACCGCCACGTTATACCCGGGGGCCCCCCACTGCACTCTGACACCGCCACGTTATACCCAGGGCCCCCCACTGCACTCTGACACCGCCACGTTATACCCTGGGCCCCCCACTGCACTCTGACACCGCCACGTTATACCCAGGGCCCCCCACTGCACTCTGACACCGCCACGTTATACCCAGGGCCCCCCACTGCACTCTGACACCGCCACGTTATACCCAGGGCCCCCCACTGCACACTGACACCGCCACGTTATACCCGGGGCCTCCCCACTGCACTCTGACACCGCCACGTTATACCCAGGGCCCCCCACTGCACTCTGACACCGCCACGTTATACCCTGGGCCCCCCACTGCACTCTGACACCGCCACGTTATACCCTGGGCCCCCCACTGCACTCTGACACCGCCACGTTATACCCTGGGCCCCCCACTGCACCCTGACACCGCCACGTTATACCCGGGGCCCCCCACTGCACTCTGACACCGCCACGTTATACCCGGGGCCCCCCCTGCACTCTGACATAGCCAGGTTATACCCGGGGCCCCCCACTGCAACCTGACACCGCCACGTTATACCCAGGGCCCCCCACTGCACTCTGACACCGCCACGTTATACCCAGGGCCCCCCACTGCACTCTGACATCGCCACGTTATACCCTGGGCCTCCCACTGCACTCTGACACCGCCACGTTATACCCGGGGCCCCCACTGCACTCTGACACCGCCACGTTATACCCGGGGCCCCCCCTGCACCCTGACATCGCCACGTTATACCCGGGGCCTCCCCACTGCACCCTGACACCGCCACGTTATACCCGCCCCCCCCCCACCTGCACTCTGACACCACCATGTTATACCCAGGGCCCCCCACTGCACTCTGACACCGCCACGTTATACCCGGGGCCCCCCACTGCACTCTGACACCGCCACGTTATACCCTGGGCCCCCACTGCACTCTGACACCGCCACGTTATACCCGGGGCCCCCCACTGCACTCTGACACCGCCGCGTTATACCCGGGGCCCCCCACTGCACTCTGACACCGCCACGTTATACCCGGGGCCCCCCACTGCACTCTGACACCGCCACATTATACCCAGGGCCCCCCACTGCACTCTGACACAGCCATGTTATACCCGGGGCCCCCCACTGCACTCTGACACCGCCACGTTATACCCGGGGCCACCCACTGCACTCTGACACCGCCACGTCATACCCTGGGCCCCCCACTGCACTCTGACACCGCCACATTATACCCAGGGCCTCCCACTGCACTGTGACACAGCCATGTTATACCCGGGGCCCCCCACTGCACCCTGACACCGCCACGTTATACCCAGGGCCCCCCACTGCACCCTGACACCGCCACGTTATACCCGGGCCCCCCACTGCACTCTGACACCGCCACGTTATACCCGGGGCCCCCCACTGCACTCTGACACCGCCACGTTATACCCAGGGCCCCCCACTGTACTCTGACACCGCCACGTTATACCCGGGCCCCCCCCACCTGCACTCTGACACCGCCACGTTATACCCAGGGCCCCCCCCACTGCACTCTGACACAGCCACGTTATACCCTGGCCCCCCCCACCTGCACTCTGACACCGCCACGTTATACCCGGGCCCCCCCCCCCACCTGCACTCTGACACCGCCACGTTATACCCAGGGCCCCCCACTGCACTCTGACACCGCCACGTTATACCCGGGCCCCCCCCACCTGCACTCTGACACCGCCACGTTATACCCAGGGCCCCCCACTGCACCCTGACATCGCCACGTTATACCCTGGGCCCCCCACTGCACTCTGACACCGCCATGTTATACCCGGGCCCCCCACTGCACTCTGACACCGCCACGTTATACCCTGGGCCCCCCACTGCACTCTGACACCGCCACGTTATACCCGGGGCCCCCCACTGCACTCTGACACCGCCACGTTATACCCAGGGCCCCCCACTGCACTCTGACACCGCCACGTTATACCCAGGCCCCCCACTGCACCCTGACACCGCCACGTTATACCCGGGGCCCCCCACTGCACTCTGACACCGCCACGTTATACCCGGGGCCCCCCACTGCACCCTGACATCACCACATTATACCCGGGGCCCGCCCCCCACTGCACTCTGACACCGCCACGTTATACCCGGGGCCCCCCACTGCACTCTGACACCGCCACGTTATACCCGGGGCCCCCACTGCACTCTGACACCGCCACGTTATACCCGGGGCCCCCACTGCACTCTGACACCGCCACGTTATTCCCGGGCTCCCCCCTGCACCCTGACACCGCCACGTTATATCCGGGGCCCCCACTGCACTCTGACACCGCCACGTTATACTCGGGGCCCCCACTGCACTCTGACACCGCCACTTTATACCCGGGCTCCCCCCACTGCACTCTGACACCGCCACGTTATACCCGGGGCCCCCCACTGCACTCTGACACCGCCACGTTATACCCGGGGCCCCCCACTGCACTCTAACACAGCCACGTTATACTCGGGGCCCCCACTGCACTCTGACACCGCCACGTTATACCCGGGGCCACCCACTGCACCCTGACATTGCCACGTTATACCCGGGGCCCCCCACTGCACCCTGACACCGCAACGTTATACCCGGGCTCCCCCCTGCACCCTGACACCGCCACGTTATATCCGGGGCCCCCACTGCACTCTGACATCGCCACGTTATACCCGACCCTCCCCCCCCCCCCCGACACCGCCGCGTTATACCCGGGGCCCCCCACTGCACTCTGACACCGCCACGTTATACCCGGGGCCCCCCACTGCACTCTGACACCGCCACGTTATACCCGGGGCCCCCCACTGCACTCTGACACCGCCACGTTATACCCGGGGGCCCCCACTGCACTCTGACACCGCCACGTTATACCCGGGGCCCCCCACCTGCACCCTGACACAGCCACGTTATACCCGGGGCCCCCCACTGCACTCTGACACCGCCACGTTATACCCAGGGCCCCCCACTGCACCCTGACATCGCCACGTTATACCCTGGGCCCCCCACTGCACTCTGACACCGCCACTTTATACCCGGGGCCACCCACTGCACTCTGACATCGCCACGTTATACCCAGGGCCCCCCACTGCACTCTGACATCGCCACGTTATACCCGGCTCCCCCACTGCACTCTGACACCGCCACGTTATATCCGGGGCCCACACTGCACTCTGACATCGCCACGTTATACCCAGGGCCCCCCAC